>NC_134545.1:110010812-110384562 GCF_050624435.1 Tenrec ecaudatus | reverse complement strand
TGCCGTGACCCTGTAATACAGTTCCTTATGTTGTAGTGACTCCCTACCATAAAATTACTTTTGTTGCTACTTCGTTGCTACTGTTATGAATTGGGTGACCCCTGTGAAAGGGTCGTTCAATCCCCAAAGGGGTTGAGACCCTCAGGTTGAGAACCACTGCCATAGATGAAGCTTCTCCTGGCTTAGCAGGGCATTGATGGTCTGCAGGAGCCCTCTCCCCTCCTCTCAGGAGACCCAGGTTTATTCCTGGCTAATGCACTTCATGTGCAGCGATTGTCCCTCTGTCACCAGCGGCTGGAGTGTGGCTGCCATGTTGTTCAACTGAGATTCCAGATGGAAACAGACTCGAAGAAATACCTGGTGCCCTACTTCTGGGAACAAGCCCCTGGAAAACCTGTGGCTAGCAGCTGCTCTTGGGGCGGGGCAGGGCTGTGCTGGGCTTGGTTTCCTGGTGCTGGGGCTTCTGTGAGTGGCCCACCACAGCCACAGGCTTGCAGGCCAATGGCCACTCAACTCTCTCTGAGCGGTTCAGCTGAGGAGCAGCCCAGGGCTCAGCTCCTGGAGGCAGGCCGGACAGCCGACAGCCGTCTGGGATGGTCCGCTGCAAGCCCACCAGGAGCCTTGTCTTAGGGCACAGCTTGCTCCCAGGCTGAGCTGCAGAGGCTGCGTTTCCACTGGTTCCCACACAGATTTCTTAGAGGTTTGAGCGAGAGCCAGGAGCAGGAGCTTTCCAGCGTTGGAGATAAATAAACTCTGGTTCTGGCTCACATTTACGGCGGGGAGATTTTCTTCCTAGCCGAGCTCCAAGCCCTGTTCCCGTTAATCGGATAATATGCGTGTGGGTAGCTACTTCACATAAGAAAAACCTCTCTGGGTTCAGGGATGGTTAAAAATGTTAATGTTTAAGTGATCTCGATCATTAAATAATATCAGTCTTGGAGCTGTTAGTGTTCTTTGCAATTCTGTCAAAACCATAATTACTGGGGAAAACACCCGCCTGTGGGCGGTGGTAATGGAAGATCCACGAAGAATGCATGCCTCCGAGTGCCGGAGCCAGCAAAGAAGATGGAAAAGACCGCGGACGGGCTGGAGCACAAGCAGGTCTGCCTAGAAGTACAGCCAGGATGCGTCCTAGAATCGAGGGTGGTCAGACCTGTCATCAGGAGAGACCAGTCCCTGAGAAGGATGTCACGCCCGGTAAAGTGGCGGGGCAGTGAGACCGAGGAAGACCCTTTACGAGATGGATGGGCCCAGTTGATGGGCTCAAACGGCAAAGGTTGGGAGGATGGTGCAGGACCGGGCAGTGTCTTGTTCTGGTGCCCGTTGAAGCACGTCGAGTCAGAAGAGACTAAGCTCCCAGGGACGATACGAAAGGGCACTAGCAACAGGAGCACGGAGAGTGTACAGCCGGGACACTGAACTGTGCGTGGAATTTACATACATAGCTTACCACAATCCACCCCCCCCATCACAATTTGGCATAGAACTAGGGGTCCTGGTAGGGGTCATGCGCTGGGCTGGGGACTGCCAGGCCAGCAGTGTGAAAGCATCAGGCACCTGAGGGAGAGACAGGGCTTCCTATTCCCACAGAGTCACAGTCTCAGAAGCCCTCCGGGGTGGTTCTGCCATGTCCCGCAGGGTCGCTGTGAGCCGGCCTGGCCTCGGTGGCCGGGAGGGAGTGAGGCACCCAACTCCAACAATAAGAGATGTCTGCAGGAGCTTCAAAAAGTTCAGGAAGACACGGCATTGGGAGATAATGGGAATGTCCCTCTTGCTGGTGCGGAGTGGAGTCGTGGTCTCACATGCTAGAGGCTGATGCAGGCCTGGCTCCCGTTGGGTAAGGACCAGCCAGTGCAGGGCATCCTCACCTTCTGTGAGTTGGAGAAACCCCTGCTTTTGAAAGCAGGTGGTCTCTCCTACCATCCCCATGACTACCCACACCTAGCGTGAGGGTGAGGTCATTTTCCACAGCAGAGAGACTCAGGGTGAACTTGGATGCAGCGTGAACGTCCATTCCGCTCACCCATTCCATTGGCAAATCATGCATGGGAGCACCGTCTTTGATGCCAGGCCCGAGTCCTCCAGCAATGTCACGATCATCCAAACAGCTTCTCCCAGATGGACACCTGAGCCCTTTCCCAGAAGTACACTCACCTGCACTGCAAAGCTTAGAGTCGTGCTTGAGCGTTTTTAAGGGGAGTGGGGGCTGAGGGGCAGCGTTCTTCAACCAAATGTCTTTGTGAAAGCAGAACCCACAAAGAGGCGAGAACAACAAAATAGGGCTGACACCAAACCCATCCTGACCATCAGGGAAGATTCCATGAAGTAGCCCATTTCTGGGTTTGAGGTAAAATGGCTCAGGGTCAAGAATAAGCAAATGCTCTAAGTTAGAAAGAACATTGACATCGTTTGCTGTCATGAACATACTAAATATGCGGTATTCCGGGGTGAATACACCCCATCTCTGCCCGCTCCATTTCACACGCCCCACAGACAGGGTGTGGGGCCCACCTGCTGCATGCTGTCCTGGCCCTGGGCATGGCCCATGTGTGTCTCGTCCTGTCTGATGGAAACTCACTGAGATGTTCATGTGTGGCTGCCTGGTGAGCAAGCATGCTGTCACCCGCGCACATTTCTTTTTGGAAGGTTCTCTGCAAGTCCCTTTGAAGCAAAGTGTTAGCTTTCCTAGTCTTGCGTTCCAAGAATTCTTGATAGGACCCGACTTTCTGAAACATACGGCTCCCCAATAGTTTCTATTCCTTTGGCCTCTTCATTTCATTAATGACTCCTTTCGGTGAGTAGATGAATTTGGTGGTGATGGAATCTATTGAAAGCTCTCAAAACCCAACTCCCATGGAGTGAGTTCCGACTCACAGTGCCCTTGCAGGACAGAGGAGAACTGGTTGGTGTTTTATTGTTTGCGCTTTTGCGTCCCTTCTACAAGAGCTTTGCCAGCCTACGGTCTCTGGTTGGGAGAATTCTCTCCTGTGTGTTCTTGTAGAAGGTTTGCATTTGGGTGTGTGGGTTGAGCTTGCTCTTTCCTGGCGTTGCGTGAGATGCCTGGGTCATTTACCCATTTGGACAGGGGTCCTCCATCATGTGTTGAGCAGACTCTACTCCCTTCCAATGGGTCATCAGGCACTTTTGTCAAGAACAAGGTGGTCCTGTGTGTGAGGCTTGACCTCTGTGCTCTGGATTTTGCCCTCTTTCACCGTGTGTCTCTCTCCTCAGGTCAACCCACACTGGAACGTCACAGAAGTCTCTAGAGTTTTGTTGCCAGCTCCTGTAAGTTTGCCAACTGATTTTCTTTTGCAGATTTTTTCTGGCAAAGAGGGTAGATGACTCTCCAACATCCCTTAGAAGAAAGAACAAATATGTGGGAGGAGGGGACAAGGAGTCAATGCTTCATCGCAAGGCTTGTTGCGGTGAAGACAATGTGGTGAGAGAAGAGACACCCAGGTTGGCACACGAGGACCCAGGAGCCAGGAAGAACAGCAGTGCCAACACAAGTGTGCGCTGTTTAGTGTTCACCACCCATTCTGTGAAATAGGGTGGCTGCAATTTGGGTATTGTGAGAACATCTTCTTAGACAAAGGCAGTCCCTTTACAACCAGAAGTTAAATCCTTGTAAAGTGTATTAAATTCAAACCTATGGTGTCCCCTGGACGGACCCCCCTCCCCCAGCTCTGTTCACTGGTCCAGGAGGCTGGCCTTGCTGGCTGTGTGGCTGTGCCAGGAGGAGACGTCACTGGCGGTCTTTATGTGGGACTTTGTGTGTGTGTGGGTGCAACGTGAGTGGGTGGGGCAGGCTGGGGGGCTTGGAGACGTGGCTGCGGGCACTGGTGGGGAGCAGTAGGTGGGGGCTAGGAGCTTGGTTCGCAGTGGTCCTTGCTCCCACCTCCCTGTGGTGTAGCTGCTTCCTGGCCACATGCCGCCAGCACCACTGCCCAGAATCAGGAGTCCAGGGACCGGCCGGCAGGGCAGGAGGAGGTTTTCCAGGGTTTATCCTGGCCTGGAGTGAGAGATCCTGTAGGTTTTTGAGATTGTAAATCTATACAGAAGCTGAAATCCTCTTCTATTACTCCCAAAGAGCACTTGGTGGGTTTGAACTACTGTCCGTGCAGACAGCAGCCCGATGTGTAGCCCACCACCCTACCAGGACCCCTTTATACCCAGGGTGGGAGTGAGGGAGAAAAACACGAACCATATGGGTCACGGTCTGGCACATGTAGTGAGACATGACCTGGGTGCATATTAAGGGGCACAAACCTGTGCAGTCAACTGGCTTTGGGAAAGTTGTAAAAACCACTCACCGTGAGAGAGCACAGCTCTGCAAGTGGCCCTTTCACACGAGTGACAGGGCTGGGACTTTGGCTGGCATCGCTGAGCCCCTGCAGATCAGAATCGGAGAGCCCATATCTGAACCGCACAGGGGACTCCGATCCAGGAACGTGGATGATCTTCCCAGTGACTTCTCCTGGCCATAGCTATTCTAGTTCTCAAAGGGCAGAACCTGCACCTGTGTTTTAGAGCTGCACCTACGGTTTTCCACTTTGGGATGATATTGTAAGTAAGATGTAAATAATACTAAGATTTTACTTTGTAATCGTTTGTGGAGAGCATGTAGGAATGCAATTGACATTTTTCTGCTTGTGAGCCTGTTGGCCACGTGTCCACTGTACAACTGCTGATTTCTCCACTCTAATGATTGACTGTTTTGCGAGGAGGTACCTCAAAGCTCCTTACGTCCTGCTCCTCGTCACGTTTTACACCACTGACTCAGTTTCTTTCCAAAAGGTCTCTTGGTTTTCCACTCCTCTCAGGGGACCACAGTCTCTTGCTGTCATTATTCGTCATCTCAACGGTCAAACTGCCCCTCACCCATCTGGTGGGAGCTCATTCTGACTGGCCTGCCGGCCTAATGCGTCTGCAGGTGTAGGCAGGCAGGCCTTGCCGTACTGCACTTGGCTCGAAAGAGCCACAGATCCCGGGTTTCTGCAGTGGGATGTGCAAGGCTTGTCGCCACCCAGCATCGAGCAAGTCTCTTGGTGCCAACAGTGCTTCGCCCTGTGTCCCGGTGCCATATTTTGGTCCAGCTCACAAGACTCCCAGCATTTTCCTCTTGTTACTGCTCTCTCAGTAGACTACACAGCACACTGTAAACATGGCTTTTGTAGGCACTGGGAGACCAAAATGGCGCGACCCTCTCGCCATTTTCTTGACATTTCTTGTCTCGACATTTGCTTGAACGAGACAGCCTGGAACTAACCTGCCGTGTCTCTGAGGTGAGTGATCCTGTACACGTTTCTGCATGCATGCATACCATCGATATGTATGCACGCAAACATTTACATGCCTGTGTCCGCATGTATCTATTTTCATCTGTCCATAAGCTTGTCCTGTGTGCAGAGCTTCGCCTGTCCGCCAGCACCACCTGGCCTTCTCCTCCGACTCACTCTTCCTTCTCCACCTGGTGCACTGGCACTTCTTACCTGTGACTGGTTGCGCCGACCTGTGTAACCCAGCTGTCCTTTGTGCCCAACTCGCCAAGGAAGGTACTCTTCACCGGGTCTGGTTCCGTGTGTGGTGAAACCCCCGTGAACCTGTTCAGTGCAGGTGAGCAAGTAGACACGGTCATCCTGGGGATAAGCTGCCTACCTGGACCGTCCCTGCCGAGGCTGGCAATGTGAAAAGAAGTTTGGTTTCCGCAGGAAGGTGCTGTGGGGTTGGGAGAGAGGCAGATGCCAGTCCTGTCCACAAGCAGAATCTTTGATGTGGTTCGAGGATGTGAACTTGCTCACCGCAGGTTCGGACGTGAGCATGAGCAAGCCTGTGCCTACCTTGTTTTTGGGGTGATCCCACACTGCTCACTCCAGTCACTGCCCCCAATCCCTTCCTCCTGATGGGTTTTCTTCTCAGCCTATGTGGGCTCTGATGCCCCCTCAAGCCCGCAGCAGGCCCCCGTCCCTGCCGCACAGCTACCCTGCCCCACCTCAGGGCTGCAGGACGGCCATGGCCTGAGGGGCAAGGGGAAGGCGCGGCCAAAGCGCCCTCATAGCTTTTGGAATCAATCCATTTAGACTGGATCTATTTCCCTGTTTGTGTTGCGCCAGGCTTTTGTTTGGTGACTTTGTATCTACATTCATGGAGAAAGCTGCGTGACCAGTGCTTTTCTTGTTTAAAATGGTGACTGTCAGGTTGGGCCCTGGAGACTTCATCAAAGGGCGGGAAAGGGAACCTCGGGAGGGGACCCAACTCTGACAGTGACACAGCTAAAAGGGGCTCATCCTGACCATCTGCAGGAAACTGAAACACCCCAAGAAGAGATGCCCCATCACTTCCTTGGAAAGCAGGCCAAGAGCACGGACGGACAACTCAGCAAGGATGTCATCCACAGAGGAAACAAACATATGACGAGATGCTCGCCGCCACTAGCCACCCAGGAGGTGCAAATCAGAGCCACTGGGGTACCACTGCCGGGACCACAACTCTGTACAACCACGAGCTAGAGTGAGAGCCGTGTGCACACGCACACACGCAGACAGCAATGACTGCAGAGGCTGTGCAGAGACTAGACCCCTCACAGGCTGTTGCTGCTGCTGCGCCTGGGACTGAACGCATGTCCCAGCACTGTGGGCACAGCTCAGACACCTGGAAACAAATATGCCACACATGGAGAGACCTGGAGAACAGACGCTGGGGGAAGTTAGTCAAGCACGAAAGGACAACGACAAGGCCACTGATAGAAAAGGGGAGACAACCCAAGCTAACGACGTGCATACCGCATACTACGGGGGACAGACAGCCTGTGGAAGTGATCACGGGAGGGGCAGGGAGGCCACAGGCATGTTGATGGCATGACTGTTGCAGGGTGTTGAGGTGTTGACAGGTGAAATGGAGGGTGGGTGCCCTGGGCGGGGGGCGCCTAGTATTAGGGTCGACTAGTGGTTTGGATAAAAAACTGATTGACATGTGAGCCGCCTGATTTACAGTTTTTAAAGGATGAATTGGACCAGGTTTCTCTTTTTTGTAGTTTCTAGAAAAGTTTCTGTGAGACGTGTCATTTTCTCCAGAAATATATAGCTAAGTTGTTAATGAAGCCATCTGAGCCGAGAGATATTTTTTTCTTTGGGTATGGAAAAATATGAATGACCAATTCCATTTCTTTAAACATGAGATGACTCCAATTTCTACTTTTTCTTATATCCATTTTCTACGATTTTGTAGGATTTTTTCCCTTTCATAATTTTGGAATGAATTTGCATACAATTATTTATAATATATTCTCATCACCATTTCCATGTCTGTAGACGCTGTGGTGATGTTTGAATTTTAATTCCACCTATTAGGAATCTGTGCTTTCTCCCCCTCCCCCAAGAGCAATTCTTTTAAAAGGTTGTCAAGTTATTTAAATCAATGTAAAGTACTCTGGGCTCTATTTTCTCTGTCTTGCCCATTTGCTTTGTGTGATATTCTTTTTTATTCTTTGGTCTCTTTGACTTGGGTTTACCTTACTCCTGTGGTCACTTCCTGCAGAGTGTATTTCATCCTTTCCTCTGTCCTTCCATATGTATTTCCGGTTATGCATTTTCCTCTGCGTGTGGCATTAGCTGCACCCCTCCGAGGTTGTCCTGCTGCACATTGGCTATCCTTCAATACACAGAACTTTATCACTTCCATTTTAATTTAATTTACTGTTACCCATGGGCCGTTTAGAAGTGTACTGGTGAGTTTCCAGTTATTTGAGGATTTTAAAGAGTCATATTCAGGTGATCTAGCCCTCGGTTGTTTCTGGTTTGATCAGAGGGCACCCTCTGAATGGTTTGCCTCTTGGCGGTCTGGCTGAACATGGCTCCTGTTCAGGGTGGTGGCCATCAGCCCCATCTTGCATGTGTCCTCTCTGCTCATGGTCCAGTGATGGCTGCTTAGCCTGGTCCTCTCTCCCGTCATGCCCACGCTCTTTTCCTTCCACCGTCTGGAGGCCTTCATTCTTCCCTTGGTTTCTGGTGGAGGTTTAACAGGCCGTTGTGCTTTTTACTGCTGTTAATTCACTT
Organism: Tenrec ecaudatus; assembly: GCF_050624435.1. Lineage (NCBI taxonomy): Eukaryota > Metazoa > Chordata > Mammalia > Afrosoricida > Tenrecidae > Tenrec > Tenrec ecaudatus. The sequence continues at coordinate 110,376,508 of NC_134545.1, read as the reverse complement.
TTAAATTGGGCTCATGGGAGAAAGATGAGGCTTTCTACTCCTGTAAATAGTTACGGCCTGGGAACCCCGCAGGGGCAGGTCTGCCCTGTTCTGCAGGGTGCTGTGAGTTGGAGCAGACTTGGTGGTGGGGGGCTTGGGCTACTGTGCGGCTAATTGTGTGATATTATTTTCCTCATGGCTTGCTCCCTTTGGATTTCTCCATGGCTGGCGTGTCCTCTCTGCTGTTCCCCTGTAAGTGATATACATGGCTTGACTCCAGTTCTCCTCCCTTTCCATAGACTCCATCGACCCTGTACCTAATCAAAACCAGCTTGCTCCCGGGGGGCGGGGGGGGGGTTTATAAAAAAGCAAACACAAACACTTCGCCATCAAGTTGATATCGACACATAGTGATCCTGAGGCTGGGTTTCCGAGGCTGTCAGTCTTTACAGGGGCAGACAGCCTCATCGCTCTCCAGTGGAGTAGTTGGAGGGCTTGAACCGCTGACCTTGTAGTTGGCGGTCCAGTGCTGACCGGATGGTGCTGCCAGGGCTCTCTGTGGTGGTTATAGATGTGGGAAAATACAGTATGCATATATAAGTGTTCTAGCTATTAAAGACTCTAATTTCCAGGTGCATTATTTGCAGTGATGGTGTTCTTCAGTAAATATCAACCCCTGCAAACCTACAACATCTTGGGAAACTAAGAAGGCATGCAAGGCACAGATGATCTATGGCCTAATTTTTTCTCAGGGGCACAGGAAGGTCTTATAATAGGACAGATTTTTATACATATTTGGAATTTAAGCAGAGAAACAGAGAGGACTTGGAGCCTTCGGGCTTAAAAATATAGGTCTTGCTTACTAAATTTAGCAAGGGGCAGTGCTGGGTCACTTTTTAAGCAATGTGTAGGCCGACCTTCCTTTGCAGGGAAGCCTGACTTTTCCCCTTCACTGTTACTGGGCTTGTGTCGAAAATGCAGACAGCCTGCTGGTTAACACACCGCACCCCCACCCCACCTCCAGCACACAGTGTGATCTCTGGGACTGTTCTTGGTGGCCTTGTGGGGGGTTGATGATGGCAGCAGGTTCCAGAATCCTCTCTGCTTTCAAGGCAGGGAGAGCTGGGCCAGCCTCGGCCCCTTGGGGGGCGGGGGAGGGGAGGGCTTTCATTTGGAAACACACACTTTCTCAAAGTGACAGGCCACTTCCTCGGACCACTCCCGGGCACCCTGAGCTGCTGTGGGTTTGACGATTTAAATTGGGCTTACTTGTGAGCTGCAGGTCAGGGCTTCAGAAGTTCATGGAAAAGTTGAATGAAGAGATAATAGAACTTTGCCTCCAGTTTTTCCACACCCCTTCACAGTCTGACCAGATGCCCCCATGGCTAGTTAGGTGGTGAGACTCTGGAAGATGGGCACGCTGCTCCATGTGTCACTCCCTAGGAAGGGGCTTGGGAGGGACCATCAGTGGCCAGGTGACCCAGGTATCAGCAGTGCATGTCATCACGGAGCCACCTGACCCACCCAGATACATCACAGGATGTGCAGGCGGCAGATGCAGGAAGTCACAGAGGACAGTGGAGGAACTGCACACGCAGCCTGACTCCACTTCTAGGCGGACGCCCGAAGTGAGGCAGGCAGCTAACACAGAGGTGGACTTGGCAGTTCTAGCCCACCAGGAGATGTGGAGGGAGCCAGGCCCCATGACGTCCATCCCAGAGCATCCATTGAAGCCCTGTGGAGCCCACGCCTAGATCCCCAAGGGTTGGAGCGCCCTCAGCCCCAACACTCAGCATGCACATTAGAGGATGTTCCACCGCCATGCCTTTGAGGTTCCCAGACCCCCTGCCTGTTACCCTGTGGAACTTCTGCCGCCTGTCTGGCCTGAAGGTTTTGGAGTGTGTTTGGCGCTAGACTTCTCATCCACAGTAACTCGCCGAGAGATGACATGCTCATCACCGGTGTCCCTGGTCGGAATGACAGAGTGCCGGAGTGACCCGGTTGCCAGTGGTAGGTGAAAACACCCCTGGTCCTGGTGATGAGCTCACGGTTGACACCCTTGAAACAGCAGGAGCTTCCTATTTGTGCTCCCTTCCACGGCCAGGCTGCAATCATGACCGTCCAGGGCTCTTCTTGGAGCAGCGAGCTGGCATGTCACTACCCGTCACACGGATCTTCTCATTAGTGGGTGACTGCTACCCAGCTTCTCCACTGTGTCTGCACACTCTCTCCTCTCGGCCAGCACCTTTGATCAGTCCTGGCACTGCTGTGCAGGGCAGCAGGGACACCCGGAGTTCAGACCCCGGCATGTACTGCTGGGAGAGGACAGGGCAGACCCCAGGGCCGCTACCCGCCCGCACAGCGCTCCCGGGTGAGTGGTAGATCTGGAAGTTGCAGTAATGACTCACCATGGTGAGGGCCTCGTGCGCTCGTGTGCTCGGCAGCCCTGCCTGCTTTGGTCCTGCTATCTATCGCCTTACAACTCCAACCCAAAGAGCAGCATTATCTAAATTTCCGTTTGACGTTTTTCTCCGCAATTGTTCTGACATCTCCATTTATAAATCTCTTTTCTTGTTAAAGCTAGATTGGAAAGTGGCTTCCTAGACTGGCCTGGCTGCAAGCCTGAGGCCCAGTGCTGAAGTTGTTTAATTGGGGAGTATCTGATCTAGTTACCGTCCATCAGGGAGGACAAGCCGGGTGCTGTTGGTCCCCGGGGCCTCTTTCCCTGGAGAGACTCAGACCGGCTTGTTCCTGCTGATTCTGGGGGTAAGGGGATGAGGGCACATGAGCTAGCCCTGAGTGGCCAGAAGGACTCTTCAAGCGCTCAGCCCTTAGGATCCCCTCCAAGTGCTCAGAATCCTGGAAACTTGCATCAGTGTGATGAGCAGCCAGGTGTCTGCACAGGGTGTCCTCTGCGCACACAGCCCAAACTTAACGAATCACATGTTTCTGTCCGGGGCACAGGTGCCAGGACGGCTGGGACCAGGCCATGGCATGCTGCTTGCTTGGCTTAAGTTTTTTACGGTGAGTCAATTATGTAGAAGACTTGTTTTCTTGTCATTTCCATTAGGTTACCCTCTGCTGCAATGCCATGCTGACATCCAGACTGACCGACATCCGGCTCTAGGAATAAAGATGCATCTGTTTCTCCTGCAGGAATTTCGGCAATGAACTGGAGTCTGACTGCTTAAAAGTCTCTTTAGACAAAAACAAAGGGCGAAGGTGTCCTCTGCCCCCCGAATTCTCCTTTGTCACCTCCAAGCCTTCTTTTTCAAGCCTGGAGCCAGGAGCAGCTGTGCATCCCCACGCCCGCCCTCCAAGAGACTTCCTGTCCTTTGCTTGATGAGCCTTTGCTTCCAGGAGGGTTTACAATCCGCCACAGTTGCTTGTTCATCACCTTGAGCCTCCATCAACATGTGCAATGGCTCCCCAGGGATCGTCTCCCTTCAATTTCCTAACAATGATGTGTGGTGGGTGCTCTCCTTTCTCCCCTCATGTTATAGAAGGGGAGGGGGAGAGGGAGAGCAAGTCGCCCAGGGGCAAGTGGCAGAGCAGAGACTTGAGCTCACAACCCATGCCCTTATCCCCTGCTAGGGATCAAATGATGACACACATACCCTTCCAAAATATGGGCCGCCAATCCCGACCTCCAGGCCTGTGCCCATCACCCCATTTTGGAATGGGATGCCCTCGTCCAGCTGATGAGGCAGGGTCAGTGCAGGGTGGGTCTTGAGTCCGTCTCCTGTGAGATACAAAAAGAGAGATGAAGCAAATGGCCAGAGGAAGGTGGCGGGAGACAGCTGGGAAGCCACGGAGCTCGCCCAGGAACAGACACGCTCAGGAGAGGCCGTTCAAATGTCCAGAGCCAGCAGAGTGAGAAAGCCTCGCCTCCCGCAGACCCCTTCCAGGAGCAAAATGGCTCGGCGCCCCGACAAGGAGCAACATGTGTACCCTAGCCCATCATCCTGGATAAATGTAGATACCTGCTTTTGAAGGCGCCCGCCCCCCGCCCGCTGGACTCATCCGGGGGTTGGAAGCCCTGGCCCAGTGCCTGCACCCTAAATTTGGACTTCCAACCCCCACACCGTGAGAAAGTCCGAGCCACTTGCTCGTGTATTTCTGTGGTGGTGCCCCGGATGCCAGGCACACTTCGGTGCCAAAGGGATGATTCCCCTTTCAAACACAGCCAGAATGTGGACGGCGTTAGGGCATTGGGTGGCCGCGAAATGAGGGCGTTTTAAGGCGGCGAGATGAGGGCGTTTTAAGGTGCCTACGAGTGAACGTCAAGGTTGTAGTCTGGCTCTCGTGGACTGACTGCTTTTCATCTTCCTCTTCACCTGGACTTGCACAGGCACCGTTGGCGGCCCGTCCCGTGGTGGACGGTGGACGGTGGACAGCGCAGGGCCCTGTTCCAGCTGCTCACAGCAGCCTGCTTCTTCATCTCTTTCGCAGATGTCGTGGCCGTGGCCCCAGGTGCTGCCATCCGTTCTGGCTCATGTCAACCCTGCGCACGAGCAGAACTAACCCCGCCCAGTCCTGGCCATCCTCAGTCGCTCTTATGTTTGAGGCCATTGTTGCAGCCGCTGTGTCCAGCCGCCGTGTGGATGGTCTTCCTCTCTGTCACTGCCCTTCTCTGTCGCCAAGAACGATGCCCTTTTCCAGGGGCTGATCTCCCTGATGGCAGGTCCAAAGCACGTGAGAAAAGTCACGCCATCCTAGCTTCTAAGGAACACCCTGGCTTCACTTCTTCCAAGGCAGATCTGTTGGTTTTTCTGCAGGTACCTTCAACATTCTCCTCTGGTGCCATGATTCAAATGCATCGATTCTCCTCCTGTCATCCGTATTCAGTGTCCAACTTTCACCTGGACACAGTCCCAGATTCCTTGATATTCCATCTGGGGAGGTGTCTATGCACACCCCAGAACCAAACTGACTGCCAACGACTCCATTCCGAGTCACAGTGACCCTGCAGGACAGGGTAGAGCTGCCCCTGCGGGTTCTAGATTGTAACTCTTTGTGGGAGTGGGCAACCTCATCGTTCTCTTGTGGAGTGGCTGATGGCTTTGAACTGCTGGCCTTGCAGTCACTCCAGCAGGGTTCCTTCTACACGTATAGTTGCCATGTATGCTGTTGAAGAGAGTTATCAGTAATGAAGAAGTCACTGATCTTGTAACATGGTGCAATACAATATCCGGCTGTGTTTCTACCATTGAGACCATATTTTACAACCACTGGACCTTCCTCTTTGTGTCCCACATTCACTTTCCAAATCCAGTAATTTTCCATGCAGCTTGATCGCATGTGATCAAAGTTGGACTAAATAAAAGCATTGGTGGAGTTCTTTAATTTCTTCATCACTGGCTCTGGTGGTTAGCACCCAAGTTTGAACGATGGTCATAGGAACTGGTCTTCCATGCAGGCATATGGCTCTAAGCCCTCACAGAATACGGAGAAGTCCTGGGAACAGAACAAGGGGACGTTGAGTAGCTTCAGTTCAGGAAAGGCGTGCCTTAGGGTTGTATCCTTTCACTGTGTTGATTCCATCTGCATTCTGGGCAAATAATCTGTGAAGCTAGAGGAAGGTGGCAGCGAGACTGGGAGAAGGCTCCTTAATGACCTATGGTACGCAGAGGACACAGCCCTGCTTCCTGAATGTGAAGACGAGTCGAGGCACTGCAGAAGGAGCGATGCCTTGAATTACGGCGTTGGTGAAGAATCCTGAATATCCTATGAACGGCCAGAAGAGGGAACATCTATCTTAGAGGACATGGAGACAGACTGCTCATTTGAAGTGAGGATGGTAAGACTTCCTTCCAAGTGCGTCGGGCATATTCTCAGGAGAGACCAGCCTCTGGAGAAGGACGACATCTTGTTAAAGTCGAGGGTCAGGCAAAAAGAGGCATCCTCAGGGATGGGTCTCCACTGGCCACAGCTGTCGCTCAAGCATAGGAACGTGGGGAAGATGGCCCAGCACTGAGCAGTCTTCCTTCACGAGGTTGCTGTGATACAGGTCCCGCAGGCTTCTCATCTCCTAGCAACGGTAGGAGAAGCCCAGAGGCCTCAGAGGAACCATTGGTAGGATTATGAACGTTGGCGGCAGTGGTGGTGAGGGCTGCAGGAGAGAAGCCCTCCGTGGTCCTTACATACGGCGCCTGTATCTGAATGTTGCTGGGAATGTGGGGGTGAAGTGGGGTTTAAAGGACCCTATGAACATGGGATTTGACAGGGGCGGGTGGGCGATGCTTTTGTGCAGAAGCAGGGACCCTGCCTGTGTCCTGTCTACGTGTTTGGTGGAAGATAGAACTTGTAAAGGATGTGCTTGGAGACATGGCTGCGGAGAGCCTTTGGCAAGAGCTGAGCGTGCCATGGGGCTTCTTGCTGCTCAGAATAAAGTGTGAGAGGAAGGAGGTGAAACGAAAGCAAGACGGGAACAATCGGGTCCATTTCGCTGTGCAAACTAAGGACACATGTCCTAGCGTGCTCGCCGAAGGTGGGCTGCACGGTCTCCAGGTAGACAGACAAGGCAGCCGGCGGCTCTGAGCGATGGTCACCGCAGCCAAAGAGCCCTCAGCTCCTCAGGAGGAGGGGGTCCAAGAAGACGCACCGAATGCTGACTGCGCCCTTGGATTCTACAGGCAGAGACAAAGGGTTAGCAATCCGACCTCTGCGGTCCTCCAAACAAACAAACAAAAACAACGGACTATCCTGGAGCAATGCTGAGGTCAGCAGGATGGTTCGAAGGCGCTCCGGATGCTGGGCCTTCTGGGTTTCAAAGATGGGGCCATTGCCACCTGGATCTTCTTCCAGAACAGATCCGAGCTATCTGCAGTGCCCTCCACCATCACCCGCATTCAAAGGCATCCACTCTGCTCAGGTCTTCTGCAGGCATTGTTCACTGTCCACACGCATTCAATGTGATTAAAAGCACCAGGACCTGGGCAGGTGTACCTTCACCCTCAGAGACATCTTAGCGCTTTAGCTTGCCGTGGTTCTCAACCTTCCGAGTGCCATGACCCTTTCCTGCAGTGACCTCCCAACTGTAACATTATTTTCTTTGCTACTTCATCCCTGTAATTTTGCTACTGTGATGAATCGGGCGACCCCTGTGAAAGGGTCACTCAACCCCCAAAGGGGTCTCGACCCACAGGTTGGGAACCACTGTCTTTTGGGTTTTACAGAGATCTTGTGCAGTTGATTGCCCAACTCTGTGTGATCCCCTTTCCCTGCTTCGATGGGCATTTGTGGTGGAGACAAGTAAAGGGGAATCCCTGACGGCTTCTATCTTTCCTCTGTGGATCACGATGCTGCTCACTGGTCCAGCTCCCAGGCTTCCATTTAGGAAGCCCCAGTAGCGCTGCGGGTATGGCATTGGGCTGCTAATCGCAAGGCTGGTGGTTCAAATCCAGAGCACACCGAGGGAGCTAGAGAAGATGTTGTCTCTGGGTCCAGCTGTCAGTATTTCGTACAAGGGGCCCTGGTGGCGCTGCAGGTCACATGTTGGCTGCTTTGGATAATGGCCTGGGAATGTCACTCATCAGGCCAAGGTTGGTTTCCGTGAGGCAGGGTTGAGACATGCCTTTAACCATCTTACTGATTCTGACACCAGCCATCCTTCCCACCCCATTCGACATCTCTGCTGGGTTTGACAATTCATTGCCGTGACAGACAATATCCACAATTAGGCGGTTTATTGGGGACGTCAGCAGGTTACAATTTATGATCTTAGATGCTGGGGACACAGAACTTTGTCAAAACAGCCTCTTCACAGGGACACCTCCCACTGGCTATTGGCCTCTCAGCTACACAGACCCTTGGTCCCTGCCCTCTTCAAGAAATGTTAAAGAGATTTTTTAGTTCTGCCAACAAGTGCCCAGCGGGCACCCACACTGCCATAGATCTCAGGACACCCTAGTGTCGTACGACACTCAACTCTACTCCACGACTCAGCACACCCAGATCCTCCAATGAAGTGCTGGGAGGTAAGCTACTCCACGAGCCAGCCTCTTGACTCTGTGGGGTGTAAAGCCTGTTGCACTGCCTCGTACTCTGGACCTGGCTGCTGCTGCTGCTGCTGCTGCTGCTCTTGTGTTGCAGCTTTCTATCCCTGGAAAGAGGAGATGTGCTTAACCCCTGGCTCTTATCTCTTGATGGTAGTGACATGCCCCCTTTATGCTCTGAGCTGGCTCCCTTGATACCCAGTAGGATGGCAAAGCTGAACAATCACCACGTTAGAAGTCCAAGTTTTTACCACCACATTGGACCCTGTGAACAATCACAGAATCACATTGTCTCAGCATCTCCCCCCTCTTTCTTCCACTCCGACCCATCAGGGAAAATTCAGTTGATGTGATTTACTGCGACGGCTAGAAGAGCCACATCAAATAAATCACCACATGGCATCTGTGAACCACCAGGTCAGTGGTTCAAACCTGACAGCTGCTCTGTGGGGGAACAATGAGGCCACCTGCTCCTATGGAGATATTGTTTATTCATCTATTTGTTAAACAGTCTTTTGTAACTAACTCTGATCCATCTGCCTTAGAAGAAGTCGAAACCTGCTCAGAAGTGTAAAGAGGGTGCGGGCGACATCATCATGCATACTTCGAACAGGCTATCAGGAGGGACCAGTCTCTGCGAAAGGACACCGTGCTTGGTAAGTAAGGGTTTCGTTAGAAAGAAAACGACGCCCGAGGAAAGAATGGGCACAGTGGCTGTGACCACGGCCTCAAGCACAGCAAAGGTTATGAGCAGGTGCAGTGACCACGGCCTCAAGCACAGCAAAGGTTATGAGCAGGTGCAGGACCGGCAGTGCTTTGTTCTCCTACAAAAAGATCGGGAGGGACCTGAAACTGACGCAATGATCGCCACCAGTGTCTTTCTTTGATGGGATTGTTCTGGCCCTGCCTGATACATGGCTGCCCACTTTGCCCTGGTGCACTGCCGTGAGTCAGAATGGACTGATGGCAGTTTGAGGGTTTGGTGAAGTGGGTGGCAGAGATTTGTGTCACCGTGCGACGCCAGTTGTTCTAGCACTGTTCGTTGGGTTTCATTTCCCACCTGCATTGTTCGATACCTGTTAAAGATCCGTGGACAGTGGAAGCTTAGGCCTGTGCAATCTCAGTTCCATCCTCTGTCTCCTCCCCTCGCCTTCCCCTGCTCCAGCACCACGCTCTCTGGGTGGCGGGAGGTTTACAGTGCAGCGGCAAGTCAGGCGTGAGCCCTCAGCTTTACGATGGGGTTTCAGCACCGTTTAGGCTTTTCAAAGACCTTTGCGATTCACGTATATTTTGGAATCAACTTGTCAATTTCTATTTTAAAAGACCGCAGAGAATATAGTCATTGAATCTAGCGCCAAATCTGCAGAGGATCACATCTTACCCAAACTAAATCTCCGACTCCACCGAACGTGATAGAGTTCTTCAAATATTCGGGCCCTCAGACATTCCACACGACAAAAAAATTGTAGTTTTAAATGGGGCCATTATTATCTCTTCTGTCAAATGTATTCCTAGCTACTTTTAATAGTTGGGTTTATTGTGCCAACCTGGGCAATAGGGGCATGTGAGATTAACCAGGTCGCAGTTTGATTGGAGGGCGAAGAGATAGATGGCTCTGCAAGGCCTGCTTCCTCTCTCTTGCTCTCCGGGGATCGGGGCAGGCTGGCTGTTTTAGCCAGTTCTCTGCCTCCACCTGTGAGCTACACTGCCCATGAGTCAAGCCAACCCGTGGATCCTGTCGCTAGAACTTGAGGTTCCTTTGAAGCCTGCTTCGCCATGCTGCTGGTGCATTCATTGCTAGAGCTTGAGGCTGGTGGGTCCTGTCGTCTTGCGTTGCTTGCTTTCTATATCCTATCTGGGCTAAGATCCCCAACTACAGGCTGTTGGTGGTCCACCCTGCTGTTTGCTGCCTGTGGGCAGACTCTGCTTGCTTTGCCCCAGGGAGGAAACTGCTGTTTGCCTCCTTGACCTTGGACCCAGCAGCCCACATGAGTTGAAGGACTTCCAGTCTATTAACTGTACCATGGAGTGAGTTGAACTGACCCATTTGTACTGCTGTGTGGACTAATTGGCTGTTATAATCCTTCTCAGTGTATAAATCTATCTATCTATCTATCTATCTATCTATCTATCTATCTATCTATCTATCGATCTATCGATCTATTGATCTATCTATCTAATCATAAGTGTTCTGGTTTTGTTTCTCTAGAGAACCTGCCTAACACAGTACTTCATTTATTTGACTGTTCCAGATGAACTTGCACACGTGGGGAAATGCCTGTCTGCACAGTGCCCTGTACACACTCCGATTCCTCCTGTTCTCAGGCGACTGTTGGTACACCGACTGTGACTGTGTGGTAGCGCATGTTCTTGGAAGGATACTGCATGCCTGGATGCTGTCTGGTGTCTATGACTTAGTGCACTTATTTTGAGATTCTGTCTTATTATTCCGTGCACCAATGGCTTGCTCCTTTAGATGACTGCATAGGACTTCATGGTATGGGTGGAGCACAGAGTCTGTGTCAGATCTCTGCTTGATAGGCACTTGGGTGGCTTCTAGCTTTGGTTTTTATACATTGCCCTCCTCTCAGCATTTATGTAGAATGCTCATTGGATACATGCTCTCTCTCTCTCTCTCTCTCTCTCTCTCTCTCTCTCTCTCTCTCTCTCTCTCTCTCTCTCTCTCTCTCTGTGTGTGTGTTAAATGCCATAGGAGTAGAATGTCTTGCCATATAGGAGGTCCATGATGGGCATTCCGTCGTAGTTAATGTCCAAGTTGGACATTGAGTAAGGAAGACTGAAGAAGAATCTGGGCACTTGGGAAAAATCGGGAAGGTACCATGGACTGCCAAATCTGTCGGGTTAGAAGGACAGTCAGACTGCTCTTTTGAGGCAAGGATGTTGAAACTTCTCACATCCTTTGGACATGCTGTCAGGAGAGACCAGTCCCTGGGAAAGGACATCATGCTTGGTAACTTAGTGGGTCAGTGGACAAGAAGAAGGCCCTGGACAAGATGGTCTCAAACATCCCAGCGGTGAGCATGTCACAGGACCGGGCGGTGTCTCCTTCTGTTGGGCATGGGGTCATTCTGGATCGGAGCTGACATGATGGCACCTAATAACAGCAAGATGGACATTTCAAAGAAGGGTCAACTTGCTTTCCAGGATGCTTGCCGCATCTCACATCCCGGCAGCAGTGCAGGAGCACCCCGCTGCTCCATGGGTGGCTACTGGTCGGTGTGCTCACTCTTTGCAATTGCATCTCCTCCTGGGAAGGAGCCCACAGGCATAGTGCTTGTGCTTTCAGTTGCTAACTGCAAGATCAGCAGTTGAAGACCAGCAGCCGCCGGGCAGCTCGAATACCCTTTCCCCCTGAGGTTAACGTTTAAACCTCTATATCGTCTTCCCATTGCGGCTCTAGCTACATACCACAAAGGGCATGTACGGTCTTTCCCTCTTGTTTCGTTTGACATATTTTCTAGTACCATCTTCTGGGACTTACTCTTTCATTCAGGAGTATTACAGATGCACGTGGTTCAATTTCTAAACATCTGTGGCTTTTAAAATCTATCTCCTTTTATGGGTTTAAAGTTCATTCTATTTTGTCAGAAACTGTTTAGGTGTCATTTCGATCTCTCCATATTTATCAGGTGAGTTCTGCCTTACTCCCCAGTCCATGGTTTCTCTTGGTTGGATGGTCCTACTGCCCTGGGGGACACGGTTCTAGAAACGTACGTCCCATTATCCACACGTGGGAAGCCCTGCTCACGGTCTGCATAGTTCTTCTATGGATCGCTGGTAGGAGGCTGAAGATAGGTCTGTTTTCACTTGTGTTCTGTTGTTTGCTTCATTGTTTTGAAGCTCGATTGTTGGGAGCATGCCCACGGTCACCCACCATGGTCAAGTCCATTCAGACTGATAGGGACCGCGTGGGACAGGGATGAACTGCTCCTTAAGGTTTCTGAGACTACAGCACTTTGTGGGAACAGACAGCCTCATCTCTCTCCAGATGTGAACTACCCACCTTGTGGTAGTCGTCCGACGTCTAACCCATTCATTCTGCTCTGTTTGTCGCTGCGTGCGCACAGACTAACGGTGATCGCATGTGGCGGACTATAACGGCCCCTAGGTTTCCTACGTCATTATCCTAGTGGATGACTGGTTATCCCTCGGGCTGCTCACTAGCAGTTTCATAGGAGACAGATGAGACGCTCTGCTCCCTTAAAGAGTCTCAGTCTCAGAAACCCACAGGGGCAGCTCTACCCGGTCGTGTAGGGTCGGTATGAGTCAGATTCGATCCAAATAGTAGCGGGTTTTTTAAAGTCTTTATGGGAGAAGATCATGAGGTCTATACCCCGGTGGATCAGCTGATGGGTTTGAACTGCCAACCTTCCACATCCCAGTTGAACTCTTTCAACACTGTGCCTTCGAGGCACCTTCATCTGATTCTACTTCCAACCTCTCAGGGGCAGGATGTTGGCTTGCTTCACGGTGGCCCAGGAGGACGGAGCCGACAGCCCTCTAGCATCTCCAGGGCTGTAGACTGCCGCAGAGCTCATGGTGAGCTCAACGTACCGGCCTTTGGGTGAGCAGCCAAGCACTTTAATCACTGTGCCGCTAGGACTCCTTCCCCATGAATCAGGGACCCCGTAATCGTTATGAAATTACATTCCTGTCTCTGGTGATGCTCCCGTTCTTCAACTGCGTTGCCTGATGTCAATATTGCCACTTGATCTACATTTATGCTTATGAGTCACATGTCTTCTTCTTGTTGTTTTTGCATTCTCTCTCTCATTTATTTAGTCAGTGTTGATGGCATGGATCTTATTCACCACGGTCTCCCAGCACCCCTTTCAGTGACTGGAGACAGTAAAAGCAATCCTTCACCCAGCTTGCTGTCACCGAGTCGGTGTGGATGGCCCTGTGGGTCCGGGTAGCACTGCCCCGTGAGCTACCAAAGCTGTATCTTTTCTCCAGAGCAGGAAGCCTCCTCCTCCTCCTGCAGGGCCGCTGGTGGCTTCAACCCGCTGACCTGGCAGTTGGGGGCCCAGCAGTACACACTATCCAAGCAGGGACCCTACGGCACACAGGACGCAGTTTGTAGTGTTGACTGAGGGGCATCATCACAGCCGGAATTTCATCGAGTGCCTTTACGTTTCTTCTAAACAGCTCATGTGTCACTGAAGAGTTCTTACACGTGGAGTATTGGGGTCTCATGTTGACAGATGATGTGCAATTAGGCCGCGGTGCTGTTTCCTTCTCCCCCTCAGCCTATGTTCGTGGCTTTTGAGGTGAAGCATTTGTACGTTCACTTTCAGTGTCAGCTCTTCAGTTGGATTAGGCCTGCTATTTGGCTACTCTTTCCCCCCGGTTACTCCATTTGTGTGAAAGAGGTGGGGGGACACACACACTGGTCTATGGGTTTGGTGGTGGGAATCTGAGAGCATGACCCCTGTGTCCTCCCTGAGGCATGGGTCACCAGGTGGGGAACACATCAGAAGCATGAAGACGGAAGGGAAGGAAGGGGTGGAGTGTGTTGAGATGAAGGGAAGGAGGAAGCAGGCCTCCTGGCAGACCTGGGAGGGAGGGGTCTCCTTTTCCACCTGCTTCTTCCTCATCCCCTGCCATCTCAATGCAGATGAGACCGGTCTCCTACATTCCAGACAGGTGCTGACTTCTGGGGGTCCAGAACGACATCAGTGGCCCCTAAAGTCCAAGGGAAGAGGAGTATTGGTCCAGCAGCCCCAGGAAAGGGGCCCTGGTCAGAGGCCAAAACCTAAGTGCTATGCATTAGCAACACAACCGATTCTGTGAGGCTGTGTCATGAGAGAATGTGACCTTGAGGCGACTGGGGACTTGTCGGGCAGGAACAGTGGCCCTGGTACTGGAAGGCCATGGCCAAGCACTCAGGCAGCCGGGAGGCCTTCTGGAGGTCGATGGTTCCGGTATGGCTGGCCACGGTCGCAGAGAGCAGGGGATCAGGGTTCAGGGTCACCTGGGGTCAGAGGATGTGAGGCCTACAGGGGTTATCCAGACGCGAGCCAACAGTAGTGGGCCAGAGAGGCAGCCTGGGCTCTTTGTGGTGTGGTTTATTTCTCCTCCAAACATCGAGCCTTGCTCTGATGTCTGTGGGACTGACATGAATGTTCAGAGACCCGGCTCTAAGGGTCCTTGCCCACTTGTCTTACATTCTAGTCTATTTCCCTAAGGGGGAACAACTAGAGAAGCAGAGAAAGCCAGCTGTGGTGTCCAGGGTTCTAAGGAACCCTGGCAGTGTAGTGGTTATGAGTTGGGCTGCTAGCAACAAGGTCAGCAGTTCGAAACCACCAGCTGATCTGCAGGAGAAAGATGGGGCTTATGTAATCCCATAAAGAGTTATAATCTCAGAAACTCACAGGGGGGCAGTTCTATGCTGTCCTAAATGGTCACAACCAGTCCAGAGTGACTTGATGGCAGTGAGTGCCTCCAGCCACAGGGAGGCTGGCAACAGATCCAGAGTTCGAATCCAGACTGGAGGACACGCACGGACAGTGCGCGTGGCACTGAGAGGCTAGGTAAAGCTTCCACAGCATTGAGAAATGACCTTGGGAAATGTAGCACCTTTGCAGAAATACCTCCAGCGTTCCAGAAGCACAGAGGCCAGAGTTTAAGCCTTTTTACCTACAGTGCTGACCACTACAGGTGGGTGCCCGGGCCATGGACTACTGACTCAGCAGGCTTTACCGAGTGCCTTTCAGGCAAGAGGCATTGCTCTGGGCACCTCGTCCTTGGCAGGGAGCTGCCCACTGTGCACTGAGCTCCAGCTCGAATGGACCAGGAGGGACGCTGACTCGAATGCTCAAGAGCCACACAGAAGGCCCCAAAATCTCAGAAGACAGGGAAGCAGAGTGCTTCCTGGGGGCCAGAGGACACCGGGGGGTTCTATTCCCGTCCCTCCTCCTTTCCGCATTATCGTGATCTATTTTTATAGCTTTGATAAAGATGATCAACAGAGTGCTTATAAAAGGACAGCACAAGGCAGGTTGTGACTCTCTGTTCCCGTTTCTCTTCGTGGGGAAACACGGAGGGAATGAGTCTCACGTGCTATGCTCTGGGCCACGCATCTTGGGCAGGTGGGGATTTGGAGGAATGCAGGGCGGTGCCCCTGGCAGTTGTGTTTGGGGTGTGGATTTGTTTCCACACAAGATCTGGTCCATCTCTTTGGCCGAGTGGCTCCCACACTGACAGCTGTCACCGAGCCTGTGCCGGTGGACCCTCGCCGTCAAGAGTTAAACACTCGGGAATGTAGCCACTGTTTGCCTGGGGAGTCGGACAACCCGATTCTTGAGTTGGAAACGCACGTTGCTAAATTCCTCAAGACAAAAAAACCATGCTTTAGATTGTGCTTGGGACACGATGTCCACTCTCTTGGCTTGACAAACAAACCCAAAATTGTTTTTAGCTCTGCGCTGGCGTCCACCAAGTTTTGCCTCCGTTCCTTGGAGACTTGCTGAGAAAGATTTATGTGTGTGCTTTCTGAAGCGCCTGCCAAGACTCGCTGCTTCATGTCCTCCACGATCCTTCCACATTACAGTGCGCGGGAGAGTGAGCCCCCACCTCCGTCTTTGTTACCGTCCCTGTGTTTCTTCCCAGGCCTGGCGGTAGGATGGGCTGGCTGAGGGACTGTCCATTCGATGCAGGCTGCTGCTTCTTGACTGTGGAAGCTATGGTCTTCATCCCTGTACCATATTCTTCCTAGAGAAAATTCCAACTCCCATCGCCGATTGAAAGCAGCCCATGCCACCTCTCTCTCTCACACACCCAACGCTGTGATGACAAGTCACCTTGACTTCTTGAGGGTGTTGCAGACATTCTGCAGTTTGGTGGGATGGGCAGAGTCCAGAGACACGACACAGCTCAGCGAGGGCCATCACTGTTGTCCTACCCGAAGAATCAGTGGGCGGCGCAGTCTGCAGAGGGGAGGATGCCGAGCAGAGGGACACTCGGGGCAGAGAAGGGATGAATGCAGACGGCAAGGGCCTTGCAAAGTGGTCTCACTGCCCTGGCCTCCATCCTCTGGGTCAAACCGTAAACCTTTCCTGGTGAAAGTGGCTGTCAGCTGTCCCTGACCATGCCCCGTCCATCCCAAGAGCAAAGCGAGTTGATGCCAACTCCAGCCATGCACGCGACCTTCTCAGCAGCCTTATTTATAACGTTCGAAGGTCGAATCAGCTAGGTGTCCACCTTGGATCCCCAATGAGCTGCCGCCCTGCCATGCAGGCTTGAGTCCAGGAGGCCAGCCCACAGAGACAGGGCATCCACCTGAACTCCTCAAGGACTGGGAGAGAGGGCAGGGGGCAGTGACTCCTAGAGAGGCAGGCACGTCTTTTCTGGGCAATGGCAATGCCTTCAGTGCGGGGCTATGTGTGACACAACTCTGCGACTGTCCTGGCAGCCATCCGATCATGAAGTCGAAGTGGGTGGATTTTGTGGTTCATGAGTTCTATTTCAACTGAGAAGTGAAAGGGTGGGGACTGCTATCTTCCAACTTAAGAAAAGACACACACACACATACACACACACACAGCCACACCAAGGGCTGTGCATCCAGGTGCCACACAGGCAGTGCTGGGAGTCGGGTTTCCACATGGGGATCTGGACCTATTGCCATAGAAGGGGTGGGTTCTTTTGGACCCCAAGAATGAGGTGTGTGAAGCGGGCACAGGAATCCTGTGTGCAGATAGCCCCCTTCCCAGAGTGAGCAGGCTCTGTTCCCACCTGGGAATCTGCAGGAGCTGACGAGGGTCGGAGCTGTGAGTCAGCACAGGCCTGGCCTGCCAGCTGGCATTCTCTAGTGGACAGTCCCCTCCCTGGGTCTGGGGAAGAGGGCAGTTATTGGCTCAGCTGTGCCCCCCGTGTGGCTCCACCAGGCTTCCCATGAGAAGTACAAGGGAGCCATGCAGCAGAAGCCATGTCCCTGAGAGGTTTATTGGCCACGTGGTCTGAAAGGCCTTTCCCGACTGGCTGCGTGAAGGAGACCAGGCCGTGCAGTGGTTCAAGTTGAATTTCTGTGGGAGAAAGACACGACCCTCTGTCTGTGAAGATCCTTGTTGCTCGGGAACCTCGGACAGGGTTCCAACTCATCGGGCTCCTGTGGACACGAGGTCAAAACCCTGCCTGGACCGTGCTCTCCTTCAGCATGGGGCCAGGCTGCATTCCACGGCGACCGCTGCTTCAGTCCATCTTGTGGACGGCCATCCTCCTTTCTGCTGACTCGGAGCCCTCTCCTGGGACGTGCCCCTCCTGTGAACATGTCCACATATGTGAGATGAAGTCTCGCCGTCCCTGCTCCCTAGGGAGTGTGCTGGCCCTACTTCTCCCAGGACAGATCTGCTGGTTCCTTTGGCAGGCCGTGATACTTGCAGTCTTCCTGGCCAGCACCCTCATTCGGAAGCATACGCCCCCTAGCGATTGCTAAACATCACAGCCTTGGAAACCCCATGGGTCAGTTCTCCTCTATCCCACACGGTCAGCGTGCGTGGGAATCACCTGTCAGGCCATGGGCTTCCTTTTGGATTTCGATGGCGACATTGAGCTGTCAGTTCCACCGGATGATGTCATCATGACCTCAAATGGGTCGGGGTAGAACTTGCTTCGTCAAATTGCTATGGCGGGCTTTTGGGAAAGTAGATGACCGGGCTCATTTTCCTAGAGGACCTCTGGGTAGACTTAAACCTCCAGCCTGTGGTTAGCAGCTGAGCGTGTCGATCCTGCACACGGCCAGGGATGAGCGCCTTGCAGTGCTCTTGTGATTCATGGTCTGCACAAGACCTTTTGGGCAGCGAGGGAAAGGCCATCATGCTAGAACCAGGGACACAAGCCAAGACTTCCCAGATGTGTCCAGCCAGAGTCTGCCAGCTCCCAGGCAAGTTTCTTGAGGGAGAGAAGCAGAGGCAGAAGGAATGGGGGGGGGGGTGGGGGGTCAGGCAGGAAGTGCGGGCCAGCCGCTGAGGGTGATGGGAGAACATCAGTGGAGGAAGACCCCGCCCCTTTTTCCCAAGCAACTTCACAGGGGACTGCAGGACCAATGGGAGAGGTCAGCAGCAGGAAGTAGCAGGACCGCTCCCCACGGGTCCACTCCATCTTTAGAGCTCGCTCCGCTCCCAAAATAAAGCATTCCTCTGCGAATTACACGTGACCCCTGGCCACGGCTGCTCAGGCCCCTCTGGGCCTTTCTAAACTGCCAGCCAGTGGCTTTCAGAGGGCTTGTCCAGGGGACGGCTGGCCTTGTGTCCCTGGTCCAGCCATGTCCAGCTCTGGCCTCTGGAGCCTCCTCTGGAGAGCGGACCTATGCATGAACTCTTATGCACAGTGTGACCACATGTGCCCATGACCGCTATAGAGGCAGGCAACACACACCTGGAGCGCCCCGCCACCCCCCCCCCCCAATCCAACATCTGAGGTCCACCTGCTCAGGTGTTCTGGGCCAGCTGGTAAAGAGGGGTCTCCATAGCTCTCCAGAGAGCCCACAGAGAAGTCATCTTGGTCTGGATTCGGTATCTGCTCTTGTCTCCTGGGGGTAGAAGGTCACAGTGATGATAGGGTGGGGTGGGGTGGGGCCAGTGACTTGCCGAAGTGGCTCTGGATGGAAGATCTCCGCCCTACCTGTGGGGACAGAGTGGGGCCAAGACAAGGGCAGTCTATGCCAAGGGGCCAGGACAAGAACCAGAGCTGCCAAGAGTCAGGCGAGGGCTCACAGACCAGCCGTAGCAGCACAGGGTTCTGGGACCGAGCTTCCTGAGCCAAATTTATTTCACAGAGGTCAAAGGAGAGCTTCAGACAGCCTTGGGAAGCCAACGAGAGGAGGAGGGCTGGTGCCGGGCAGCAGAGTCAGGCTCCCTGTACCCAGCACCCCAGGCTGACCTGATTGACACAGGCCCAGGGCCACATTCGGCCGAGAGGGAAGTCCACATCCTCCTCTCTGTCGAACAAGCCAACAGCTCAGATGGGTCAGCAATTCCCAGGGCTCTGAGATCAAGTCCCTTCTCTCCACACATGCCCCTGTTTGCAGGAAGCTTGTCTGAGTGGGCTACACCAGCACCCTCACTGATGGGCTACCCTGGGACCAGGTTTCCCCTCTAGCAGCAACTTCAGTTCCACAGGCCAGTGCTTTGTCCCTCTGTCACTGGCCGGGCCAGCTGCTCCTCCTAAGCCAGTCCCCCTCTCGCACCGGTGGCAGGCAGCTGGTGTGGGATCATCCCTAGCCCTAGCCTACCGTTCCTGCTGCTGCTGCACCATGCTGGCAGTCCTGCCAGGGCTGCTCTGGTCGGAACGCTGTCGTCTGTCCCTGTCCTTGCCTGGTGCAAGACTCGGTCACTTGCAGGAAAATTACTAGAAGGCCCTCCTGGTCGGTTTCTCACCATTTGATTCTTCTGTAATTCATTCCCCATTCAATTCAAGCCCTAACGTTTCAGATCACAGCCCAGCGAGTGAACGGGCTCCATCACCACTATCACCTCCTCCTCCAGCAGCCTTGCTTAGCGTGCCCAGTGGTGGGCACCATCTGTCCTTGGCTCCTACCCACAAGGTGGGCGGTTCAAGTCTGCCCAGGGGAGTCTGGGAAGAATGGCCTGGTGCTTCCCCTCTCACCCCCTGGACACACGGGCAGAGCAGAGTCCCGCTTGGGGATCTGGGGCTGCCACGGGTTGGGGTGGATGCAATGGTAGATGGGGCTGAGGAACCCCCTTTGTGACCTGCATCCGCCGCACTGGGTACCTCCTCTCCCCGAGAAGAAAGCTGCCCTTCAGAGCTCCCCACTGCCCCTCTCCTGCCCTCAGGGGGCCCGAGCTGACCTCCAGCAGTCACTCCCTCCTGCTGCTCCTCACTGGGATGCCTGCACACTTCTTCACCATCCACCTCTGGGACCCCTGCTCGCTCACAGCCTGGCTGGCTTCCTTCCGGCTTAGGGTCACTTGTTCTTCCAGGTAGACAGCTCGCAGCTTGAAGATAGAGGCAATACCCTAACCCTTTAACTGCAGTGCCTATTAAGAGTCCAACCTATGCCGTCTGGGGCTTATTCAAGGCCACCGGTTAAACTGGGCATAAAACACTTAAACGTCTGCCTGTCACTTCCATGGGACAGGGATTTAGGAAGTAGCTGATTGTGCAGAACACCACGGGGGCTAGTCCTGAGGTGTATGGACATGAGGTGATAGCACCACAGGAAAACGCAAAACCCACTGCCATCTGGTTCCGCTTCAGCGATCTTGCATAAGGTTTTCGAGGCTGTAAATCTTTGTGGGAGCAGACAGCCTCATCTTTTTCCTCCAGAGAGGTTGGTGGGTTTGAACTGCTGACCTTGTGGTTAGCAGTCAGCTTACCTGACAGCCCCTCCAGGGTCACTAGGGCCATGAAAGAGAATATAAAGCATCCTTGTAGAAATCTTGGGAGGAACAGATTGATTTGATAACAGCCTTGAATCTCAATATGTATGCTAATTTATCTATAGATAAATAGATAACACCCTGCCCCCCAACATTCTAGACCAGTGGGATATGGGCACAGGTTTCATCTGCAGGAGATTGCTGTTACTAATTGTCGTTACACTAACCCACGGGGGGGGGTGAAGCTAAGACACACTTGAGTCACCTCGTGGGAATGCTGGCCGGCGTACAGAATGCTCTTCCTTCCGATCCCTCTCCTCCTGGACGGCTGCCAGGTGGGCCACGAGTCCCAGTGGGCCCTCCGGGCCCCTCTGCTCTCCGGTGGGAGGCTCCAGCCATATCCGTTCTGGTCTGGCACCCCACCATGGATGAGATATGCCCCCAAATCCACGTACATCCCGGAGAACCCCGGGACCTGAATGTTTGTTATTCACCGTCGGAAAAAGTTGAAGTTGGTTGTTTGCTTAATACTCTAAGCTGATGCGGCCTTTCATTATCTCATCGCTAATACGCTCCCGAAAAGCGGAGTCATTAGAGAACAGAAGTCATTGAAATGTAAACACGTGAATAATTTACACTTTCAACTGGTGTTAAATAAAAGGTTTTAATCAGGACGGAGATCTGACAATAAATATTCATTTCTCATTTCCAATGAGTAAACTTTATCTCTTTTTAAAAGCCTTTTCATTTGATTTTTCCCTTCCTCCCTCTTGCTCCGTCTTTGCGGGAAGACAATGCTAACTTTGACATGGGCACGTGGGGATACCGGCTCCCACTGGTCAACAGAACAAGGAAGAGCTATTATGAAAATCAAAATGTGAAATAATTGCAACCATTGTAATTAGTATCCATTTCAGGATTCTTCGCCTCACCGGCCCGCAGAGGCGTACCTTCCCGTGGTGGTGCCCGAGGGGATGGGACGGGAAGGACGTGCTGTGAAGTTGGCCACGCTGCCACGGATGCCGGCCAGACTGCACGTGGCCGCCAAAGCAGAAGTCGCTCTTATTTTGCTGGTAGGGAGCCCTGCGGGCCTTGAGGAGAGGAGAAAGAAAGTGGCTAAGAGAAAGGACAGGCACCCAGTTCTTGCACTTCCCCAGAGTCTATGGGTCGGTAGTCACCCAGGGGTGTCTGTCACCCCCTCCTAGCCCGCCCCTTCCCCCACCCCTTTAAGCAGCTCTGTTGAGGTAGGATGGCTGTAACCCCCAAGTTCACCCTTGCTGCAGTGCAGTTGGTTGTTGTCAGAGTTACAGGGTCACCCAAGCCTCTGGGAAGGTGAGACTGCAGGGGACAGGGTGGGAGGACGGGCCAACCTGCTGCCAAACCAGTGGGCGTGGAGAGGTGAACTCGCCGGCCGAAGCCAGGTCCACAGGCCAACGAAGAGGGAGCCTGCTTACTGAAAGTTTCCACCACGTGAGCTCTTGTGTGCCCACCCTACCTTCGGTGACCTGTCCACAGGGGGCTCATCCTGCCATGGTGGCGGTTGGCTCTCCATCTGTGGAAATGAATGGATCGGATCCATGAACTTCCTAGGTGGGTCTCAGAAGTCTCTGGAATGGTGGAACAGTGGGTTCCAAAGGCTGTGTTTTGAGGAGACTCAGCGCCGCGTGGTTCAGCGGGGCTTGGATTGTGGGTGTTGGCAACCCTGTTTGCCACGCCGAGCAGGAGCCGCGGACCCAGCGGTGAGCTCGAGGTGCTTCTGGGTTCAGGATGAGCCTGACAGCCAGACCCAGAGAGGAGTCTTGGAGAGGGCTGTGTTTTTTCAGTAGTGTCGTGACTCGATACTTCCCAAGGGAAGACTGATTCTTCTGTGCCCTCCCTGCCTTGATCATGATCTTGGGGCTTACTGGAGCCTGTGGTCTCTTATCTCCTGCACCTGGTTTTGCTTCCTCTCACTCCTGTTTCCCAGAGACCTCCTCTTCTCCGGCCACCACTCACTTGAAGAGGACACGTTAGAACAGCAGTTCTCAACCTGTGGGTCACGACCCCTTGGGGGGGCGTAGAATGATCCTTTCACAAGGGTCGCCCGGTTCATAACAGTAGCAAAATTACAGTGATGAAGTAACAATGACAATAATTAGATGGGTGGGGGTCACCACAACATGAGGCACTGTATGAAAGGGTCACGGCATGAGGAAGGTTGAGAACCACTGTGCCAGGTAGCAGATGGCTGCTTTATTCCCTTGAGACCGCTCAGGACAGGCAGTGGTTAGGGCCTCCCTGTGTCTCCTTTGAGTCCCCGTCTGCTGGGCCATGGCTCGGAATGGTGGCTCCGAGGGTCCAGAGCCGTGTGGTTTCTATTATCCGATTCACGATTCTTTACACTTCTTTTATCCTCAAAGCTATGCAGAATGGATTTTCCAAAGCATCTCTTTTCTTGAACATGCAAACTTTTGTTCGCATTCCAATACCAGATTATAAGCAGACACAGTTTCTGAGAACATCTCCAATGGGGCCATTTACAAGCTCTCACTTGGCGAGAATGCGATCTCCCAAAGACGCCCGTCCTTTCAAACGAGCTCTCAGGTCAGTGGCTCAAATCCTCCCATGATTCTCCGGATTAAATCCTCCTGACTCAATCAGCTGTGTCTTATCTGAAGATTAGGGCTATAAACTTATACAATTAAAAAAAGATGTTGATTTAAAAATTGATTATTAAACTCATTTCTGTTCCTTGGAATCCCCACTGGTATTTAATTACAAGAGGAAAATCGGCTTCCCCTTTCTTTATGTTAAATGCTTTACATTTTATCTTATCCAGTCAAGAAACTAGAAAATAAAAGTGGGGTTCTCCTAGAACAAATATTTGTAACAGCGCTATAATCTCACATGCCAATCACAGTAAGCATGTCCTCAAAGCTCACTGTGGTGGAGTCCTTGCTGACTCACAGGGACCCTATAGGACTGGGTAGGGCTGCCCCTGTGGGTTCCTAAGTCTATCGTCCACTACTGGAGTAGAAAACCCCCTCTGTCTACTTCGGAAGAGCTGGCGGTTTCAAACTGCCGACCTTGCAGTTAGCTGCACACCATGTGACCGCCATGCCGCCAGCGCCCTTGTTAAGCATGGTGGCGGGGAAAGTCCTTGCTGAGGTGCATGGGAGCTCAGTAGGAGCATCGATGCGGAGCCAGAGGGAGGACAGCAGACTTCTGCCCAGGGAGAAGAGGATGAAGTCTCCAGCCAGTAAAGAGACACGGTACGTTGGGAAGAGGAAATCTCACTATCTATACACAGACTTGCGATTCAGAGCATACACTCTGCAGGAGTAGAAAGACTTCTTTTCCCTCGGATCGGCTGGTGAATCTGAAGTGCTGGCCTGGTGGTCCCCACCAGCCCACCAGAGCAGTCTCGGGACCCACAGGGGCAGTTTCACTCTGCCCTGTAGGGTTGCCATGAATTGCAATAGACTTGATAGCAGTGAATTTGGCTTGGGGTTATTGAGACCATAATGTGGCTGAATGGAATATCTATGTGTGTATACCTGTACACAATGCATACATATATATACATAATATCAACATGTAAATAAATAGCCAATTTTCCTGAAATTCATCTGCAGGTTTCATGCAATATCTCAAAGTTGCAAATAGGGCGGTAGGCATGCTCTTGGCCCCCTTGCTTTTTTGACCCGGGAATTGGACTTCTAGAGCTTTGTGGGGTAGAAATGGTCCAGGAGACAAAAATAGCAGATGAGGATACTTACAAGCTCGTTGATTAGATGGTAAAAATTTGCAAGCATTTTGAATGCTAAAGATGGGTTTAAAAAGGGGAGTGGGGAGAGTAAAGGAAAGGGAGGCAGCACAGCGACCCAAGGTCCCCCTGCTGTTACCCAAGTGTACACGAGATCACTCACAGGTGATCAACCACCAAGTGGGATCTCCGAGGGGTAGAAGGACCAAGGCAGGCACTGTTGTTTTCTGTGGCTGTTCGTCGCTGGCCAGTCAGCCCTGATGCGTGGTGCTGGAGTCGTCACTTGATATCATAGTGACCGCGTGTCCAGCAGTAAACCCAGCCTGGGACTGTGCCATGCCCGCCGTCTTTGCTACGACTGAGCCCTGTGGAGCTCTGTGTTAGTCCATCTTGTGGAGGATCTTCTTCCTTTTCCCCACGCATGGCGTGCTTCTCCCGGGGCTGCTCCCTGCTCACGACACGTGCAAAGCAGGCGAGACAAGGTCTTACCATCCCTGCTTCCAAAGCGTATCCGGGGTCTGCTTCTCCCAGGTCAGAGCTGTTGGTGATGCCAGTAGCCCATGGTCTATGCGTTCTTCTATGACAACCCACGGTTTGGGGGCATCTGTTCTTCGTTGGTCTTCCTTCTTCACTGCTCAACTTGAGCATGGCATTGACAATGCCCTGGCTTGGGCCAGGCACACCTTCACCCTCAAAGTGACATCTCTGGTCTTTACAACTTGAAGGGCGTCTTTTAAGTAGCAGATCTTCCCCGGGCAATAGGGTATTTAAATTCGGACTTCTGCTTCATGGGCACTGGTTGTGACATCCTTGACTTCGTCAGCATTACCCCCTTCATGTTGTTTCTCGGTCCAGTTGTGAGGACTTTCCTTTCCTTTACATTGAGTGGCAATCTGTGGTGATGGCTTCCATCTTGGATCTCCATCGGCAAGGGTGTCAAGCCTGCCTGGCTTTCACCCAGCATCTTAGTATCGCAGGCTGCTCATGCACCTCTCTTGGACCCTGAGGCCTTGTTCGTCTTCGTGTCTTCCAGCATCTCGATGATCTGCTCAGCATGCAGCTGGGATCAGAATGGTGACGGGACACATCCTGACTTGAGCCTTTCACGATTGCAGACTCCTCAATATCTTCTTGTTTCTGTTTGAATGGCTGCCACTTGATCCATGCTGTGCACACAGCTTCAGCATGAGCACAATGGAATGTTCCGGAATCCCCATTCTTTGCAGAGCTATCAATAATTTGTCACAATCCGCACAGTCAGATGCCTCTCCCAGTCAATAAAACACAGGCAAACGTTTGCCTCGTTTCCCTGCTTGTAGTCAAGATTCATCTGACACCACCGGTGGTGACATCTCTTGTTCCACATCCTCCCCTGAACCTGGCTGGAGTTTCCGGCAGCTCCGGGGAGTGCGCTGTGCGGAGGCAGCGGGGAAGAAGAGAAACAAGACAAGGACAAAGTCATAAGTAACCAGGGAGGTGGTGTCCATTTTCAGAACTGAGAACCTTCCCTTCCCGGCTCCAGAGAGAAGTGTGGACACATGAGGTGGCCTGGTGTCTTCACCTTCCTGCGGGTGGCCACTGTTTACGTCCCATCCCAGATGCATGCGAGAGAGGCCATTTCATTGGGTAAAATAGATGCCTTGTGCTGCTCAGCCTTAAGTCTGCTGCCTGTCCACCGATTAAGCAGCGATGGGGAGCGGCCAGCCTCGGGCTGTGTAAGCCCCTCAAAATCAACCCCACCAGCTAACACCCCATCCCTCGCCAAAGAGAAGCAGTTTCACAGTGATCACGTTAACAGTGAGGTCCTTAAACATTTGACCCAGCATGGCCCACAGATGATGTTAGAAATAACCAAATGGCCCTGGGCAGAAAGAACGATTCCCCGCCCTGGATTAAAAGAAGAGAGGACAGAGGCGATCCTATAAAGATAGTAGTAGTTCCTGAAGCCCTGTGAGAACAAGACAAGCTTTGCTAAGCATCACAATTTAGAAACACAAAGGGGAAAAGTCACTGTGGAAGACTTGGTACATGGATGTGCTTTATGGCACACAAAGGGGTTTTGAGAAATTCGGGGGAAACTTGGCATCTTTTGAGTTTTCCGTGATCTTTTTTGAAGCTGTCTCCTCTGTTTGTGTGTGAATGTATGAATCCACGTGGGAGAGCCGCAGTGACAGCTTGTCACCGTGGTGCACGTGGGAGAGTTAGGTGTCATGGACTTAAAGGAACAGCAACTCAACTGGACTGGAACAGCAAACCACAGGGCGGAGAGCTGGGTCAGAGGGACAGAGTCGGGTGACCCACGGAAAGTGCAGTCAGACACGCAAATGGAAAGAAAGCGCATTGCATTTTGGGTGGCAGACAAGTGAGTTCAGGGCTGAGGTCCAGGTGAAAAGGCTGGTTTATTATGCTAGAGGCCACAGACCCCAGTGAGGGCGCAGAAATGCACAGGAGAGAGTGGACAGGAGAATCCAGTAGAGGTACCCAAGTAGAGTGGGTGGGCTCACAAACAGGAGAATTGGCCTACTGGTTACACACTGAGCAGCTAACTTCCAGACCAGCAGTTTGAAACCACCAGACTCTCCAAGGGTGAAAGATGAGGCTCTCTTCTTTCTCCCATAAAGAGTCACAATCTCAGAAACTCACAGGGACAAGTCTACTTGTCCTGTTGTCGCTCTGAGTCGGCATCTGACCAGGCATGGCCTCGATGGCAGTGAGTTTGGTTTCGGTGGCATCCTGGTTACTTGTGGTCTGTTGCTAGGTCAGCACTTTAAACTGCCAGCACCTGGAGGGAGGAAGATGGCGCTTCCAAGTCCCTTAATGACTAACAGTCATGGAAATCCTCAAGAGGCAGTTCTACTCTGTCCAATCGAGTTGCTGAGAGTTGGAATAGATTCAACTGCAAGGAGCAGCGAGTGAGTGAATCCAAGGCTGATGTAGGTGTGGAGGGATGGATTTGATGGACAATCCCTTGTTCAGTATGTAGGCCACCTTGAACCACTAGTGAATAAGGTAGGTCTTGCAGATATATTCTGAATGCTGTATCCCTCCAGTAGGGAGCCCTGGTGATGCAATGGTTTAAATGTTGGATTGCCAACTGAAAGGTAGATGGTTCAGACCCACCAGACTCTGACAGAGAATCCTCTCCTGTAAGGTTGATGGCCGGGAAATCCTTTTGGGCGGTTCTACCAGCTCTGCCCTTTGGGGTTGCTGTGTGTCAGAATTGAGTCGAAGGCAGGCCATGCACCCCTCTAATAGAGAGTGAACTTTTGTGCAAGTGCCTATTCTCCCCAAACCAAAACCCCAACTGAACTCGCTGCCATCAAGCCAGTGCCCATTCTTATCGGCCCTATAGGCCAGGGTAGACCTGCCCCTGTGGGTTCTGAGACTGGAACTCTTATGGCAGTCAAGAAAACCTCAACCAACTGAGCGCCATCAACAATGCAGCCTCCCTCCAACTGCACAGCAACTGGCACCGAGCACCAAAGACACCCCTCCACGTGGGAAACAAACGCACAGCACAGAAGACCCAGCACACAGTCTATGAAACAACTGCAGCGTCAGGGCCCCTGGGGAAACTGGGAGAAATGCTGATGTTACAAGAAGGAAATTGCATAGGGCACTTGTGGGATGCAGCTGAGGGCAAGGGCAAGTGTTATTGGGAGCAACACTCATGGGGACACACCCGTTTACCAGACCACCCAAGAACCTGGGAGGAATGAGCCAGGTTTTCGCTCTCTGACAAGTGGCAGGGAAAGACCCCGTGTTGTCCTACCCACCTGCCGCTGAAACAACCCTGGCGCTGTAGGGGCCCGATGGTGGGGGGCCTGGGTTGGAGGCGGGGTTCCTTTTTCACGTGCCTCCATAGTGCATTGGGGCCTGGGGATTTCACATTTCTCTCGTCAGTTGTGAGACATTCCGAATTTCACGCCAAGAGCATCTGGCTTATCGGCACCTCAAGTGTCTCGGTCCATGTTTGTTGTTCTTCGGTGCCGTGGAGTTAGTGTACCGCAGAACAAAACACGGCCTGGTCCTGCACCAGCCTCCGGCCACACGGTCTTTGTCACGTTGGAGCCCACGGGTGCAGCCATGGTCTCACCCCATCTTGCTAGGACCTTTCCTCTATTTCACTGCCCCTCTGCTTTACCAAGCACGATGTCCTTCTCCAGGGACTGGTCCCTCTTGACAGCATGTCAAAGTACGTGAGATGACGTCTCGCCATCGTTGCCTCTTCTGTCGTGTTAGTCACAGAGCCACCTCGAGGTGACTCCTGGTCCCCTTGGCTTCCCACTTGACCAGGCTGCCTGCCGCGCGTCTTCCCGGAGAGCGCTTTGTTTTTGTTATGCAGCCATAGTAACCGGGATCCTGTGTTCTCGGTTTCCAGAATTTTATAGCGCATCCATTGTTTGACAGTAGCCAGGGAGAGCCAGCGTCAAAGGCAGGGCTGTCCTGAGACTTTGGGTCACACTGTTGTTTTCCTTTTAAAGGAAACAGACGAACGTCTGTATTTGCATCCTTTCTTGGAGGTGTTTCTCTCTCCCCCTACATCCGGTCTGTAAGTCACAGTTTGGCTTTTATTGTTTTCTGTCCCCTCCCACTTCAGTGTCCCCCGACCCTGCTTCGGCATCATCTTCCCTGGACTGGTTCATCAATGAAGGCACTGAACATTCAGGGACGGGGCTCAGGGCTCGGCAGACTACACTGGGCGTTGACCTCTGCCATGGTGTGTGTGTGTGTGTGTGTGTGTGTGTGTGTGGACAGTTTTTAGGTAGAACCATTTTTCTCTGAGCCAGACCCACAAAACTGACACTGGAAGCAGTCTTCGCCCTTCTCGCGAAGTCCCTTGTCCCATGACGCACTGGGCTCCCGGGTTCCTGTCACAGGACAAAGACAAAGGCACTCCGGGTTTACTGGGGAGCCAAGTCAGCAAGAACTCCTGTCTCGTTGTTGAGAAAATCATTTCTGGCCAACCTCAGCTGGGCAAGCTGTGACCAGAAGTCTGTCTTGTTCAGGCCAGGCCTCCCCGGTGAACAGGGTGGAGAGCTGGGAGTATGGAGATTGGTGCTTCTGACTCGGGCTTCCAACAAGGTGACAATGAATTGTCATTTCCTGTCACTGACCTGGCTCCAGGCACACTCAGAAGTGTCAGCCGGCCTAGAGCCCTCTACCATGGGCATACTCAGGAGCCTGCACCAGCCTCGAGTTGGTCAGCTCTCTGCCTCGCTTAAACCGTATTTCCTTTACCTGTCATCTTTCCTTTACCTGTGAACAAATCTGCCGACGAGGAGACTCATGCTTGATCGTATGATTGACCGGCTCACTCCAGTTTTCTCCGTCTCTTATTTAAATACGTGTCTTTCTGATTCACATCTGCCAGTGAAATGGCATTAGGTTAATGATTTCTTCCATCACTTCCGGGTGTGTGTGCGCGTTTCCGATTCATTCATTCACTCATTCATGCATTCATTTATTGCACAGATTCCCTGGGGATTAAAAGCAAAGGACCAGCAAGAACCCACGAGTCTTCCCACATGAAATGCATAGCCTCGCTATAAAGAAATAAGGTCGCACGTTGCAATGTTTGCACATTTAATTTGTAGAGTTGACGGTTTTCCCCTCTTGAAATGTCATTCATGGTGTTGCGCCTCCTGCTGGCATTCTCAGCACCCCACTCACTGCCGCCCCGCCGAGCGAGGCCGACCTGACTTAGCGACCTCCCTGTGGGCCGCGAGGCTGTCACTGACGGGAGTAGAAAGCCCCGCTGAGCTGCTGGTGGTTCTGAACGGCAGACCATGTGTATCGCAGCCTACACTACCCGGGCTCCGTGTAGCTTTTCTGGCAGACGGTCCTTTATCCTAACCCAGTTTATGAACCGTGGCTATCACATGGACCCCGTTTCCCCTGGATACTGGTCTTCCTTTTACATGGATGTGTGGACAAGGGGTGGATCAGAGGAGATTTGGGGCAGAACACATGTCCCCCAGTCACCTTTTCTCCCCCCTGGCGATTTCTTCCCTCTCCTTCCCGGTTTATGTTCTTTGAACATTGTGCTGTGTGAAATAGACATCACCAAATGTTACCATGGCAACCGCCCCAACCACCGCTGCCCCCACCCTCACTGTCCACCCCAGAAGGTCTTCTTCCCCACATAGGAGTAGGCGTCTCTTAAAGCATCACTCCCCCCAGGCCCCCTCCTGCAGCCCCGGTCACGATGGACAAGCGTTGGCCCCTGTACTTTTGTCTGTTCTGGAGACTCCGTACGAAAGGACTCACGCTGTGTGTGTCCCTGGACGTCTTCCTTGTCCCACTGGGTAGCCGGTTTTCGGGGTTCAGCTGAGTCTTTTTATAGCTCAGTCCTGTTTCCGGTACAGGTTCGCCCCATCCTCGCATCCGTCACCTGTTGAGGGTCACCTGGATTGTTTCCGCTTTTAGACTGTCCGGGCCAGGCTTCAGCTAGGAGTCAGGTTCACAGTGATCGACCCATGCCCCCCCACCCCCAACCTCCCAGACTCGTGACCTGGTCTGCATTCACCCTTCACTTGACTTGGGGACAAATTCATTGTTGTGAGGGAGGCTTTCAAAAGTCCACGGGCACATTTCCCCCGTCTTTTAACTCCATTCTCCCATGAGTTTTTCAAAGCCCCGCTGGTGTTTCAGGAAAGGATTTTTTTCGGTTTTCCTGCCATAATGCCATGTGCTCTGTGCGGATTAATCCTTGTGCTTCAGGATCTTAGTTGGCGTGGTGAAGGTAATTTCCACCTGCTTCGGCCTCCGACAAGTTAGGGATTCCTGTTTGGGGGAGAGATTACTCTTGTTTCTGGCTATTTATCTATCACCCCTCTGCATTCTAAGGGGTTCTAGGCACATCATCACAGGACTTGCAAGCAATGCCTTTGTTGCTCTTTGGGGAGTGGCGTGTTGTTCTGTCCTGCCAGGGGCTGCACAGGGAAGCTCTGGGCCACCTGAAGCATTCCCACAGATGGGAGACACTAACCTCTTCCTCAACTGCTTCCTGCTCCTAACAACTGCCTACCTGGTTCACGTGCTCAGAGCCAGACCCTGGAAAGGACTATTGGGTCAGGTGGACGCATTCTGTGGAACAGAGATGGATAGAAGTACTTCTTCACAAGGGAAGGTCAGGGGGCATCTCTTCTAAGAACCACCCACTTCCCATCTTCCAGGACCACCTGCGGATACCCAGGAGCTCCCAGGCTGGGCCTGACCCTTCTATGGTGGGAAGTGGGGTTTTTCTCATAGGTGGGCCGAGAAACCAGCACCAGACCTGCCAGATGCTTCGCAAAATATCACCTGGTCCTATCCTGTGGTTCCCGTTCACCTCGGCACCCAAGTCCAGCTCACCTTTGAGTGTGGGTTTTACTTTGCAAACCACGGGGACCAATTGTCCCTGTGTTACCTGGAGCAGATAGGACTGACCCCACCACCTTCATCCGATGGATGCCCTGACTGTCCCGGTGTCATCCCAGCAATGTCCGTTCACAGGGAGAGGAAAAGGTATGCCCTCAGGCCAGGCCCCCCAGGTACAGGCCCGTCCCCGAGCATCCATGCACAGGCGGCTGGACAGACTCCCCACCTGACTTGCCACCTTCCTCTGTGATGACGTGTCTAGGACGCTTGTTCAATTGCTTGGGTCCTCAACCGATTTTTTTCTTGAGCCATTTAGACACCAGTCCTCGTTTGTAAAGAAAGTTTTCCCCGGAGCGTTCCCCGGAGAGGTATCTGCTGCGTGAGCATTTCCTGATCAAGCGGGGACAGTGGCCATAGAGCTCCCATGAATTTCCTTCCCTGTCACCCCTACAGTCCCCTCCCATGCCACTTCCCAGGGTGGTGAGCCCGCCGCCGCCCTCGGCGTTGGCCGGGCCTATAAAACGCGCCACAGTAAAACGTCGGCCATGCATCTTATGCCCACGGCGCTGCGGTGCAGGGCTGGGTTTAAGAGTTGGGTCCTAAATGGGTTTCGATCCCAAGGGCACTGATTGTCATCACCCCAGAGGGGCAAGCTGCCCGTCCATTATCCAATCGCCGCAAACGGGGGCTGGATAAAAAATGGTCCCAGGATCTTATTACAGATTCTGTTTATTCCGTGAGGATTTGGGGAAGGCGCCGAGGTAATGATTCTGTTAGGGGCCGTCTTTGAAAGATTACCTTTTATGTAGGTAAGCCAAAGGTTAAAGAAGTACACGGAATTTAAATACACAGCCAGGTTCAGTAATGGCTCCATTGTTTGGCTTAACTGCATTCTGTCATAAAACACACACACACACACACACACACACACACATACACACACACACACACACACACACAAGCTAAAACAAAACCAAGCAACAACCCCTGTAGGACCTGGCCAGGGTAAGTCTCTGTGAGGTGAGGAGCTCCACAGGCCCACCTGGGCCCGTCTATAAGATATCATTTTGATTTGGGGTCTCAAGAACGGTTGCAGATTTAAAATTTCCATAAATCTCGGAAGGTCCGATGGCGGTGGCTCCCAGTCCGCGGCTGGAAGGGACGGCGAGGCGGCATTCGATGGAGCCGTGATTAAAGGCTGGGGGAGGGTGCGGGCATGTTGGGCTCTGCTCCAGCACCTCGCGAGCTCGCTGCCGCTGCAATTATTGGCTTTCTGAAATATGTCCCTATGCATTATTTTGATCAGTTTACTTGCATTGCACAATTCTCGGGCGGATAGCAGGACAATAGCACAAAATAAATCTCTCTCTGAAATTTAATCTCCTTGTCGGAATGCAGGCAAGAAGACCCACAACCCTCTGATACGGAGCCTCTGTCTTCCCTAAGTGAAGTGGGTTTTGTTCTTTAATTGTCTGTAATGCGGATTTTCAAAAGGCCGCCGGCCACATCGGGGAGGGGTCTGCAAGGCGGCTGAGCAGACCACCAGCCCCCTTGTGCTGGAATTCAGATTTCCTTTGCCACAATGCTGCCCCAGGCCAGGTGGCATTCTCGTGGCTACTGGCAGGCAGCACTACCCTGTCACCTCCAAGTGGTTTCTGGTGATGCTGATGGATGGTGTTTTCCCAAGAAGGGTAGCCGAGCACCGGTGTCTTAGGTTTCCCAAGCATCTCTTTCCCTCTGACCCCCCACAAAGCTTCCCTGACCACCAACTGCCATGGGTCACTGTGGACCCTCACTCCTGGGTCCCCACGTGTGTCAGAGCAGACTGAGCTTGAGAGGCTGATGATCTGTCTGGAGATCAGAACATCAGGCTTCTCTTCTGCTGCAGCCCCTCTGAGTGGACTCAGCAGGCAAGCTACACCCCCACCCCCCCTTCCCCATCGCTTTAAGGGCGTAAACAGGCTGCTCTCTTCTCTGGGAATCTGCGGCACGTCTCCCGGGTCCTGGAGAATTTCTGGGGCAGGAAACCGTGTCCCATTACACAAAGGTGACCTTTCCTTCTGTTCCCTGAACTGTGGGCACTGCCCTCGGGGCGGGAGGGCTGGGGAAGGGGCCCCCCAGCACACCCTGTAAAAATAGGACCCGAGCTCCCAGCTGCAGCCTGGCAGGCAGGAATTCCTCAAAACCCGGTCTGCGGAGCAGAAAGGCAGGGGGACAGTCACTGCTTGCCAGGGCCGGCCTGTTTGTGAGGAAGCAGCCCATCTGGAAGTCATTTTCCCTCTCTTTCTAGAAATCGCATTGTTAGAGTGTTGCCCTCCCACCCCCGAGCCCTCCCTGCCGCTAGCTGGGTGTGGGCTTCTCAGAGCCGATTCATATCCTGGGGAAGTGTCCAGGAAATGTTTATTCTGCATTTCAAAATTAGCCTTTTCTGAATTATAAAAGGCAGGCCGCTCATTAGTACAGAGAGCAAATCGCACAACAGCGGGAAGTTAGACACTGACCCTCTGCCACCAGGCCCGCTCCCCAGCGAGGTCTGCCAGCACCTTGCCTGGCGGCTGGCGCACAGAAGCCACCGCCTTCCTCAAGCAAGGCCCTCCAGCACATTCCCAGAGACCCCTGTCCGCTCCCAGAGCCTCGGGGCCCTTGCCTTTGCTGACCCGCTGAGAATGGATCCACCTAAGCACTGCAGCTGCTGGTTCTAACTGGTCCCCCACCCACACGCGCTGCAGCTGTGTCCCTTGCACACCGCTGGCCGCCAATTCCAGTCCCACTGAGCGTGACCCCGCCGCACGGAGCAGAAGGACCTGTGGGTTTCTGAGACTGCAAGTCTTCACCCGAGTAGAAAGCCTGCGTTCTTCCCAAGAAGCGGCTGAGGTTTCAAACTGCTGGCCTTGTGAGGAGCAGTCCGACGTGTCACCCCGGCGCCACCAAACTCCCCAGGTCCCCGTTGGCACCCACAGAAGGGAGTCCTGAAGAGGGGTGGCAGAGACTGTAAGCTCTGACCTCAAGGACCTCGTTTCAAATCCCAGTGCCCCACTCACCAACGGCACCTTCTAGTGGGAAGCGGTTTCCAGGTGTCAACCCGCAAGAACAGGAACACATATCACAGCGCATGTGTGAGAGAGGGAGAATCTTGGTACAATTTTGCAAGTGCATGTCCAAGGTCAAGTCTCCCAGGTAGGACAGGCTGCACTGAAGTGTAGGGACAATGGGAGCCAGATCCAGAGCCTCCTACTCCCAGGTGTAGCACGTCCTACCATCAGGAGGGAGGCAGGATGCCACGGACCCTCGAGACTGTCAGAAGTGGGTACTCACACTGGCGCAACTCTGCCCCGTTGACGGGGAGGGCACCATGGTGCAGGCTGCAGCTGCGTCGTCCTGCGTGCTCTTTCCTGCCTGGGGGCCGTGTGCTCCTGCGCGCTGGAGGAGCTGAAGTGGCAGCTGCAAGGACACTGGTCTTTATCGCCGGGCCGTGATAAGCATTCCCCCGAAGAGGCTTATTGTTCCCATTTGAGCAGGTGGGCCTCCGGCGTTACAGGTTCGACTTAGTCCGGGTTATCGGTCTTGGCTTTACCTGGTTTTTGTGCCTCCAGTTTCTTAGGAAATCCGTGTTTCCTTGAGAAGGATCAGGCCTTCATTTTTAAACATTGGGGCTGATATTTGTCTGGGTGCAAACAGCACAGGTGTTCCTTGCTTATCCCCTGAGTGGTTCCCCCCGCCACACACACACACACACACACACACACACACACACACACACACGCTCACCTACTCCCTTCATCGGCTCACAATTGATTGAAGCATCCTTGTTGCCAGGGCTGGGCTGGCAACTTGATACATCCCTATGCGTACATTATGAATCTCTGAAGGCTTACTGCATCTATTGCCCTAAGCATGCCTATGCTTGTGTCTGATTGGTGTTTAAAATGACTTTCTATGTTATGGAACCTTCTTGATGCCTCAGCTGCTAATCCAAAGATGGGCAGTTCGAACCCACCGGCAGCTCCAAAGGGGAAAGAAGAGACAGTGTGCTTCTATAAAGCTTCATGGGAAGTTTATGGGGCTGTTCCTCCTAGCTTATCGGGTCCCCATAATTTGGAATAGATTTTACAGCAGTGCCTTGCTTGTTGTTTCGTTTTTTGAATAAATGATCATAGAGGAAAATTGCTTGTTTTTTACTCTTACTGTACAGTTCTACACATGGTAACCACAGACACAGAGCCACATACTCACAGACATACAGAGCCACACACACCACATACACACAGACACACACAGAGACACACAGAGACACAGATACACACCCAGAAACACACACACACCACATACTCAGACACATACTCACAGACACATACAGGGACACGCAGACACACACGCACACCACACAGACATACACCAGACACATTTGCTTTAGATGAGCCCAGGCTGCTGTAACTAGCTGGTCCTGGTTGGTCGAGCTGACTCGTGTGCAGACATCCTCAGCGACTCCTCTACGGGACCCTTGTGGAGTAACCTTGTCACGTTCTAGAAAGAGAAATTCCCGATTTCACTTTCTCTCCCCGCTGGATTGGGGAGAACGGAGGAGGTGTGTCATGCTGTTTATTCAGGGCTTCTTGGCTGTCCCGACCCCCTCGGTGGCTCCTGCACATCCCCCAACTATAGACCCCAGACCCCTGTGGGTCTCCTGATCATGGTGGGGAAGTTGCTCCCTGCGGAACTTGAAGCAGATTTTTCTAGACAGAGATGTCTCTGGCCTCTGAGCACTGGTTTCACAAAAAACAAGATTCCTGAGTGGTTTTCGTACTTTGGAGACTCTTTGAGGGTCTCCACTTTTGGGTGGCTGGGCCAGGGTATTTCCCTAATCTTCATTGTCCTCTGTGCCCATCCTTCTCCTGCAGGGGTTTCTGCCGAGATGGCCTTTGGGTCTTGTCCGGGGGTGGGATCCAGTGGGTTTCTGTTTCCTCTCTCTGAGCTCCAGGCTCTGCTTTAGATAGTCCACTTCCAAGCACTGTGCTTTCCATGCGGTCTGCAGTCTGTGGGGATGGGGCGAGGAAGTCACAGTGAGTCAGGACAGAGCTGGTATTTATCATTGCTGCTTCCTTGGCTCTCTTGGCTCTCACCCCTTGCCTGCTGTTTGGTTGCCCATGCTTGCTTTTCTTTCCTGCTCGGTGGATTATAAATAAGCACCCCGTGTCAGGCCACAGCTATTCGCCTGCATCTGAATCCTCCTCCAGGATCAGGCGAGGCCCCGAGACCCCTGTCATTAGCCCTTGTGCAGAACGACCCGCTCGGTGGGTTCTCTTAGGAAAAAGCAAAGTGACAGTCAGGAGACTTCCAACAGACCCCCGCTCGGGCTCAGTGTGCGAGGCGTTCATTACACCCGTGTGTGCCCACGCGTGGGGGTCTTGTCATCTGCTACGCTTCTTTGTTTTTATCAGAGAAGCGCTGTGGATGTGGCCAGCCTTAAGTAGAATTGCTAAATCTACCAGCCTCTCCTTGGGTAAAAGGGGGCCTTTCTACGCCCATGGGGCCAGTTCTACTCGGTTCCGTGGGGTCACCGCGAGTCAGCTTCCACTCGGCAGCAGTGAGTGAGTGTGAGAAGTAGTATTGATCTTCCCCAACCTGTGAAAAGTGGAAAAACATGTGACCTCGCACTCTCTCTCCACTCTGTGTCTCTCGACTTTTACGATTTTCCGAACCTAACATGGTTGTTATTCGCTTAAAACCTTATCTGTGTTCTGCTTGACCCCATGGTCTTTAGAGGCGCTGAATCTTGAGAGCCTCTATTCCAACGTGCCTATGTTCGACAGGGTTCTCTAGAGAAGCAAAACCAGGACACTTACGATTTTATATATATTTATATATAGAGATAGGTATACAACACAAGAAATAAACAGCTAATTAGTCTATAATTAGCTGTAAAGAATTAGTGTTAGCCTGTAAAGAATTATAATTAGTCTGTCAAGAATTAGAGTCTCTGAACCCCACAGTTCTACCCTGTGCTATAGCATTGCTAGGAGGCAGAATTGGCTAGCAGTACAGAGGGCTCAGTGCAACTCACTTCTATGAGATAGTTAATACACTGGCAGTCCTTCAAGTCTCGAGGACCACTGGGTACAAGTCAAGGAAGCAGACAGCTGAGTCCTCTGCAGAGCAATTCAGGCAATCCGGGCACAGGCAGCAAACAGCAAGGCAGGTCACCAACAGTCAGCCAGATGACGGGGTCCGACAGTCCCCAGCTCAAGCAATGTATACTCCAATAGTGTGGTGAAGCAGGTCTTGAAGGAACCTCAAACTACAGTGACACAGTCCATGGGTTGGGTGTCCCACAGGTAGTGTAGCTTGCAGGTTGAGGCAGAGAACCAGCTAAGGCTGCCACCCATTGATCTGATCATCAAAGAGCAAGAGACAAGAAAGGCGAGGCTCGCTGAGCCATTTGTCGCTCTGCTCTTCAATGGATCCCACTGTGTGTTCATTAGCCGGATTGGTACAATAACCCACTTATCACAATACCCCATGCTCCTTTCTCACCACTCCATTTCTTTAGTGGGATTTGCCCCTCCATTTCCTAAACCTCGCCATCAGCAAGTGTTGTGTTTGCTTTTGGGAAGGGCTCATGCTTATCAATTCAGCCTCCTATAGCACAGGGTAGAATTGTGGGGTTCAGAGACTGTCATTCTTTACAGGACTGGCATGTCTCATCTCGCGCCTGTGTGGTCCTTGCGCACTGTGGTGGAGGCTGTATTTTCTTTCAGCGTGCACCCAATGAGCAGCCCAGCAGGCTGTGACATTCTTTTTTTCAAGAAATTAATACTGTTTATAATAACATAAGTTTCACATAGAAAATTGAAGATATGTTGCCAATAGAGAAAACTCGAGATTTTCTTGGGTAATAGAAATAAAAGGAAAATTTATCAAGGAGCTGGACATGAGACCAACAAGCGTAAGACCAGCAGCAATAACATCCATATACTTCAGCAAAAGCATAATCAATAACGATGCCTTAAAAGTGATATAACTAAATGATGATGGTAACGATTGTGCAAATGTGCTTGACACAAATGGCTGTGTGGATGGACTGTGAGAAGAGCTGTAAGAGCCCCAGTGAAATGATCTTGTTAAATGGTGTCGTTTCTGATGGCATTGAACTCTGCCCCCTCACCGTCAGTGCTGGGTTGGAGCCTCTGTTGTTGGCCCATGTGGCTGTGACATTCTTAAGTTGTACTTTGCCCTGTGAACATGGGAGAACAAAGACTGCTTAGAAGGTGAGGGTCTGGGTACCTGGCCTCCGAATTATCAGAGTGACTCTGGGCCGGGGGGTCCTGGGCCCAGCTGGATCCTGGGACTCTGACGTTCCGAGTGTGGGCACTCTGCCTTTTCAAAGATGCTTCCTATGGTTGCTTTTGTAACCCACGTCCCACAGCTCCTGGTGCCCAGGCCACCATGGGGGCTTCTGGCTCTCATGGCCCTGAAGACCCCTCTGGCCAGCCCGGTCCTCCTTTTGTTAGTCTACGTCCTTTTCTTGCCCTTGTCTCCAACCTTAAGCCTTTTCTCTGTTCCTGAAATTCTCTCTGCCTCTTCATGGGTCTTGTGTTCAAAGCCTTGCGCCATCTTGCTTTCCTCCTTGGATCTGCGGAGCAGGTGGCCTTGAATTCAGGAAGGTGGCCCTTCCACTGACCTTTGCATGAGCTGATCGTGCATCCCAATTTCTTCCTTCTCCAGGGGACCCCGGACTGCTCACGCCTTTCTTTGTCCTCACTGACTCCTTCCCAGTGAGCAGCCGCTGCGATGCTGTGCTTGCTCGCTGGGGCCTCCTTCACCCGGTTGGGTGAGAAGCCAGTCACCCCAGGACTTTTAGAAGGGGCAGCCTTATGATGGCATCGATGGATGGCTGCAGCAGCCGCATAGAGGTTGACTGACGGGTCTCTGATCGGGTTCATGCGCCTGCCTCCCTTTTTCTTTAGCCGGCCACTCAAATCTCTTTATCGCTCTCCCTCTTCTTTCGGTGGCGTCTTCCACAGGC
Organism: Tenrec ecaudatus; assembly: GCF_050624435.1. NCBI lineage: Eukaryota > Metazoa > Chordata > Mammalia > Afrosoricida > Tenrecidae > Tenrec > Tenrec ecaudatus. Next base: position 110,337,040 of record NC_134545.1, on the reverse strand, counting down.
TTGTCCTCAGGCTCGGCAATCTCACTGCTGGGTTCCTTGTGGCTTTCGCCGTGCTTCTCACGCGGTGACATCCTAGCTCTCCCGTCCTGCCACCCTTTGTCATGTGTGGAGTGCGCCCGCACTCTCCTCTACCTGACGGCTAAGTCCCTTCTTGCCTGTTCCATTTTCTCTTAAGCGCAACTGAGACCAGGAGGACACTGGCCTCCTTGATTTCCCCTGCTTCCCGGAGCCACTCCCTGTGGGCGTGTTCTTGGCTCGGCCTCCTTGTGACACGTCCCGGGCCTCATGGAGCGCCCCTGGATCGTCCCCCAAGGGCAGCAGTGTCTCGGGCTGACTGGTCACATGGGGTCTCCACGAGCCGGGACCCACTCAATGGCAGTTAGGAACCACAGCCGGCTAGTCGCCCCGCAGCCATGAGAGCGAGAGAGTTCTGGAGCGTGGGTTTCAGTGCCTCACCCACCCTGCCCCACCTGGGTCCCGGCAGCTTCCCTCTTCATCCCTGCTCCTGACCTTGGAAGGGCCGGAGCACTCATCTCGTCTCTTCTCTTTTGCTTTCGCCCATGTGGGTTCATCGCTGATCAGTCGTTGCAAACTCTCTTCTTCTTCTTCCTCTTGTCCTTCTTCCTGTGCCTTTGGTGGTGTCACGCTCCTGTCCCGGCTCCGGGGGCCCATGTACGACAGGACGAAGCGCGGACCGGCCCTGTGCCATCCACTGGTCCTTGCTGTGTTTGATCCCGTTGTCAAGGCGCTGGGTCAACCCATTTCTTGAGGGTCTACCTCTTTTTCAATGACCCCTACTTTCCCACCACGATGCCCTTCTCCAGGGACCCGTCTCTTTGATAACACGTCGAAAGTACTGAGACAGCATCTCACCAGCCTGACTTCTAAGGCGCCTCCTGGCCATACTTCAGCGAGACAGATGTGTCTGGTTTGGCAGTCCACGGTCCTTTCGATATTCTTCCAACACCATTGTTCAGGCGCATCCACTCTTCACCAGCCCTTTGTAGCCATTGTCTGCCTTGTAAGTGCACACGAGGCGCTTGCCACGTCCTGCGATGACAACCCGCCTGCCGGGTCCTCTTCTGAACCTAACTTGGATCTCTGGAAGCTCCCTGTGGATGTGCTGCTGCAACCATCTGTGAATGATCGGAGCAAAGTTTTGCTCGCGTGCGCTATATTAATGGTCTTGTTCGATGATGGGCACTTTTCTTTCCCTTACCTCATGTCCCTGCCCCAGCTCTCTGTCCAGGCTGTCTCCACGGAGGCCTCTCTGGAGCCCTGCCTCCTCCTTGTTTTCTTTCGGCTTCTCCCCTGGCTTCTCCAGCACCCGTCACTGTCTGCGACCTCAGTCTGCTGCTCCGGCTCTGCTCTGCCAACAGGTGCCCTTGCTCTAGTTTTCTGTCTGCTGTCCACCAGCGACGTGGCCACATGCCTCTGCGCTAGCTCCGTCCTGACCCTGCCTGTCTACCACCCACTAGGGACCTGGCTATCCATCTCTCTTAGTGATGCCTTGCTCCTGGGTGGCAGGACGTCTGCTGGGATGAATCACAGAATCAGAGGTAGGTCAGGTCAAAATGGGAAGCTGACTTCACACACACAAACCTGAGGACTCACCTCTCAACTTGGACCTCTGCCACTCTCAGTTCTACAGGTGGAGATTCCTTCCTTGAACTGCACTCCGCCTGAAGGGGCAGACGTTCTGCCAGGGAGATGAAGGTGAAAGTCTGCCCTGCCCTTTCTTGTGTGTCAGATTGTTGAGAGCAGTTTTTGCCTGAGAAAGAGTATGGGAGGGGTGGAAGGAGGCCCAAGGGGGGGGGCTATTCCAGAGGGTCTTAAAAGCTTGTGATCAGCCTGAGCTGAAGCAACTCTTGTCTCGCCCCACCTGGGGCAAAGAAGAATGAGATGAATCAAAGAGGCCTGGACACAGCAGTGCAAAGATGACTGGATTACCAGCACCTCGGCCTCCATGACCGTGAGACCCAAAGAACTAGATGGTGCCCATTGGCCACTGCTGGCCAGTCTGAAGGGGGTCACGATAAGTGGTCCTAGGGAGAGTGAGAGAGTAATGGATCATGACTGATAATATATGTACACGAAAGACCAGGCTTGCTGATCAGCTAGAAACTGGTGGAGACTGCCCCAAACCTTGTCCCTCGGCCATCATTCAAGCCTGGAGCCATCATTCAGGCCTGCGCTCCACCCACGCCCACCGCTGCCCCAGGACTCTGACTTCCTCCCCGTCATCATCAGGCTGATGCAGTGAACAGAGACAGCCGAGGGGGACATATTTCGCAGAGCCATCAGCCACAGGAGATGCAAAGGCAAGGAGGGATGGGGGACACAAGGAGGGAGTGGGAGGGAGGGGGGCGTGGCACGGTGGGGACAGGCACAGAGTTACAAAGCCAAAGCGTACGAGCTGTTGGCTGGAAACTCAGCAGGCTCTGTGACACTCATCTAAATGCCGATGGCCAGTGGACTTGTGTCACTTCTGTGGCGGAGCAGGATTGAGGTTTCCAGTGGTCTTCTGGAGCCAGTCACAAGAAGCCCACCTAATTGTGCCACCACAAGGGACAGAGCGGGCCAGAGTGATGCAGGGTGGGGAAGGCCAACATCATAGGGGGCCACACCCCGAGGACGCGGTCAGCCGCTGGCCCTGGACGGCCAGGCCCCAGGCCCAGTTGCAGCCGTGGAGAGAAGGCAGACCCGCCCAGGGACAGCCTCGCCAGGCCTTTGGCCCAGGGGCTGCACAAGAACAACTGCTCTTGTTTTCAGTCATTAAAACGTGTGGTGTTCTATAGCCCTGCACACGTGAGCATCAGGGGCGAACATGCTGAATTACATGCTCCTCCCTCTTCATACGCACCCCCCACCCCCGAGTGGATGAGATTGGCTGAAACTTCCGTGTCGGCCTGCGTCGCGAGAGGCTTCCTGGGCTCTCACCTGGGTGCAGGGCAACGGCTCGGCTCGGCTCGCTCACCTTGTTAGTTACCCCACCTGTTGTGAGAGGTGGGCAGGGTGGCGGCAGCTGCTTCTCCTCGTTAGGGAAGCTGCCAGCCCTTGTTAAGGAGCAGGCAGAGAAGTCAGGCGAGCTCAATTGGAGACCGTTTAGTCTCCAGGAACATCTCTGACGAGCTGAAAAGCAGTGACTTGATAAGGACTCCGAAGACGACTCCTTGGTTCTTCACTGGAGACTGGGCAGCAGGCGTTTTAAAGTGCAGGCGTGCCATTGGCATTCCTCGCATGGCTGCGGGAGGCCTCTCAGCATACTTTGCTTGGCTTCCAGAGTTTATTCTTGGCCGCCTACTAATGGCACAGCCCAGCAGGATGCAAGTGAAAAAGCACATGCAGAAGCAGGCAGGCAGGCATGCACAGACACACGTGCATATGCCTATGTGCACACACATGTGAGCACACATGTATTAGCACAAGCACACCCTTGCATATGTACAGAGACATTCACAGTGTGCATGTGTGCAGACATCCACAGAGTGAAAATATGCACATGTGGCACACATGCACACACATGTATATAATTTCACATATGCACACACACTCACCTGCATGAACCCACACAGTTTACAAGCACACCAGACACATCTAGCCACACTCATGCACACACCTACATGTGCTCACAGGTGTGTGTACATGCACACACACACATGCAAACACATGTGACACACACTCGATGCATGTGCACACACGTACACATTCACACATGTGAACACACTCATATGTGCATACCCAGGCACATGTCCAAACACACTGTAGCATCATACATCAGTTTACAGAGGGGCACACTCATACATTCACATCCATACATATGCAAGAGCATATCAGACACTGTCATGCATGCTCTCACACATGCATATAAACCCCCACACATGTGTGCACACACATGGAGTCCCCAATGCTTCCCAGCACTCCATCTCTTGGGAGACACACAGGGCAGATGGATGTTGCTTCTGCAGGTTTGTCTGGGCTGCCAGCTAGTGGGTTCTGAGCAGTCTGCTATAAATACTGAAAAGACATCAGATTAAGAAAAAATTGAGTCCTTGCTATGCCAAAGTGAAGTGCTAATCAAGTTACATGTCATCTAATATAACCCTTAAAACTGTAGAATCGATACGATTGCTATGCCCCCGTTGGATGAGAGAGACGCTTAGCAACTGAATAAGGCTGGGTGACTAGTATGCCACGCATCTGGTGTCCCCATCCTGAACTTCATGACATAGCCATGTGGCTCCCAATAGCCAGACGGCTTGGGCTATCCCTGCTCCGTTGTTCACTAAATGCATGGCTTGGATGAGTCCCTTCCCCCCGGCCTTCCTAGACTCCTGGGTCAACGTGGGCATGAGGACCCTCCCCTGAGGATAGCTTGTGGAGTCCGTGAGTCAGCACATGTTAACCTCTTTGGAACATGCCTGGCACCTCGTAAGCTCCGGGTGCTAAGTAATCTCCACAAAGGGTTGGCAGTTCCTCTCCCCTCAACCAGTAGCCTCTCCCAGCGAGAGACACAGACTCATGGCAACTCTTGGGGAGCAGTCAGCTGCTCACTAAGGTTTCTGGGGCTGTCAGTCTAGACAGGAGCAGAAAGTCTTGTCTTCCTCCCATGGAGCTGTTGATGTGTTTGAACTGATAACCTTCCTTTAGTAGCCCAGCCAGGCTCCTCCGGGCCTACTTTTCTTCTAGATTGTCTCCTTAGCCAGGCTGTGAAAGGCACAATGAAGCCATCTGTGAAAGTTGTAAAAAACCAGTTCCCATCAGTCAAAACTTCAAATGAAACAAACGGAGAAAGGCAATAAAATCAGCGGATAAATATCCGATACATATATGTACAGCACAATAATGATCATGAAACACGACTAATTTCTTGACATGGTCCTCACCGTAGCTCCTACAGAGCTGAGCCATCCATGCATCTTCTTCTGCCTCTCCGCCTGTTTATTCAACTCTCCATCCACTCATTCACCATCTTATCTGTCTTCTCTCCATCTGTCTGCCCAGACATCCTTCTTCCCTTCATCCGTCCATCCACTCATCTTTTCTTCTTTGGTGTTTATCATGCGGATGGTGTCGAGAGATGCAGGTCTCACATACTTGGATAGCAAGTGAACCTGGGCCCACTGGGTTCTTCTTTAGAAGATTAAGTTGGCTTCGATGGGGCTCTCTCTTCTCGAGCTCCGTTTCATCCTCATGCCCTTGCTATGTGCCGCCCAGGTATTTTCCTTAACTTGACTAGAGACACAAACCCAGTGACACTCATAAAAGTGCGACAAAGATTTACAGCAAGAAGTACTTATATATCAAGAAAACATCCCAGCCCAGTCCAACTCAAGTCTACAATCCGATACTGGTCCAGATGTGCCTCTTCAGACTCATGAGGTCACATGCAATGGTGCAGAAGACAGGACGATCAGCCAGTGGAAGCAAATTCCTGTGGATCCAGTGACGGTGGACGCATCTCCAGGGCCCTGGGTTGGCCAGCAGGTAGGTGAAGGCAGAGAGAAGTAGGGTGGGGGGGGGGCATTTCCCAGGACCCTCCATATGGGGCACCATCAGGCTGCGACCTGATTGATAGGCTAGACTCCACCCCTACCCTTTGACCTATCTTCAAGCTGACAGGAAATTATGTAGCTACCACAACTTTGCTCAGGAACTATGTGTATGTGAGTATATAATAGGGTAAGTCCTAATTGTCATGGGTGGTACATAATTGATTTTAGCACATAAAGGCTTGACAGCACCAATTTCATACTGTGTCATGGTTTAGGAAAAAGTGTGATGAGCTTATCTCAGCTATGTTTTATTGTGACGTCTTGGGATGAGGTTAAAGTAGGTGTTCACCTTTAGTTGACCCATGAAGGTATGACACCTCTTCTGCCCGTGCAGATGGCATGGCGGCTGAGGACAAGACATCCCGTGTGTGAGTGGCCCAGCAGCCCCCGCTCAGTGCTGAACCCCTGAAGGAGAGCATCCTGCAGCTGCAGGCTCCACAGTCACGGTGGGGTCGCTGTTGTTAGTGCCGCTCAGAGCGACCTCATGCACCACAGAAGGAACCACCTCTGTGGTCACCTGTCCTCTACCATCCTCACGGTTGTCCTTAGGTTAGTCACGGTGTCACGGTGTCAATCCATCTTCCCCAAAGCCTTCCTCTTTGTTGCTGCCTGATGTCTTTCTCCAGGGACTGGTCTCTCTTGAGGATGTGCCCAAAGTATGTGAGATGAAGTCTTGCCTTCCTGGCCTCTGAGGAGCATCACGGCTAGACCTTCCCTAAGACAGACTTGTGGGTTCCCCGCCAGTCCGTCTTCACATCACCATCATCCCAATGCCTCTGTTCCTCTGCGGTCTCCCTCATTCAGTGTCCAGTGACCACGGGCGCAGGGGGCGATTGAATATACCATGGCTGGGGTGGTAGTGTTGCAGGATCCTCCCAAGAGGAGGCAGGTAGCCACTCTAAACAGCCCTGCTAGTGCCGATGCGTCTCTGCTTCTGCTGGAAAAGTTCTCACGTGGATTTGAGTTTCCAGAGCTTTGGGCCTCTCTGGATGGAATCCCCAAACTCTGAGATGGTATGTCTGCTGACAGTTCGCTCTTCTCATTAGCATATCTCCCAGACACATTAGCTCCCAGGAGTGCCTCACATCCACCACGACTCTTGCAGCTTAAGCAGACTTCAGTATTCCTGGAGAGCAAGCCAGTCAAGGTTCGGATGGGAGCTCTGACCGGGACTCACCTCTGCCCAGTTTGAGCTGTCCCCTCCTGCAGATGACCGCCTGTGAACCCACCCAATGGTGAAGGAACACTTGTCAGCCAGGAGGGGAGCTATTCACAAGTGCTCCGTGTCCACCAACCAGTGGGCACCACTCTGTCCCCAGTGGACCCGATCACTTTTTCCAGAACCCGAGTTATAGACTGCCTGTGAAAGCAGAGGTCACCCCAACTAGCACGGGCTCCATGCCCCGCCATGGCTTCAGGAGGTGTCCAGGGCCTGCTGGTCTGGAGGATGAGGGCCTGGCCCCTTTCTTCCAAGGCACTTGTGAGGCAACTGGAGCTGCCACCTTTCAGTTGGCCACGGAGTGTGTACAGCCCTGTGTGTCTGTCATGCAGAGGGCTATAAAACCAAAGCTCTTTACCGCTTTGGCGAAGCATGATTTCTCCGTGTCCAACCTGGCCGGGGAGGTGAGGGTGCGATGACCACCACTGCTCTCCGAGGGGGTGGAACCACCGAGCAGTTTTCTTGGCATTTCCTAACATCCAAACACGAAGGAGCCACCCCGATGAGAGCATGGCAGTCTAGTGTGGTGCCTGTTACACAGGGTCCTCAGAAGGCCCCCAGGTCCCCTGCCCTGAATCAGAGCCCCAATCATGAGCAGAACAGAAAATAACTCGCAACTCACATTCATGCCCAGGAGAGCCTGACTCATACCTGCACCCCAGTTGAATTCCACCTACCATCAATACCTTCCTAAAGACCTACATCACACCTGCACCCCTGGAAAGTCCACCTCACACCTGTGCCTTGGCAAGGTCACACCTCACATCGCACACCTGTATTCCTGCACAGACCCAGCTCACACCTGCACCCTCATATGGCCCCAGCTCACACCACGAAATCCCTCTCTCTCTCTGCACAATGTACTGGTAGATGCAAGATGTGGAAGGTGTGTTCCAGCCCCTTGTCTGCCCCTGCCCTCCCTCCCCCAGCCCCCATCCCACTCTCCCCCCAGCCCCCATCAGCCCCCTGGGGCTATGCAGGTCAAGGCTCTACACTGGAGGTGGTGTGGCTGCGCCGGGCGCAGGGCCCCGCTGTGGGGCGCCAGCACTGAGACGGCTCCGGAGCACTCTGGGCTGTGGCTCTACACGGCTGCCTGTGCTGTGGCCGTGCCCTCTCTCCTCCAGGCCCGACTGCTTGGCTGGACGGGGACTTGGCTAATTCAAGAAGCAAGCGTCCATAAAGTTCACAAATGCACAGTCACACACGGGGAGTTCGCTCCGCTGCTTCCAGGGAGCGTCTTAACTGTGGCCCTGGGGCCACTTGTCTTCTTAGTGTTGGTGATATGGGACATGCCTGAACGTTCAGGACCTCAAATTTCCCCGGTTCCGTGTGCGGTACAAGGGGGCTGGGGACTGGTTTTATGAAAATAGCGCATCCCGATTTGATTCTCAAACCATTTCCTTAAAGAAGCCCAGATATTCCGCATCCGTGCGGACGGTTTTACATCCTTTCACAGAGACAACTGGCCACCGGAGAGGTAAGCCGCTCCTCTCCCGTCCGTCAGCAGTCTCACTCTGGAGGACTTGTGGAAACCAATAACAAAGCTGTGCCCTGAGCATTTTAAGTGCACAATCTGGTGACAGAGGTGACAGTCGCCATGTTGGACAGCAACCCCCTCTCAACGTCCAAATATAAATGTACCACCCCAAAGGAGACCTCCGGAGCCCTTTATCAATAACTCCCCATCCCTGCTACGTCCTAAAGCCCGGGGAACCATCAACAAAGTTTTGTCTTCATGTGTGTCCCTGGTCATTTCAAACAAGTCCCCGATAGGCGTCCCTGCGTGTCTGACGCTCTTCGCTGAGCGTGTTCCCAAGGCTCAGCCATGCTCTCACAGGGGTGAGAACGCCGTTTCCCTTTATGGCTGAATCGTACGCTAGCCTGTGGATGGACCCGCTTTCCTTAAGGGACACTGGAGTTGTTCCCACATTAACTAGACATTTGTTTGGGCCACGCTTTACATAGCTTCCCCCCCCCCCTAATTCTTCATTAAACTTTTTAAACTTGTGTTTTAAGTTAAACGTTTACCCAGAAAATAAGGTTTCTCGTGAATGACGTTATATACCTTGTCCTGTGTCACTGGGTATCAGGTTTCCACAGATTCGTGGATTCCTGTTTGTTCTCTGCCTAATGGTCAATCCCAGCCCTCCCCTTCCTTCCCGATTTACCTTTGGATAAATGTTGACTGCTTGGTCTGATACAGTTAATTGTTTAAAGGAGAACATCTTTCATGAGGATATAGTTTATTTTAAGTCAATTTATTACTTGGCTGAAAAGGATCCTGTAGAAATAGTTTCAGCTCCAAGTACAAAGGACATCTGAGGGCAATAAGTACTGGGGAGTTCTCTAGTCTCTACGAGTTCAACAGGGCTGGCCTTCTTAACGGAGCTGAGATTTGGTCTACATTTCTCTTCGTTTCTCTCTCAGACCCTCTATTGTGTTCCGGTTCAGGACAGAGTGATAGCTGGGCACCATCTAGTTCTTCTGGTCTCTGGGTGGAAGAGGCTGGGGTTCGTGGGGGCTCTTAGGCCTATTGAACAACTGATTTTTGGAGTCTTTGACTTCCTCTGCTGCCATTGCGTCACTGCTGCCTCGGAGGGATGACCGAAGGAGATCAAAATGATAAACCTGGCCGGAATGGGTAAAACCTTGTCAGTTGATCCCCCTCACCCCGCCCCAGATGCACTGATCTGGTTTCAACATTTTCTGTGTTTTTGTTTGTTTGTTCTGGTTCTGTATTTCAATGTGATTTGAAAGTATGCTCCCGTTCCCATAAAATACTGATGTCACCGGGCACTGGCTGTGTGGCTGGGCAGGTACCTGTCATGGCACCCCTCTCCTTTTTGAGCAGTGCAAAATGATTTTGAGTAGATAAATGTGTAAAGGCTAAACTAGAGCAGTCCCCATTTCTGCAATCCGGCCTGGCGTGGTCTGTGCCATTCCTGAGCGTCCGTCCTCAGAGCCATCGCTGACCCCTCTGGTGAACATGCGTCCACGGGCTGAGCGTGGGCACCGAGGGAGATCGAGACGCAGGAAAAGAAAAAGATCAGTAGCACACGGACCCCACGCCCACGCCCGCGCCCGCGCCCGCGCCCGCGCCCGCGCCCGCGCCCGCGCCCGCGCCCGCGCCCGCGCCCGCGCCCGCGCCCGCGCCCGCGCCCGCGCCCGCGCCCGCGCCCGCGCCCGCGCCCACGCCCACGCCCACGCCCACGCCCACGCCCACGCAGACAGTTTAACCCTGGGGCCACCGTGTTTGCATCTCACTTACGGGATTGTTAACAGATTCTCTGCGTTGTGCCAGACACCGAGAATGAGGAGCGTGGCCGGGTGACTGCCTCGGTGCCGGGCCTGGGTCCGCCGGCGCGCAGAGCTGCCGGGGTGCTGCCTCGTGACAACGTCCCCGTGGCAGACGTGTGGCCGCGGCCCTCGGTGGCAGTTTTAATTATCAGCACCCTGCGATACCATCAGCAAGTGTGTAATTACGTGTCACTTTCCTGGTTGTTGGGCATGATGCGTGGAGCCTGTGCTGGGAGGCTGTCGGTACCGCAGACTCATATTCAACAATTTAGAATGTGCAACTGGCATGTCGTCCAACACGGAGATCTGACTCCGGCTCTCAGGGACGCTTCCTTATGCAGATGTGGGCACACTCACTGTCAAGAGTGCTTTGGGGACTGCAGGGGGGCAGGGGAGCCACAGAAACATCCCCCAAAGAGGCCTGGTTCCCCGACACAACTGAGGTGCCCTGCTCGCCTCCACAAATAGGGGAGTATCCTGAGGCGGATAGACTTTGGCTGATGGGAACACCAGGGCACATTGTCCAGGGCATCTCCCTGCCTTAAGAAAATGGGAAGAACACCTGCCCAGGGCCTGGGGGTTCCAGGAGCAAGTCTGGGAGCCATGGAGGAACCTGTCTTGGAGAAAATGAACTGACCCGATCATCTTTGACTACCATGTTGGAGTGGGAGGAAGGGAAGCCGGGGGTCCCTTTTACAAAGTGACACAGAGAGGAATGGGTGCGGCTGGGTGTTCCTCCCTCTGCTAGCGGCACAGGCAGGCACCTTAGGGTGGCGTGAGTGTCAAGTTGGGCGCCCACCAACGCTTGGCGTCCAGTTGAGAAAACAGACACACAGACCAAGCCAAGGTTCCCACAAGCTGGAAAACTTTCCACAGAGGGGAGCAGATAAGAAGTGAGGGGGACCCCGGTTCCTGCCAATGGAAAGACGAGCCCTGCAGTCTGGGGAGCAGGCACTCCAGGCTGGAAGGCATGCCCACTGGCCCTTCTCAGCCTGCAAGCCTCGGCCGGCAGGCTGCACACCACGGGGGGAGCTAGGGTTAAGCCCACGCTCCTGCAAAAATACATGTTCGGCTCCTTTCTAGAACAAGCCTCTCAGGTTAAGTGTGGAGGTTAAGATAACACACTGCACTGCGAACACACAGGGAAAAAAAAAAACGTTTCTTTAATTTGTAAAACGTTTTCATTTATCATCATAAACCCAACGTGCAGTCTCGGGCAAAGCAACACGACCCCTCACCCGAAGACGCTGTCGCTTCAAGCTTCGGAGCCTCAGAAGGTCCCCAGAAGCTGGGCAGTGACTGCAGAGGAGCCCGCTTCTGAAGGGGACCCAGCTCCACCTCTCGGGTACCTCTGAGAGCCAGCACGCGGGCGAGAGGCTCTGAGAACCGGGCCAGCGGAAGGCAGAGTATTAATTGTGTGGGGCTTGCTGCTCGCACAGCAATAAATAGGCACATAGTGAACCCTCTAAGGATTAATTTGTATTTTATCAGCTGTGAAAAGGGCAATTCTTTATTTTATACATATACATATCTATCTATCTATCTAGACTTAAGAGGGAGCCTTATTAGGCACTCATTGGAAACAAATTCTGCATGTTTTTTTTCTCTTGCCCTGCCCCCTCCCAAGTGGAAAAGTGCAGCGAGGGAAGTAATTAGTGTTTATACACCAGACAAATGCGGTCTGGAAGTTTCCCACTCACCAATATTTGCATGACTGGTTACAGGAAGGCTTCCCTGGGACATGGGTCCTGTGAGCTAGTCTATCCTAAGGGGGCATCCGGATCCATGGGTGGCAGGACTCTCATGCTTCCAGCCAAGGCAGGCCCCTGGTGTGCAGCAATGACCTGGCTGCTGGGGGTGGGGGGGAGGTCTTGTACTTGATTAGCTTTCTGAGTAGGGTCCTGGCACGGGGGGTAGGGGGGGAGGCTTCTCAATTAAAACAGATGATGAGGAGGAGGAAAGACCAGGCCACCTACTCCCAAGTCATCCTGAAAACTCTGGGATCACAAGTCAGGGGTGGCCCAGGCCCGGATAACATTTAGTTCCCTTGAGCATGGCACCTCCCTGGGTGAGCCAGGCTGATGGGCCACCACTGTGAGGGCACCTCTGTTGTGCTGTGTGGGTGCAGTTTATTTACTTTCTGATGAGGGATTTTAGGACCCTCTTGGCATGTGGGCAGCAGATGCCAGGTGAAACTGAAAGAGCTCAAGGAAAAAATGCGAGCCTTGAGTTGCCATCTTGCAAGGTTCTCTGGCCAAACTATTGAACGACGGATGCAGGAAGCACCAAGAGAAGATGGAAAGAACTCTCAGAGTCACTGTGCCCCGAAGAACCAGTCAACGGCCCAGCCTTTCCGGAGGTAGCAGATGAGTCAGAACAAATGGTGCTAAAGGGAAGTTCAAGCTGCACTAAGCATTAGCCAAAGACAAGGCTCCAGGAATTAACGGGATACCAATCGAAATGTTTCAACCAGCTGAAGAAGCACTGGAAGAACCCACTTGTGTACGCCAGGAAATTTGGAAGACAGCTGCTTGTCCAGCTGACTGAAAGAGATCCATATTTGTGCCCACTCCAAGGAAAGGCGACCTTACAGGATGCTCAGAGCATTGGACAGTGTCGTTGATATCACAGACTCGTACAATTTTGCTGACGACCACGCACCAACGGTTGCAGCAATACGTCGACAGGAGCCGCCAGAGGTTCAGGTTGGGTTCAGATGAGGAATGACTTCTTAGAGGATTGTTCATTAAGGAGAAGAGCTAAAGAGAAAAACAACCGCAGAAGCAAATAATGGGTTTTCTGGAGACCTGGACATTGTCTGTGTCCCGAGGCATCTGGTCCTTGCAGTCGTGGTCACTGAGTTCCAGTGGCTTCTAGCCCAAGGGTGCATCTCCCAGCCCGGCATCAGGCCCTGACCTCTGTGAGCCACTGGATGGTTCTATGAGTAGATCATTGGGTTCTTCTTCCCAGTCTGCCATGGTCTAGAAGCTCTTCTGAGACGTGCCCACCATGGCTGACTGTGCTAGCGCTCCCTGCTGATGGCACTGGAGCATCGGGGCCCTTCTGGTTGAGCTGGAAGTCAGCTGCCACACAGCTCCTTTCCCCTTCCTGTAAAACGTAACCACCCCGAGGGGCGGGCCCGCTCCCCCTGGGAGGGCTCCAAGAAGTGTCCCAGCAGCCACGCTCACCGAGGTCTCTTGGTTACTCCATATAGAATCGCTCAAGAGAATGGCAGAGAGTCCATCTAGGAAAATTATCCCTGGTGATGCCACCTGGATGCCACTGCTGATCTAGAATCTGATTTCTCCTGGCTCCAGGAGCCCTGGCGTTTATGCATTCAGCTGATAACCATCAGGTCAGCAGTTCGAAACCACCAGCTGCTCCTTGGGATAAGGATGAGGCTTTCTACCCCGTAGAGGTACAGGTCAGAGTCATACAGGGGTAGCCCTGTCTGATACAGTTGCTATGAGTTGGAAACCCACAGGGGCAGTTCTACCTTGTCCTACAGGGTCACTCTGAGCTGGCTTCAGCTCCGGGGTAGTGAGTATTTGGTAGGCAGTGTCTGCTTCCAAAGTTCCCGTGAATTTGCAGCTACAAGGCCAGTTCCGTCTCACAGGAGCATGCAAGGCCCTCCTCTCCTTCAGGGCTCAAAGAACACATGCTGCCCCCAGTCTTGTTGCTCAAACTTCTGAGAGGAAAGTAGTCAGTGTGCCGTGTTATTGTGACTCATACATGAGAAGGAATGTGTGTTAAGTTGCACTAAACTATAAAATGAAACCTCACTGGCACTGAGTCAATACGGACTCCATCGCCACCCCATGGGACACATTTCTAAGACTGTAACTCATTACAGGACTAGAAAGCCCCACTTTCTCTCTGGTGGTTTTGAACTGTTGTCCTTGAGATACGCAGTCTATCTCATATTTACAATGACACCAGGTCATCCTGTCAAGATACCCACGCCTTCTTACATCTGCAGCAAGCAAGGTCTCTAGCACCCAGTGGATCTAACTGATGAGCTCAGGCTGGGCTCCCTCTGATTTTCCTACCATCTTTCTTTATTTCTCTGCCAGTCTGGTTCATCATCCCAGTCCCCTGCGCCGAGGACAGAGACAAAGGCTCCCTTCACATGTGTGCGTCACACGTGTTTGAAACACCGAGGTTCCAGAAGGCGGCCAATACTCTTAGTCTGGAGCAACCCTCCACACACACACCAGAGTGACGCTAGGCGCAGGGGTTCTACAGAGAGAGGCCCTCTCGTCTTGGGCGAGTGCAGGTTAGAGAAAGAAAGACTTTACGGAAATGCACCAGATTCTGTCGGCAGACACAAGGATCGCCATACTGTGGGTCACGGGCAGTGGGAGGCGCAGTGAGGAGGGGAGCGAGGGGGGGAAGGCTTTGTCACTGCCCCATTGCCTCCAATGAAGAGTCTGAGCCTCTTCGCCGTTTATAACACATTTTAAGATTCGTTTTCTGCTTACCAAGATGATTGGTAGAGAACCCCAGATCACAGAAAAACCTGACAACAACAGCTGCCCCCAGTCTTCCCCCCAGGGGGGCTCTGGAGTTTGACGTTTCAACGCAGCGTTTCCACAGTGTCGATTGTCTCACCGGACGGTATTTGTAACTAACAGCTTTCCGAATGCTCGTGACATGCCCAGGGTTGCGAGGCTTGCCTCTCTCCCTCATCCTTCAGACTTACCAGGGCGCGCCCTTGGCCAAGGCTGACGCCCCTCATCTTTCATCAGGAACCGGGCTGGGCCTCAAGGAGCCTGCATGGAAGGTTTGGAGGCCAAGACCCGATGGAGGGGAGGAGATGCGCCCACTAGCCACCAGGTGACTGGTCTGCAGTGTGGGCAGGACCCACAAGATGGGGCTCTGAGTCACAGAGCAGCCCCGTGATACACTCAGATCAAGTCTGAGTCTTGGTCAGGGTCAGCTAAGAGAAGATTATGTCTGGTTGTGGACTTCCAGGAAGGGTCATCTGCTCATTGTGGGGTGCCTTGGTTTCTGAGACGTCTGGACCAAAACACCAGAACCAAATCCCTGCCATGGTGTCGGTGCCTGCTCACAGCTACTGAATAGCCCAGGGTGGAACTGCCCCTGTGGGCTTCCGGGGGCAGAAAGCCAATCTTTTTTGCTGGGAAGCAGCTGGGGGTTTCCAATGACCGACCTTGAAGTTTGCAGCCTGCATGTGACCCATGGTCACACCAGGGTACCTTTGGGCTCTGGACAAGTCTGCAAATGGTTCAAGGACATCGCTGTCTCTCAGAGACACTCATGGATGCAACTTGGAAGGAAAGGTCTCCGTAAACCAGTCAATTCGAGGCTTCCCCGTCAATTGTGGAGATGTAACTCAATCTAACAATTCACTTTTCCGGCTTCGTGGCCGGCTGCGCAGGGATGGATGATCAGGTCCTTCTTCCTTGGTGTGTCCCACCACTCAGGGACTTGAGTTCAGTTTTCGGTTTCAGGGTGGGCAGCTTCTGATATGACCACCTCACCGTGTTAGAGTGTTGTACACTGGGATCGGGAGCCAGGCTGTGTCTGAATAGCCTCCTTTCGGGGACTCGAAGGAGAAGCTGCGGGTCACTCCATCTTTGCCGCCACTGTAGGTCTGTCGCTCTTCTCTGTGGGTCTGCCTCTGTGCTCCCTTAGGGCAGGGATTTGGGTCCACCTCCCCCAGCACAAACGCCTGTCACTGCTACCATCTCCCAGCATGCTTGCAGCCTCCACAGGTGCCAGGAGAGCGTGCCAGGAGATTCTGCGGGGCCATGGGCGCACAGTGGGGCCAGCACTCACGAGGAGCGCCCAGCTGCCTGAAGGATCTGCTATCTCAGGGAAAGCTGCCAGCTATGGCTCCTGGAGGAGAGACCATCCAGAAACATCCAGGCCACTGTCCATGTTCCTGGGCCACCTGGACGTGTGCAGCTATGGCCTCAGGAGGGTCCTCTAGGGATGACCCAGCATCTAAGGCTGACTTTTTGGGCAGTTGGGGGCAGAGGGATAGGCCTGAAGCCTGAGCCTACTCTTATTTCGGGAAGGGTCCACATTTGGGTGTCCTCTGGCATGTGAGGCCAGGGAGCCCATCCCATAGGCCACCTGGGAGGGAATGACTGGTGATCAACGTGGTCACTACTGCATGGAGGTGCCAGTATGGGGTTTAGCACTGAGCAGGAGCTGCTGCCTCACATTTGCCTCGCCCATGCTGGGGACCCTGACTGGGACCGATCTTAGCAGGGGCTGGGCCAGGCCATCAGGGGACGTGTTGGGGAGTAGCCACATCGGACACAGGAGGAAGGTAGGGCAGGTGGTGTGGGGCTCAAACGGAGGTCGAACAGATGGACCTGTTTGGCCCTCAGGGAGAAACATTGAGATGCAGCCTCCAAGAGGCAGCATGGAGGACACAGAGAGGACATGTGTGCATGTCTGTGCATGTGTGCATGTGCGGGGGCTCTGCATTGTATATATGTATGTGTGTGAGCTTGTATGCATGTGTCTGTCAATATCCATGTGTGTATATGTACACGTTGGACAGGTGTATGTACGTGCATGTGTACACATTGCATATGAATGTGTGTTTATATGTGCATGCATGTATACATATGTGCCCATGCACCAGTGTATGTGTTTTCTACATGCATGTGCATATGTCTGCAGACATGGCTCTATGGACTTGCAGGGTCACTCTGAGGAATAATCGACTCCATGGCCTTGAGTTCTTGTTTGGAACATGTAAACATGTGTATGTGTACACGCACAGGTGTATTTCCAAATGGATGTGTGTTTGTGTGCATGCATGTATGCATGTGCACTTGTGTGTGTATGAATGTCTCTGTGAGCACATGTGTGCGGGTGTGCATTTTGCATGTGCACGTATGGGTTTGTATATGTAAGTGTACGCACACTTACACACAGGCACACAGGTAAATAGATGTACCGGCACATCAACATACATATACAGCCCACCGTCATGTGATGCCATGTGGACACACTCATAAACACCCCTCCTGCATCCTGGTCCACCTCTGGATGGTACCTAAATCCCTGGTACCCTTGCAGGGCATTGGTCAAGAATGCCATGCAGAAGAGTGACCTGCCTCTTGGCACCGTTCTCTCTCAAGCCCTGGCTCTGTCTCTGCCCCTAGCCCAGGATGGCCATCTTGGCATATCCCGGCCTCCGCAACCTGCCAGAGGCTTTGTGGTCTCAGATAATTGTTGGAGCTGATGCTGGGCTGCTGGCCCTCCCATTCATGTCTGTCCTTGGGAATGCCCAGCACTGGCTGCTTGGTAGGGATCTCACCCGAGGAGGGAATGAGTGAGGCACGTCCCATTCACCTGTCCCACTCACCTGTCTCACCTGAACTCTGTACCTTCTGACCCCTTGGTGGCCTCCTGTCATGGTGTCACCTGGCGTCCTCTTTCTGCTGTGAACTCTGCCAGTGGCCGCTGGCACTTGTCTGTGGTTTGGAGGAGAGTGTGTGGTGGGTCCTGGGACAGGAGCTGCCCCTCCGTGTCCTGACCTGAGGCTGGGGGAGCGAGGCTGCTCCCTAGTACCCCAACTGCAGCCTCAGTTTAGCTGTGTCCTGCCCGCTCATGCTCTCCGTGTGCAGGGTAGTTCATGCGCTCTGTCAACATAAGTCTCTCACCATGTTGGTGATAGTTCTGCTAAACTTGATTTGCTTTTAAATTTTTTATGAACAAGAATTTGACAAGCTCTCCTGAAAAGCAACACTCGTTATTTACAGTTCTCTCCCCTCCCCTACTTATAAAAGAAATATGCTTTAGGTTCAGCTTCATAAAAGGCAGGGGGTTAGCTGTCGGCTTCCTGAGAAGTCTGTGGGCAAGTGGGAAGGTGACATGAGAGAAAGAAGGGTTTGTGTAGGGAAGGCCTGGGCCCCCAAACCTTGTGTCACAGTAGGAACTGGATAGAACTGGCGGACTGGCACGGAGATTTAACTGTGTCAGCCTCAGTCTCACTGGTCCCTCATCTGTGGGCTCCATTGTCTTTGGTCCTGGTTTCTCCTAAAAGGAATTTCCTCAATGAACAGAAAAGCCAACTGCTCCAACTATAGTCCAGTGACACAGAGAGAGGGGTGCTGTTCAACACGTGGAAACGTCACCTGGTCCAGTGTCATCCTCACTATAGCCGGCTTGTCTGGTCACCATGCCAATCTGTGCCACGGAGGGCCTTCTCACCCATGCTGGCACCCTCTTCTCCGAACACGGTGTCCCCCTTCCTGATGCTGTGTCCGAGGCAACCCGGGCCAACGGTGGCCGACTGTGGCCCCTGGGCTTTCCTTGGCTGGCTCTTGGGCGCAGTGTGAGAGGTTGTTCTCCCGGCTCTTCTTCTGAGAGCCCAGCTGAAACCTGCCCACAACGAGTGACGCTGCTGCCCCCTGCAATGCTGGTGACACAGCTCTTCCTTCTCTGAGACCCCCGACAAGATGGACTGGCACATGGCTGTCACAGTGGGCTCAAAAATAGGAGCCCTGCAGGCGTCGTGGTTCCCTGTTGGGCTGTGATCCGCAGGGTGGGCAGTTTGAAACCACCACCAGCTCCTAGGGAGAAAGACCTGGCTTTCTACTCCTGTAAACAGTCTTGGAAGCCCACAGGGCGGTGATGAGTCAGCATTGACACGATGCGCTGGCAGTGAGTTTGGGAGGAGGGACTGAGCAGAGCTTCCTTCTGTTGGACATCAGGTTGCTAGGATGCGACCACACCTGATAACAACATCAACAACAGCAATTGGCCCAGGTGGCCTGGGTGAGCACCTTTCTGCATGGGATGCCCAAGGATGCTGGGTTGCATGATCCTCCTCCCTCCAGCTCAGATGAATCTGGTATGAATGCAATATCGAATCTAAGGATTCCGAGTGACGGTGGTGGGTTTTCTTGGTTTCTAGTGCCCTCTCAACCCTCCTGCAGGAGGCTGTGGCCCACACAGCCCAGCGGTGCGCTGATTTCGAAGACACTCTAAATAGATGAGGCCGTGTGAACTTGCTATAGCGACCAGGCCGGTTTCAGGACTCCACCTGCCTGTGGACTACCCCCTCCTCTGCATAGGCAGGGTGTTCTTGTCCTGCCTGGAGCCTCTGAGCCCGAGCCGGACCGATCATGAAGGAAGGCCTGTAGGGGCACAATGGCCAGGGCGCAATCAGAGGTCAGTCCTTTAAAAGGTGGCGCAACATTTTGCTCTTGGTTTGGCTGAATGCTGGTCTCCGCTGGACCGCCGCAGAGAGCTCTTCAGGCACACCAGCCCCTCTAGCCCTGGCCAAAGAGGGAGGTAGCTGGTGGGCAGAGCACAGGGCTGGTGCTTCAGCTGACCCATGGGAGCCATGGCGCTCGCCCTGCAGTGCAGACCCCTGGGAAGTCCTACAAGGCTCTGGGGAGGCTGAAGACCATTGGGAGTGAGTTGGTTCTCTTGAAGGAGACCTACTGAGTCTGAGAGGTGGGAGTCTCGTGGCCCTCTGATGAGGGTCATTGAATCAGAAGCAAAGTGGAGGGTCTGGAGAGGCGGGCCATTCGCTGCTCCAAGGCCAACAGCTAGTCCAGCTCTCCTTTCTCAGGGACCTTTGGCCATCGGCTCTTCCAGGCCAGCCTCGGTCCTGCAGTTACAGGTGAGGGACACCAAGCTCTGCTCTGAGGTTATGTCAGGCTCAGAGCACCAAACTGGCCCTGTGCCTGGAGGCTCCGGTGGGGAGGTGGCTCCCGGACAGCTTCACAGAGTTGACATGGCGAGTCGCTGCTCAGAAGGGCTCAGGACTCAACCTGCAATGGGATAATCAGTGGGGACTGGCCAAGCAGCTTCTGACTGTCCCTGCCTTCAGAGGGCTCCGTGCCCAGTCCTGGGCAGAGGACTTCACCTAGTCTACAGGGAAGTGCTTGCTCCAGGGCGTGAGGAGTAGGAAGAAGGCAGCCAGGATCCTTCAAATGCTTTGTTTCAGAGCCGCCTGGAAGGGGCTGTCTTTCTGGGGTCCTCTGAGTCCCACAGAAAGGGGTTGTGTGTGTGCAGGTGTGAGTGCATCTGCGTGCTCAGAGGCACCCCTGCATTTAACTGCATCGAGTGGCTTCCCAGCGCATGGCCATGAGGAGGCCGTGGCCATGAGGAGGCCGTGGCTATGAGGAGGCCGTGGACAGGAGAAGCAGGCCCCGGAGACATTCTCGAGGCAGCCACTCCCAGCGGAGAAGAACTCCTTATGCCGCAGAACACGCCAATATCATTCCATCTCCAGCCCAGGAGGCAGCAGTAGGGCAATTAAGTAACACATCTCACGGAACCCAGATGGCAATATATCCTGGCCACCATCTTCTCCAAAACACGTAGCAGAGGGTTGACACACAGATGACAGAGCTGGACAGACCTCAAATCACTGGCTCTACCCAACCGACATTTTAAGTTTTGAAGGTCGCTAAACCAGTCACTCCCACCCACGAAGTGACTGGGTTTTGATAAAGCATCTAAGTTCTGACCCGAACAAATGTTTTCATAATGGTCCTGCGTTTTCCTGCCTTCAAACAGCGTGTGTGTGTGTGTGTGTATATATATATATATATATATATAAACTGTTTTTGTAAACATGAGATGTTTTAATACTTGAAAAATTGTGTCTCATAAATCTGCTTTATTATCTGTCAAAAAGG
Organism: Tenrec ecaudatus; assembly: GCF_050624435.1. Taxonomy (NCBI): domain Eukaryota; kingdom Metazoa; phylum Chordata; class Mammalia; order Afrosoricida; family Tenrecidae; genus Tenrec; species Tenrec ecaudatus. Next base: position 110,316,326 of record NC_134545.1, on the reverse strand, counting down.
ATGAAAATACAACTTTACATTTCTGCTTTAAAGTAATTTCCGTGCCTATTAGCTATAAAGTAACGGTTACATATAATGCGGAGGATGGAGTCACTCCAAACAACTTGACATTTTCTCACCAACTCAGAGCCGTTATAATCGTCTTGGGATTTCACTGGAAGTATGCACCACTACAGGATATTAAAATAACTTATGGTGCACTGTAATTCTTGTTTTGTGTTTGTCCAAGCCGTTGGGAAGCGGGGCATAAAGTAGTGGAATAAAAGCTGACGTGCCTTCACCAGCTGAACGGCCTTCTTACAAGTACAGTTGCCCCCGGTCCTGCTGGGCGTGTCCCGTTTCGTCCTCACCCTTTTCCTTCCAGCAGTGTTTTCTGTGCTGGTGACAGTCCCTACTCACCTCTGCGGGTTCTCAGAGATGGCGGGTGGCTTCGTGAAGGTCCACAGTGCCACGGTACACCACAAAGGCTTCTGGTCTTCATTGGCTAAGAGCAAGTGACCCGTTGCTTGGATCCGGATGTGGGCATGGAAGAGGTTTCTGTGATGCTTTCCACATGGAATGGGGGCTTAGGTCTCTCATGGTCACTTGACTACAGACACGTGGCTAGCCGGTTGACCGAGAGGAGGCTGAGAAGGCGTGGCAGATTGCAGCACACGTGCGGCGAGCACATTTCGATGACATTGAAAGCAAGCTCCTCCCAGTGCCACCAGGCTTCCTGGTGAAGAAAGAGAAGAACAGGAAAGCTCATGTTTCTGGTGAAACAGCACAGAAAATTGGGGCACAGCCTGGTTTCAGGTGTAGCGTTGAAGAGCTGGGAGGAGACGGTCTTTGGGTAACACTGTAACCAGATGCGAGGGCCACGGTTAACCCCCTCCAGAGGAAAGACCCTTTGTCCCATCATTTACAGAGCTGACATGTCGTGCTGCCTGCCTCGTTAACGCGTGCCCACCATCGTCCTGCTCCTGGCAACACAGCTCCCCATCTGCCCTTGGATGGAATGAAAAGGCGTTTCTTTAAAACACTCCTCAATTGTACTTTTGCATTAATTTGGATTGGCCTCGTGCCCATCGGTGAGCTCTCCCAGGATCATCTGGAGTGGCAGCACACTAAATGAAAAATTCCTCCACAATAACCGACCCTCTGCTGAAATATTATCCCTGAGAGAAAAGCCCAGGGAGGAAAAAAAATAATAATTTTTGCGTGGTTCAAGATGGGCGCCATTTATAATCTACATATTGCAATTAAAACCACTCAAGGATTTGACTCCCGTTAATTTTAATTGAAGTGGGATGTGGGTAGGGATTAGGTGAATGTGCAGATGTGCACAGAAATTAATGGGAACACAGAGAAATGCCTTTGCTTCATGTGAGAACTGACCGAATGTTCACAGATGCCATCTGAGAGGGCCTCGGTGCATCAGTAGCAAGGCCCACTCGGGCAGCTTCTAGAACAGATTCCACCGGCCTGGCGCTGGGCTGGCTGTCTCCTGCTTTCTCTTCTTGCCCTGCCCCAGGCCCGGCTTGTCAACCAATGCCTTTCATTCATGTGTGTGCACCTTACCGAGAGCCGAGACACAGCCACCCTGAGGAACGCATGTCCTCAGTGAAAGCCGAGGGGGGTGCTGAAGCTTCTCAGGGGACAGATAAAGATTAGGAATCAGAACCTCCAAATCTCTGGCACCAGCTGAGGCGTTGGGGACACAAGTCAAGCAGCCAAGAGAAGGAGGCAGGGTTGAGAAGGGGCAGCTTTTCAGATGGAAGAAATCATGAGGGGTTTGGAGGCAAGAGTCCAGGAAAGCCCAGGAAAACAAGAGTTGCACCCAGGTCGCTGTGGTGTGTCTAGAAACCAAGACAGGTGGGCCACTAGCCAGGGAGAGAGAGAGGCAAAGAGGAGGGAGGAGGGCATGAACCGAGATGAGACTTCTCATTTGAGCCCGCAGCTTCCCAGGCTTCGACTGCAGGCCCCTACAGGTTGGTTCTCCTGGCATTTGAAGAACACGTGGGGCTTTGGAAGCACACGCAGTCACTGTCTGCGCCAGGAAGACCAGAGGCAAGCACTGACAACTCCAATAAGGTCCGCAACCAGGGCTGAGGCATGGGCTTCATTCTGAAAGTGGGTCTGACAGCAGCTGGAACCTGGATGAGGTAGGCATCAGGTAACAAACACACAAACAAAATAGCTCCACGCCGTGGCGGAGTCGAGGCCAACACGTCGTGACTCCCAGTCACCCTGCAGAGCAGGCGTGCATTGCCCCGGTGGGTTTCAGAGACTCACTCCGGAGGGGAGGGGAAAGTCCTGCCTTCCTATTGCAGCATGGCCGGTGGTTTCAAACTTCTCACCTTGTGGTGCACAGCCGATGTGCAACCGCTACGTTGCCAGGGCATCAGCGGCCTTATAAAGATGGGAAGAGAGATCCTGCTTCTGGGGAGACCCTCAACACTGCCACCCCGTCCTCTCTGCCCACGGCAGCCTGTGGAGGTGCACCGTGCAGGCCAGCTCACACGGTGCGGCTCGTGTGGGGGTGGAGGCTGGGAGGGCCTGGCCGCAGTGGCTTTCAGGAGAGGAGCTGGAAGAGTCTATTTACTCAGCGGCAGGGATCGTATTCGAAATCCCAGTCTACAGAGGACAGGGCATTTTGGTCACACGGTACCTTGTCGCATTTTCGGCGATGGTTTCTGCACATTGCTCAGTGACACGGGTGGTGTGGGCCACACTGTGAGAATAGCCTCCTTGCTTCTGTCCGGCGTGTTTCGTTTGGAATCAGTTCTCTTTTCAGAAAGCGTTGTTATCTTCCAGCAGTTTTGTTGGGGCCCTTAGCTGTCATGGAGTGCTCTCTGCAGTGACAGCCACCGGTCTAGCGGAACAAAATGTCGGCTGATCCCACGCCACCTTGGCTGATAGCTCTTGGTCTACCGTTGCCTCTATTGCGCCGACCCCTCGCATGGTGGGTCCCCTAAATTACCAACCACCATGCTCCTTGCTGGCACCTGGAGTTTACACCATTGCAAACCCACCCCTCGCGACTTTGACCGGGCACCCCTCTCCAGCGAGAGCGATGCTATCTGAGAATAAACACAGCACCCCGTCTTTTCTCTTCGCTCTGCCTGCTGCTTAGTTGCTCAGGCCGGGCAGGGCCAGAAGGCGGCCGCTAGATTCCACGGCATCAGACCTTTGGGGGAAGGCACTGGGCTAAAGGTGCCGGCTCTCTGGCCAATGCTCCGGCTGTTCGCCTAATTAACTTATCTCATAACGATTACATTTTTCTCATTCCAGAGGGTCGGCAGTTCTGACAAATCTAGATAGACTTGGCATAATTATGAAGTTTCTTTTATGAATTTCACAATTCCCCCAAATTCTCAAGTTGAATTATCATTAACATAGACGTTCGGGTCTGACATGGTAGCTTTGACATTGGCAAAGAGGATGAATTGAATTCCAAAGGGATCAGGGACGTTGGGAAAATCCAAATACGAGCCATGATTTCCTCTCACATATTTTACTAATTGAGTGAATGTTTTAATTTGATCCCCAAACTTCTGAAATTCTATGATAGAGAAATGACCTTCTGGAGCCCTCTTGACTTTGCGGCCCTCCGGAGGGCCTGGGTTGGTGCGGTCCCTGATTCAGAACTCCTGTTGACGAATAGACCGGATTCCTCGGGCGGGTAGAGGACATAGGCACAGGGTCGCTAATGTGGGAGGGTTAGGTCACTCGCTTGGGCCTGCGGACAAGCTGAATTTGGACTTTTACCTTCTTGAACAGGCAAGCCCTGCTAGTGTTGTGGTTCTGAGTTGAGCTGAGATCTACATGATTGGCAGTTCAAAACCACCCTCAGCTCCGCAGGAGAAAGGCGAGGCTTTCTACTCCCGTAAACAGTTGCTGTGTTTGAATCCCACAGGGGTGACTATGAGTGAGTCCGCATTGACAGTGACAGAGTGAGTGAGTGATCCAGCACAGTCACGTTCCAGTGTTGCAGGCCCCCTAGACTTTGTCATCTAGTTAGACCGTCTAGGAAGAAATCTCCTGTCCGGTTTGCTAAGCTGAGAGATCGCTGCAAATCTGGCACATGCCTTCCCTGCCCTCTTCTTACCTCTGCACCTGAGTTGTATATATCTGGGTGTGGGGGGACCCCAACAGGCCCCCCACCCTGCTCATTTCCTGTCTTTCCCTTGATATGTAACAATTACGCCCCCTTTTGCACACACATCTAATTGAGGAGGACAGAGGGCTGGCTGTCTCAGTGTCCCACCCTCCGGGCAGGTCATCTTGCTTTCAGGGGCCATAGCTTGGCTCTGTCATGAGGCAGAGTCTGGACGAAAGGTCCTAGTGGGCAGGTTTTTAAAATCAGGCCTGTTTCCTTGCCATTCGGGGAGGTTTTCATAAGGTTCCACCATGAAGCTCTAAATGCAGTTGAATTGTCCACAGCGCTGTGTAGTGTTTAAGTAACTCGCTTGGAAGCGTCGTCTGAGGGCTCCTTCTTCTATGCAGACAGTGTGCATTGGGCTCTCTGTGTGCGCCCGTCTCTGGGAATTGAGGCGTTTCAAAGCAGGTTAGGAACGGATCCATTAGGCTCGTCCACCAGGAGCCATTTGAAATCGACAGGCCATCACTGTAGGTCTGTTTGGTCGTTCTGAGGACGAAGGTGCTCCTGACCCAAGGCTTGGCATTTTCAACGGTCCCATGTGCATTCAAAAGCTGGACGACAAATACAGAAGGCCTCAGAACAGACGCCCTTGAACGTTGGTGCTGCTGGAAAAGCCTGAAGCACTGCGGATTCCAGGAGAACCCACAAAGCTAACTTGGAAGAAGTACAGTCTGGGCGCTCCTTGGAAACAAACACGGAGAGGCTTCGTGTCACTCGCTGGGGGCCTGTTATTAGAGAGGCCGGTCCCTGGAGAAGGACGTCATGCGTGGTCAACAGAGGGGCACCGGAAAAGAAAAGGGTCCTTTATGAGGTGGACTGACGCAATGAGTGCAACACGGACCCCGGCGTCCCAATCATCGTGCGAGGATGGCGGCTCAGCACCGGGCGGGGCTTCCTTATATTGTGCACAGACGGGGTTGTTATGGGTTGGGACTGTACAGAGCGACAACCGAGCATTACCTGAGAGATCAGAACACGGTGTCCCTAGAGTCGTTTTGGACTCAGGATGGCATCATGTGTGTCAGACTAGCACTGGGTTCCCCAGGAATTTCCAGGACTGATTTGGGGGAAGTAGATCACCAAGCCTTTCCCTAGATTTCCTCTGAGCAGAGGGGGGGAACCACTGCTCTCTCGGTTAGCAGCTGAGCCAGGAGCCATTTTCACCACCTCGGAGCACCCACCGGCTATAGAAAACCCATATACAGAGAGTCCTTCTTCACTACAGCACCCCAGGCAGCAGGTGCAAGAGACACACTCCTCTTCTCTCCTCCACCACCCCGTTGCTTCCATGTGCTGGGGGCAGGCTTGGCGGCATCTTAGTGCAGGAGTGGGGACTGTCTGGGCCGAGGGCCACATAAGGCCCGTGAAATCATTAACACCAGCGGACATCGCACAACTCACCAAGGAGAAGCATTGTTCCGGCCAGCACATCAGAAGTGAGTTAATGAAATGCTTGGCCAGTATGGCCAGTGAGTGACTGGTGATGAAAACATCCTGAGGGCCCCTGGCGTATAAAAGCTTCCCCACTTGCCATCAAAGAAGCAAATGGGGGTGCCCAGAGAAGAACTCACACTGACAAATGAGGGGGGGGGGCACAGGCCAGCCAGCGGCAATCCCCATAATGGTGGGGAACCCTTGACGGGGCTGCTCTTAGCTGACCCGGAAATCTGCAGTCTTCATGAGAAATAGCAGCAACCAGGTAGCTCTTTCTTTCTGGAGGGAACAGGGAGAGAATAAAGGCAAAGGGTCCAGGTCTTTACATTAAAAAAATAATAATTCAAGACCGCCGAACCCAGCGTTTGTTTTGTCTAAATAAACACCGTCGCGTCTGCCCATCGAGTCTGCTGGAGCTGAGGGTAGAAAAGTAAACGAGCCGGCTGTCAGCTGAAACGCGATAAGAGAGCTCATGTTTTTAAAGATAGGGTGTTGTAGTTCCTAAAGGCAGCAGCGAGATAAAGAAAAAGATGGAAGCCGGACCAGTCCCCTCTGGGATCCCCCATGACAACGTAACAGATGACTCCAGATGACAATGTAAGAGGGGGAATGGAAAGAAATTATATTAACAAACTGTTGTTGATGGCGATAATACGATTTAAGCAACCAAATATCCGAACCTGAAAGACCAACATATTTTTCAAGACGATTTAGAAGGAGTCTCGTGTTGAGGAGGTCAGCAGCTAGAGGGAGGGCTGGACCCCTGCCACGGGCCTCGCCAGGTGTTATCACGTGTCCTGCTGAGGGCATTTTAGTGCCCACCATAATCGGGCTCAGCTCTTCCCCACGAATTACGGCCTCTCAGCGTGCTCGCACCAATTGGAACCGTGCCCACGATTACATGCAGCATAAATAATGCGATATGGATTAGCAGTTTTTAACAAGTGTGCTTCAGCAGCAGCGTTCTTTGAGAGCGTGCTGTTGTCTACAGGAGAGACATGTTATGTCATTCCCAAGAAAAATGTCCGCGAGCAGAGTATTTATAACGCGGGTTCTTTTAATCTTGGGGTTTTCTGAGTCAGAGCCCTTAAAGAACAAAAAGTGCTGAGCCCTGGCTGTCCCGGGTGTTTCTCCGTTCGTCAAATGGAGGGAATGGGTGTAAAGTTGGAGGGACACGTGCTGCCTCGACACCGATTCCGTCTCCAACGGGAGCCCGGGGCGCTCTTTTGTTCTGAAACTGGAGACGATGCCTCGCTTTTTGATTAATTTTTGTTGTCACCGGCTCTAGAAAGTGACAGGGATTGTGAATTTGTAATGCATTCTGAGGCTCTATTAAACAGTTTTAGTTTAGGAAATTAAATTTTCGTGAAATTTGATCTTCCAAATGTGCAGTTGTTGAAAATCAATCGTCAGGCGCGGGGTTTCTTGGCTTTGGAACTATTGACATTCTTTGGGGGGGCTTCCTGTGGCCTGTGGGATGTTGAACAAGCTAGCTTCCCTGGCCAGCACCCACTCGATGCCAGGATTTCTCCCCCCAAAGGGTAACAACAAAATCGTTGCTAGACATCGCCCAGGGTCCCCTAATGGGGAAACCTCACCCACTTGAGAGCCACCAGTCTGGCTGGTTGATGCTTCACCCAGGAAATGCTATCCAGGGGGCAGAAGCAGATCCCTCCTTGGCCCAGAAAGGTAACCTGTGCCCAGTGGGTCCTGCTCGTCTGGCAGGGGCCCCCTCACACTCCCGATGAGACTGAACATTGCCCTCTCTTCTCACTTTGCCGTACTCTGTTGTGATCGTCAGTGGTAGGTGCTCTCTAGTCGGTTCTGATCCATAGTGACCTTGTGCACAACAGAACCCAGCAGTGCCCTGCTCCGTGCCCTCCGCTTCCTGGTGGCAGCCCACTGGGCCAGCCCATCTCCTCGAGGGTTTTCCTCTTTCTCGCCGGTCATTTTCCTTATTCAACATGGTGCCCTTTTCCAGGGGCCTGAGAAAGGCACAGCATGTGGGAGGCCAGACCTCCCTGTGCTCATTTCTCAGAAGCATTCCTGCTGTGCTTCCTCCGAGATGGATGGACGGGTAATTCGGGCAGTCGGAGGCCCTGTCCCTAGTCTCCGCCGGCACCGCCAATCGATGCATCCTCTCTGCCACGGCGCTCCCTCCTTCCAACTGCAGAGGCGGCGATCGGACATGCCAAGGCCTGGGTTAGGCGCACCTTAGACCTCACGGTGGTCTTGGACACCTTTGCTCTTGGACACTTTACGGAGGTCTTGGCAGCCGATTTGCTGCGTGGCCTGGCGGGCGCCATTGACTTTCTTGACTGGCTGCTTCCAAGAGTGCAGACGTGGGAGCCAAGGAAACGGAAGCCCTTGACGAGCTCCGCCTTTTCTGTGTCTCACACGGTCCTTGTTGGTGCTGATCACTGAGTGCTTCAGATCCTCTTGGCCTTCAGGAAGTAAGAGTGCGTCCTGGGCATGTCCCAGGTTGCACATGCTCACGCTAGTGGCAGTAGGACGGCTTGAGATGCTACAAGGCGTGTGTGAACTCTTGGCTTCAGAACACAGGCCCATGAGCTCCCGGAGCACCTGGCGGCAGGAGCAGAGAACCAACAGCCATTCCAAGAGCTAGAGGAGTAGGAGCTGAGCTCTTGGCTGGGCTCCGAGGCCTGGCTGAGGTGGGAGGGGGGGACGGGGCACAGGAATCCCACTGGTGGATAGCTGGCAGCTCCCAGAGTGGTGCCCCTCCTTTGTCTGTAGCAGTTTGGGAAGCTGGCACCAGGTGCGATTTTGTTCTGAAATCATTGGCCAGGAGCCCGAGCCGTTTCTTTCTTTTAAAATCAAGATTTTTAAGCTTTTTGAATCTGAACCAATCTGTTAGTTCATCAAGATCATTTATCAAGTCGGAACCAAATTGGAAGTATTAAGTAACTTTCAAGTACTGCAAGATGCATTAAGAGATTAATTGGATCTGATATGTAGACCAAGTATTGCAAACCGCGAGGAGTCCTGGTGGCTTAGTGGTTACATGTTGGACTGCGAACCACAAGGTCAGCAGTTTGGAACCACCAGCCACTCCAAGAGAGACAGATGAGGCTTCCACCCCTGTACAGAGTTACAGGCTCAGAACATCACAGGGGCAGCTCTACTCGGTCCTGGAAACCCACCATGAACCGGAATCGATTCAATGGCACCGAGCTTTTATTTGTGGATTGAGATTTTTGAGATCGTAAGACACGTTTCCCCAGAGTTTGCTCTCGACCACATCCTCTCTCTTATTTCAGACAAGGCCGGTGCGGCCTGGGAGCGTGGCAGCCCGGGAGCATCTACGTACAGAGTTCATCTAACTCAAAGATGTTTTCTAACCATCAGAACTTTTCTCGAGGCTGGAGACCCTTCTGTAGACAAACTCAGTGGGATCCCCACCCCACCCCGACCACAGCCAGGCTGCCTCCCACAGCCCTTCCCAGCAGCCAGCAGGGCACTTGCAGGCCTGCAGCTGGCCTCCGAGAAGAACTCAGACTGGCCTATCATGTTGGACCCAAATGAACTTCTCATAGCACTTGGATGCCAAGGAAGACACGCAGGGTGTGTTGCGCACTTTTACTGGTTCCTCGGTGGGTGTTGAAATATGTATTACATGAGGGGGAACCTGACTCCATCATGGAGGGTGGGGAAGAGAGACTCGCGTGGGTCCCTATTAATACCCTCCGATGACGGGGTTGATGGAAGAGCACCTTAAACTCTCACCAATCAACGAGATACCCGATGGTTGGATTCGTGTATATTTGGGGGAACAGAATATAAAGTCTGGATTTTTCTGACACTGGGAATCCACCATCACAGTGGTGCACACTCAGAAAAGCACAGTTTTGTTGCTGACTTATTCGTTTAAAATATTGAATCGGGGGAGGGGGAAACATCTTCCACATCTCCATCTTGATAGCCCAAAGGGTTAAGAGAGATGGAAAAGGGCACAACCCTGGCTCTAACGTGTGCACCGTTGGCACAGCGACTATGTCGCACAAGGTTTGGGATGGCTTCAAGTTGAGATGAGCTCTTCACGATGGGCCCACGGCTGCGGCTGAATTAAGTGATTGTGCAGATGATCAATGCCGTAAAGGGCTGTGTCTCCAAAGAGACCAAATGGCAGCGCAATCATTGCCTAATGTGCTTCATGTCAATTATTCCAGCTTTATTGAATTAGGCTCAGTCAAAGCAGTTGGCCAGTGTAGGCGGTCCTTCATCGCTATCCGTTTTCAATCGCTTGCTCATTTCTGTGGCTGGGTGAATCGCTGGCCTTTGGAACGAACACAACTGGAATCTATTTTACCAATAAACCATTGAGAACCACATCCCACCTGCTCGCTCTCTGGGGAGACCCCTCCGTACCATGAACCAAGTGGGGCGCACACACTTGGGGATATGTCTGTGTTGGGGTGGTGTTCCTGCAGAGGCTGTAGTCACCAGGTGAGCTGGGGGAGGTGGCTGGAATAGGGGATGTGCCTTCTCATGCTTACTGGCTGTTGGCAGTCCCCAGTGCGTGGTCCCGACTCGTGGGGACCGGCAGAGCAACAGCAGAGGAGAGCGGGTGCCTGGCCCTAGACCACTGTCTGGCCCCATTCCACCTTTACCAAGTCATGATCCTGGGTGGGTGTGAGGCCATCGGGAGGCCCAGTGACTGCTGGGGTCGCACCTCCAGGGGGATGTCGGGACAAAACCGTGGGCCAGAGAAGCAGGGGGACCCTAGAATGAAATCCTTCCTTGTGTGGACTCCCGAAGGGAGGGCAGGGCAGCTTTCCAGCCATTTAAACCAGGGTGGGAAATGGAACATTTTCCTTATTGATGAAAAATGACACACAATTGTTGTCCTGAACACCTTAGCTCATCCCCAGCAGGCCCGCTACTTGTCTTTCCGGGCCATTCCTACACAAGGAGAGAAAGCGTTTATGTCAGGGCAAACCTGACTCTCCGTGGTAACAGAGACCCAGGCCGTCAGCAGTTTAGTACAATGAACATTTCTTTCTTTCTCAGCCTGCTCAGTCTGAGGCGGGTGGGCACCAAATAGCTCACAGCTATGGACTCTGACAGCTGTTGGCAACCACAGGGCCCTGTTAAAGGGATCCTTGACACTGGGGCCATAAAGAATGAATGCGTCCACTCCAGCGAGGATTTTTAAATTCCACTCTGTGTTTATCCCCACTCTGGGTCAGGATCATGCCATAGACTCTTGGACCATAATGTCCAGTTGCGGGAGCTGGACACCGTCCAGTTCTTCCAGTCTCATGGCAGAGGGAGTTAGTTGATCATGGAGGTTGGGCCTTAAACAAGTGCCTGGAGACAATAGAGAAGCTTACGGATTACCTAGGTGAGATCTAATTGACAGCGACAACTCACAAGCCTGGGGCTGGATGAGGGGCTTGAGATGACGGTGGTGTGTGATGTGGATCCTTCCACCAAAGGAATCAGGCATTGCAAAACCAGGTAATGGAGGACAAAGAGTCAGGGTGGTGCTGGGGCTGAGGGCCATGGTTCAGGGCCCCCACCTGCTTCGCCAAAGAAAGAAGAGGCTCTCTGTTCCTGAAAAGGTGTAGCGTCTCAGAAACCCTTGGGAACAGTTTTTGCTGTGTCTTCGAAGACCACCGTAAGATCACTGAGAGTCGAAATAGAATTGAACAGCATTAGCTCCTACTGACTATTAAAAACGAGCCAACAAACCCTGCTCTCGCTTCTGGTTGGTCCCTCTGGGGCTTATGATCCCCTCCCCATATTTTCCCCAGCATCTTGGATTGAGAATAGTTTGATGTCCTGTTAGAAGTATCAGGGCCCGTTGGTCCTGTCGGGTAGGCAGTAGCCCCCGGCTGGCGTGGGCCTGGGCTGCCCAGCCCTCTCCTCTGGCTCTTCCGTGGAGCTCTGCCATGGGAGCCGGGCTGTCCACTAAGCTTTCAGCAGCGGGCTTGCGATGGCCCCTGATGTTCAGTGCAGCTGTTCTGAGCCATCGTAATCTCTGCAAGTCATTTGTAATGTATTTATAGGAAGCCCTCACTCCATCGCCTTCTGACTTTCTGCTTCGGATGCAAAGGCAAAAGTCATTAAACATTAGCAGTAATAGTATTTTCACTGTAATAAAGTGTTAATTACTTCCACATGTTAATGGAGTTAGGGGAGGGAGTTTTTGCTATTGTTACTCTGCCTAAAATAATTTCCATGTGATAATTTTCCGGGATATCAAAAACTGAATAATTATGCACTCATTAAGGAAGTAGGGCCTGCTCCAGGAGTTAAGACGGCATTAATTTTAATGTTTTTACAGTCCTTTAATTGGGGAAAGGGCCGTCGATGGGAGCTGGCGCCCAGCCCCTCCTTCAGCAGGCCTGCCTTTGCAATCTGCCTCCTCTGCCCAGCAGCCCAAGGTCAACGCCAGTTTGCAAAAGCCCCTCTGCTCTCCAGACGGAATGCATTGGTGGTGAAGCATGCATCGATCACCATGACAAGCGTTTAACTCTCCAAGAGCACACGCACTCGCTGCTTAAATTATTAATTGCATTAAACACATTTTCATACTGGGGATGGTCTGCTACAAACTGCTCCGTGCCAGGGAGGGAGTGTGCCCCATGGTGGGGGACGGCTCGCCTGCTGCTGCTGCCGGGGATGCTGGCAAAGACACGTCAAACCAAGGGTTGGCCCAGGATGCTGACCCTGCTGGCGGCAGGCATGGGTGTCTGATACATGGCTATGTGATCGAATCTGCCTCCTCTTCCTCGCCAGGCAGGGTCTTTCTTTCTCCGGGCCAGTTCTCAAAGGAGGACGAGGTGTCATTTCCGGTAAGCAGCTTCTGGGTCACTTGTGTTGGTGAAGAGGACAGGCCAATCCAAAGGGACCCCTGCAAGGCATCATGGGGCTGGTTTACCAGTGGGACTAGCTGGGCACTGACAACCTGACTGAAAGCCCTTCTCTGATGCCCATGAGCCACATCCAGGTGTCCACCTGTCTCAGGAGGTGGTTCTGAGCGCATGCACTGGAGGAGCCCATGGAGGATGGACAGAGGAGGATAGAGTCACCATTGCTGAGGTGAGAAGCGATTCTGGCTAGAGAAAGGAGCCCCACGCTCCCCAAGTTTTGCCCATGCTGAGAGCAAATACAATACTAGACCAGTGAGGGGTGGTGCCAGACACGATCCACAGGACCTGGCTAGCACAGACAGGCTGTGTGGGCCATGGTGGCGAGTCCATGGTTCCCGGGACTCACCCAGCATGGGTCTGAAAGCCCAGCCCTTGCTGGCTGCCAGTTCAGATTCTTTGGTTGCCTGAGCATCTCATGTCAGCTCTTCTGGAAACAGAGGCCAAAGTGAGAAAGAAATGATTTTAGGACCAAAGACTGAAGTTCTGGCCAAGGTCACTGTCCCCAAACAGAGAGAGTGGTGGCCCAACAAGCTGGAGGTCAGAGACCTTTCTGCCTGCACAGAGCTAGCTCCACGAGTGCACATGGCCCCCGGGGGCCTCCCGGTCCACACGGTGCCTGGGCTCATCTTGGTGCTGAAAACCGCTTTGACATCGGTCATCTCAGAAGGCAGAGCCCAGGGCATGGCCCGCCTTCCCATTTTTCCTGGTCCTTGGCGGGTGCCTTGAAGAGAGGAAATGATCAATGGTGAGTGGCTGCTTAGTGACCACATAGATGGGTCAGCGCTGAAACTCCAGGGGAAACCCTGGCTTCCGGGGGAAGGTGTGTAGGCCAGTGCCTCCCCCCATGCCCAACCAAGCCCCCTGCTCATCACCCAGGCCCCTGTCCTTCCCAAGGTCAGCATTCTTCTTGTTGTTTTTGCTGCTAGGTGCTCTCGCCGAGTTGGCTCAGGCCCATAGCGACCCCAAGCACAACAAGAAGAAACACGGCCTAGACCTGCGCCATCCTCACAACGGTTCCTAGGTCTGAGCCCTTTGTCACAGCCATGGTGCCAGGCAGGAAGTTCTTCTCCATGGACTGGTCTCTCCTGACCCCGTGCCCAATGTACGGAAGGTGAGGACCGCCCTCCTGGCCTCCAAGGAGCTGCTCTGGCCGTACTTCTTCCAAGACAGATCTGTCATCCTTTCAGCTTCTGTGGTACCTTCACTGTTCTGCAGCGGCACTGTTCTAATGCACCGATTCTCCTTCAGTCTCCCCGGGTGAGTGGGAAGGGCATAAAGGCAAGGAGAGGGGAGGGCCAGGAGGTGTCCCCGGGTAATGCCTGCCATGCTCTCCTGCTGCTTCCTGCAGGGACCGGCCATGCCACTAAGCTGGACTGTCCGGTGTATGCATGGCCCTGCTGCTGGAAGCCCTGCAGCCAACATCTCAGATTCCAGCAGCGTCATCAGGGCGGGGAGTGGGGGGCAGGTGTCAGCAAAGGGCTAATGATCTGTTTCCAGATATTGGTCCATAAAAACCATACCCAGAGGGCCTCCTCGTGCACAGTGCCAGGGGTGGGCCCTGGGCTGGAAGACGCTCAGAGTGCCCGAGCAGGCTGGTCATCATGAAGGTGGGCAATGTTTTGTCCTCTGTCACACAGGGTCAGGTCATCACGATTCACATCCAGCTCGGTGTTAGCTAACCACAAATGCAGGGTGACCAGTGACCTTGGCCGGCCAAGCCACTCCTCTCCCCACCCGCAAGAAGGATGCTGTGTGACGTGCCCCCAGGTAGCCGGAGGACACTGGGCTGGCAGGAACGCCCTGAGCTGCTTCTTTCTCAGTGCGAGTGGCCTGTGCGCGCCTCTCTCTGTGTGACGTCTGCAGCCTGGAGCAGCCGAAGGCGCAGCTTCGTCCAGGGACTCCTGAAATCTGGAAGAGCTGCACTAGGTCCGGGAGGCCAACCCCTATGGCCCGCCTTGCTGGAGAGTGCCAGAGTGGAGAGAGGGCCAATGCCAATGCGCTTCTCAGACCTCCCTGGACAGTGACGGAGAGCTTCTCCTGGTGGACTGTGGGGGGTAAAGTTCCCAGACCCATGGGGCAGTTCCACAGGCAGCTGAGCGAGGATGGGGGGCCAGTCACAGATGCACCCCTGTGGAGCTCCCGGGACACACTTGCTCAATGCACAGCTGTAGTGTTGAGGCTTCCTCGGGTCAGACTTGGGGTGCGATTTTAATTCCTTTTTTCTTTACGTGAAATGGGGTGTGCTCACTGGCATGCAGCGTTGCTTCTAGGGCTGGTCTTTGAGTGTCTTTAAGGCCACTAGCTCAGGGGCTTCCAGATTTTCCCAATTGCCAACTTCTATCTCCACGATAAGGGGCTCTGGTGGAACGGTGGGTCCGCTGCTGGACTGCTAGCCTCACGATCTGCAGTTCACATCCAGCACGGGCTCCAGAGGAGAAAGACGTGACTGGTTGTCTCAGGAAGGTTTGCAGTCTCAGAAACCCTTCTGCATGGGAATCAGCTCACTGGAATTGGGTTTTGGTTTTATGGCCTCTGTGCTAAGATCAGGAACCCTAGAAGTACGGCAGGTTCGTGCTGGGCTGAGGACCACACGGTTATCTGCCTGAACCTCACGCTGCTCCTCAGGAGCCAGGTGAGAGGCTGTCTGTTCCCGTAAAGAGTTCCAGTCTCAGAAAACCATAGGGCAGTTCTACCTTGTCCCCTGGGGACGCTGTGAGTCCACATGGACTGGATGTCAGGGGGTGAGGTCGTTTTGAATTTCCAAGCATGAGGTGACCACTTCCAAAGTTTATAAGTTTTTTAGGAGAGAGAAGGGCACTTGTGAGCGTGCGCCCATGCCTGCGTTCGTGTGTGTGCGCGCTTCTGGAGAACGGGCTCCTGGATCCAGAGTGGCCGCCTGCTCACCTGCTCACAGGAGGGACCATGGCTCACAGGGCAGGTGGGAAAGTGCTTGTGGTCAGTGTAATGAGCTCAGACTGCTGTCCCCCTGGTTCTCGAAATGGACAATGACTTTGATTCACCGCCCAAACCTGACGCCCTGGCTGGGAGCCAGTCCCAGGGCTGTGGCAAATGTGGAGGTGCCAGGAGGGCACGGCTCGAGGGCGACTGGCCCCATGCCCACCCTGGTTAGTGAGTGAGCACCAGCCCAGCACACCTGAGGCCCCACTGGCAGGCTGGGGATGCCTTTTTAAGAAGAGGCAAGCTGCCAACCGCCATGAAATATGCAATTGTCCATCTGTTGCTCCATTAAAAAAAATTCCTTCCACTGCCAAAACTGCCTCCAACTACTGTCCAGCGATCGAACCTGGCTTTTGGGGGGAGGGGACTAAGTAGGTTATTCATGTTTGTGGGGGAAGTTTGATTTTGGGGCTCTCACTGGTCTAGAGCAGACAGGCAAGCTTCAAGAAGACAGCTGAGACTATCACCCTGTAGGACACCTGCAGAATCAAACCTGCCCCAGCTGTGTCTTGTGCAGTGGCAAACAGCGCCCCGAGGGGGCCGGCCAACAACTGCCCCATCCCTGTCCCTCCGAGCTCTTCTCTCCATGGACTTAGACGGTGACGCTGGGGACTGTGTACATATCTTACATACAGGTGGGTCTATGATGATGGGAATTTGTGTCTATTTCTATGTTTACATTTACATAGGAAGGTGATGGTGGTACAGTGGCCAAGGGTCAAGGGCACGGTTGGTAACCATTAGGTCTGAGATTTGTTTCCAGACCGTGCAGAAGGAGAAGGATGTCATCGCAGCCTATGCCCATGAAGTTAGGGCCTCTGGCCAGCTCTACTCTGCCCTCCAGGGCCACAGGGCTTGGCATTGGCAATAAGTTAGGTTTCTCAGGGAATAGAATCATATATAATAGGCTACATATATTCTGATGATTATACATAACAATTGACAGATATTCTGATTATAATAACATGTGACATCTATTCTGATTATATCATATGTTACATATATTCTGATGTGCCTAATAAGCAGTGGAGGGTAGAAACAAGGCTAAAAGCAATATTGAGTCTTTTGAAATTTGAGAACATGATTCTATGTTATGTTATATTTAATATTATTATTATTAATACTATTGTTTCTACCTAAGAGGTATATTACATTTAATATAAAAATTCTAATATATATAACAGAAACACATATAAAGACTTTTAAATGAGTGCATTGGAAATCTAATGTTTTACTAATGGGTGATCAAACACAGAAACCCCTTGTCGTGTAGTTGATGCTTACTCAGCGGCCCTCTCGGCCTGGGCAGAGGGCCCTGTGACAGAAACGCTGAGAGTAACTCTCTAAAGGGTAGAGAGCCTCTTCTTCCTCCCATAAGAATAGACACATGGGATGTTATGTATAAGATGTACATTCCTCCAAACCTACATTAAGGCTCACACATTCTCTTCTTGGAACACCGAGACTCAAATCTCAGGTTGGTTTCCTTTCTCCCCTCCACCTTTTCTTTTTTATCGGGGGTGGGGGATGTCATACCTTTGGGTCACTTAGTTTCACAGGTGTGGATATTGGATATCATAAATATTGAACAATCCCGAGTGTGACGGGGGATAGTTCAAGCGGAAGTTTCAAAGGGCAGTAATCAATGATACCCTGGGGGGGTTGGGGGGGGCGGAGAGTGTCAGTCTCATGCAAATTTGGCAAGTTGTACTTTTAAAGGGATTTTCCTAATGTATCTGAAATGGAAACTCGACTGCCGTGAAGATGCCCGCATTGTCTTCTTGTGCTTCTCAAGTCTGCAGGATGTGCATTCTGGTTCAATAATTTGTGGTGCCTCTCTCCTTGTTTTCCATTTTCCCCATCATTCTTTCTAAGGGCTTATCATTTTTATAACTTTTCCTCAGAATACATTTTATTTCTCCCACGTTTGCGTTCCAAGTCATGGATCCCCTCCCATCTCCAGTTCTCCTGTCATCCATGCCCTGGACTCAGCTGGCTGGATTTTGTCCCTGCTCGCTTTTCTGTTCTGCCTCTTTTCCCCTTTTAGACTGGACACCAGTGCCGGTATTTCCATCTCCGCTTTTCCTCTCCCTTTTGTTTACATTTGAATTTAATGTTATAATGACATTCTCTAATTAAATTCAATGCACAGATTCCAGGGCGATGCATTTTCTGTCCCCGTCTCCTTCATTTCAGCCAGGCTTATGTTTTATTTGCATAATCTTCAGCTCAAAATCATGTTACGTTCCTATGGCTATTTAGATGGTTATGTATAAGGTGATCGCTTTCTAGCCAAGCCGCTGAAGATTTGGGGGCCATCTTCCTGTCTTGATCTAGCTGATGCACTGGGCTCAGAGAATAGGCTCCGAGTGACTTTAATCCTTTGGAATCTGTTGAGACTTGCTTGCTTTATGACCTGGCAGATGGTGTATTTGAGTAAATGTCCCACGTGCACTTGAAAAGAATGGGTATTCCAACATGGTTGAGAACAGACTTCTGAATTCAGTATGTGCCAATTAGGTCCAGCGTGTTATTCATCTTGTTAAAATCTCCCGTGTTCTTACCGGGTCTTGCTCATTTGATCAAGAGGGCCACTAAATCGCCAACTGTGATCTTAGCTCTGCTCACTTTTGTCCTTGATGCTCTGACAGTGTCGTGCTGTGCATTCGGAGGCTATATGATTAGGTGCAGATGCGTTTACGATGGTTATTTCTTTCTGATGGAGACACCCTTTCAAATGCCAACATGTCACTGTTGACGGTGGCAAAGGTCTTCCTTTTGACAGCCGTGCTTTCTTCGATAAATTCGTCCACAGCAGCCGTCTTCTGGTCTGAGTCTGGAGTATGTGTGGTGCACTTTTACTTCAAAACGTTCGGCATTGGCATGGTTCTAGTGCTTGGCTCTTCACCACAAGAGCAATGGTTTGAAGCCACGCCTCAAGAGAAGGCTGGAAACTTTATGGGCAATTCCATACAGCCCTATCGGGCTGTGCTATGAGTGAAATGGCATCCACAGAGGCAGGGTCTTATGTGTGTGTGTTCTAATACATCATCTATAGCTGCTTTGCTTGGCAAGTCTCTACAGTGTTGCAGAGCAAGCACGTCACTCTGAGGACCAAGGTGCCCCTGGCCCAGCCCTGGCGTTTCAATCACCTCATAGGCGCGTGGAAGTTGAACAACGGAGACAGACGGCCAAAGAAGACCGGATGCATTTGCGTGACGATGCCGCCAAAGGACACTGGACATACCTCGGCCCACCAGAAGACAAGTGTGTCTCTCCCGCAGGAAGCTCTGCGGGAATGTTTCCTAAAAGCACGATGGCGACGTCCTCTCACGCACTTCGGACGTGCGGTCAGCTGAGATTAGTGTCTGGAAAGGCCATCATGCTTGATACAGTCGAGGGTCAGTGAGGAAGTGGAAGACCTCCGGCAAGATGGAGTGACTCTGTGGTGCAGCGGCAAGGACAGGGCGGCGCTCCTTCCTGTGGTACCCAGGGCCGCTATGAGTCAGAACAGGTAACAGCAACCCGCTCTCCATCACATCTTTCTTTAGCAAGGATGTCTTCACCCTCAGGACCCAGACAGTCTCTGTGTCTGCCTCTCTTCTTTCCACATCCCAGTCAAGCCCGCTCTCTGTGGGCTCATCACCTCGCTGAGTCTAAATATTGGTCATTTCTCAAGAGTCTCCTGTGGCTCCCTTTTATTTGGGGTCTTCGTGTTATCCCGGGGTCACCTCCTAGAACCCCGTGAACTGCTGTCCCACCGATACATTTTAGATCCTTATCTGAGCTGGAGGACCATGCTCAGCTGGCTGGGCGTTTCCTCTGTCGGGAAGTCCCGAAGGCGCCCATAGTCCCTGCGGCCAGAACTTAAAAGTACGAGGGATCCTTGGTGACGCAGGGCTGCTGTCGCACAGTACTTCAGCATGGTGGCCTCAGGACAGAACGCCTTTTCACACCGCTGTGGGTGTTGGCGTTCCAACAAGAACATCCACTCTAGGGAGGGCTGCCCGTAGTTGGTCACCCTGCTCCGTTCCTGGGAGAGTGTGTCCAGTTACTCTACTTATAAGACACATAGTCTGTTTACAAGGGGACTGGGCTTAGGGCCCCAGAGATATGGTTTCAATAACAGCCAAAAGAAACTCTGTATTTCCAAACAAGGTCATGTTCCACACAAGGTCATGTTCCAAACAAGGACACAGGCTTCTGGTTCGGATCTCAACTTTCTGGTTGGGGAAGACAACTTAATCCCTAGCACTGAGGTCTGGATTTCAAAGACTCCTTCGGGGACACAGTTGCATCTTGGGCCACCACTTTCAAGTCTCTTTTATTCTCAGCTGTCTCTTATTCTTCCTCTCCTTCTGGGTTCCCTACACACCTGTGAGTTTCTCTCCGAGGGGAGACATGTTGCTATTTGCTGTCTTCCCCACCAGATCACAGGCTAAGGTTCTGGACCCTCATTGTTGGTAGTCTAGAGACCTATGCTGGGCACCTGCGGTAGTTACATGAGTTTATGCCAACTTGGAAATATATAAAAGTGTAGGGGTGGAGTCTAGCCTGTCAATCAGACCACAGCCCCATGGTGCTTCCTTGTGGGCATGGCATTCTCTTACCCAGGATCCTGGAAATCTCCCCCTGACCCCCCCCTCCCTTATATACCTCTCAACTTCACCTTCCAGCTTGCCAACCCCGATGACTACCAGGGCTCTGGGATGCTTCCACTGCCATTGGATCCACAAGACTCTGCACCCACCGGCCTGTGACCTTCCTGCATTCGCCATCATTGCTTGTGCCTGCACGAGTCTGAAGAGGGATTTATGGACTAGTTTCAGACTTATGAACTTGGGTTGGACTGGGCTGGGATGTTTTCTTGATATCTAACTACTTCTTGAAATAAAGTCCTTCCTCACAAATATATGAGTGTCACTGGATTTGCTTCTCTAGGCAGTCCGGCCTCACACAGTATCTGACCCCTGTTGGAATCGTGAAGCATGGGGTTGTAAAATCCCTCCCTTTTCCCATGGGCCAATCACCCAAGGAATGCTGATGGATTTGGGGGTGCTGGTGTTGTCCTTTGGTGATGGTGTCCTCAGGTGCTCTTGAGTTCATTGTAACTCACAGGAGCCCACCCCCGTCACACCTCCCATGACGCAGTCAAAACCAGAGGGGGTTTTTGGCTGATTCTTTACAGGAGCAGACGAGAACCCCTCAGAATTCCATAAGCAGCCAAACGCTTGCTTAATAAGCATGCCACCAGGGCACTTGTGCTCCAGACTAATTTTCATTGTTTCAACCAATACCTATGGTGCACTCTCACATGGCCTGGCGTGGCCTGGGCTGTGCTCCACAGTCACAGGAGACCGACCTGAGATAGACCATCCTTATGCCTTGAGGCTAAGTGGTGCTCAACCTTCCTGATGCCGCGACCCTTTCATCCAGCTCCTCATGTGGTGGTGACCCCAACCATGACATTATTCTCGTTGCTACTTCATCACTGTCATTTTGCTACTGTGATGAATCAGGCAATCTCAGTGAAAGGCTCTTTCGACACCCCCCCCCTCCAAAGGGGCCATGACCCACATGTTGAGAACTGCTGACTTAGATAAAGAATACCAAACCAATGGTACGCCGTTGAACCCAAGTCATCAGCCCAGGCGTGACCCCAAGCCAGTCCCACAGGTCTGTTCAGAAGTTTCTAGGCTTACCTTTAAAGGTGTCCTGATGGCGCAGTGGGTGTGTTAGCTACGTGATTTCCTGACAACTTGGAGATATAAAAGTATAGGAGTCTAGACTGTCCACCAGGTCCCAGGCTGATGGTGCCTCCTTGGGGTGTGGCCTTCTCATAAGGAGGGTCCTGGGAGCCTGCCCTAGCCCCACCCCTGCCCTCACCTTCCTGTTGAGGAGCCACGCTGAGACCTGCACCAGCCCTGTGAGGCTGCTACCGCCATTGGAGCCACCACCCTGCGATCTTGCTGCATTCTGTATTGTCTTATGTGGCTGCATGAGTCTGACGAGGGACTTACGGGCTAGGAGCGGACTTCCGGACTTGATCTGGACCTGATAGACAATTACTTCTTGATATAAAGCTCTTTATCACACACGCATGAAGGTCGCTGGGTTTGTTTTTCCAGTCACCTCGGCCTGGCACACAGGGGTGGAGGATTGGGCCGCTAAGCTTGAAGCTGCCCATCACTCCACACGGAAAGACGTGACTTTCTATTTCTGTAAAGATGTCAACGTGGGAGCCCTTGGGGAGACTTCTACTCCTTTCTACTGGGTCCCGTGGGGCAGAATCGATGTGATGGCAGTGCGGTTTGTTTGCTTGGCAGGGGGACTTGTCATTAGATACCATGGAGTCTGTTTCAACTCACAGCGACCACGTGCACAGACACCACCCCACCCTGCCCGGTCCTCAGGACTGTGGCTGCGTTTGAGCCTAGTGATTGTCTCATCCATGTCCTTGTGGGCCATCTTGTCTCTGACCCTACCGTGCCCAGCATGCTGTACTTCTCCAGGGCAGGCCTGTCCTGCTAACGTGCCCAATATCGGTGCGACAAAGCTGTGCCACCCTGACATCCGAGGGGCACGCTGGCTGTGCTTCTTCAAGGCAGCTTTGTTTCTTCTTCCGGCATCCGCGCTACTCTCAGCCCTATACCAACACCCTCCTTCAGACGAATCGGCTCTTCTGGGGTCTGGCATTCATTGATCAAATGAGTCATGGGCGGGCCTTCAAAGCCTCAGCTTTCCTTCCACCTGGTGGATGTTGTCCTCAGAGCGTCCTGTGGTCAGGGGCCGTGGTGGCTGCTGACACTGTCACTGGGGGCATGGCTGCTTAGGATGAGCTCCCAGCCTTGAGCAGTGGGTGTGTCTCCCCACTTTGTCAATGAGGAGACCGAGGCAAGTTGCCCGAGGCTTCCCAGGCTGGCGTGGCTGGGGCCTGTGTGGCCAGGCGGGCGTGGCTGGGGCCTGTGTGGCTCTCCAGCTCAGGGGCTTTTGGGGGCATCGCTGCTGCTCTGTAGCTAGAGGACCCTGGAGGACACAGACACTCACTCCCCATGGCACTTCTTCCTGCGGAGAGATGCGCCACAGACCCAAGGGCACGGACTGATGGGGACAACGACTGCATGCGTTTGGTTTCGATGCCATTCAAGCACAGCACTGTCCCAGTCACTTTTCTGAGGGACAAGCTCCTCGGGCTCCGGACATCGTGTTTATTCTGCGGGAGCCTTCCCAGCTCGGAATCTGTCAGTGAGGAGGTGTTAGGGCTTTGACTCCAAGATTTACCTCGATGAAAGGTGTCACCCTTCAATGGTTAAAGTAATTTCTCTCCAACGGAGAAACCCATTTTTTTTAAAACGGAGAGTGGCTGTTTCTCTGTGAAACAACTCCTCTGTGGAGAGCATCAGGGCACCCTGTGAGGCCCCCAGTGGGAGCCCCCAAACGCTCAGTTGCGTCTGCCACGGGGCCTCAGCCCCCAGGCACCTGGGCAGCATGGTGCACCCGCTGCTCATTGGACTTTGGGATGGGCCCAGCACAGGACCAGGTGCTGAGACCTTAACATTGTCCGAGAGAAGACACACTGCAATGATGACGGAGTTACTTTGTGGGGAGAGAAAGCCACTTTCCCCACCGTCAGGGAAGCCTGCTTGCCTCTGGAGAAGAAACGGCTGGGCAGGGACCCCTGCCCACCCTCTAGGTGCGGCCATGGCCATCTGTCCTCCGCCTTGCTAAGCCCGCTTACGGAGATGCTGAGGGAGACATGACTCGCACTCCTGTTTTAGAAAAGTTTCCTTGCCAGGTGGATTACTACCTGTCCAGTGGTACTCCGAGTACTAATCCCTTAACGTAAAGGATGATGAAGAGGCATAGTGAGGAGAAGATGGGATTCAGAAACAAGGCTCAGGACTTCATTATTAACAGTAAAGCTATGAATAGGATCAATAAGACCACAGTGCAGTACTGAAGCCCTCTCTGTGCTATGGGTCCATGTCCCACAGGGCCGCCGAGCGAGGAGAGTGTGCCCCTAGCCCTAGGCGCGGCTCCTCCGGGTCTGTGCACGTGGCGCCTGGTCCTTGAGCCCCGGCCGTGCGGGTTGTGGCGCAGTGGAAGGATGCTCGGGGCCCAGGAGCCAGAGTGTCCTCTGTGATCCTGGGAGCAAGGGCAGCCTCATGCAGCCCATGCCAGAGGGACACGCCGCCTCTTAAACAGCTAGCGCATCCACCCCGGGTGTTAGCTTTCCTTAGAGTCTCTAGGGGATAACCCTGGCGACTGCGGGTTAAGTGTAGGGCTGCAAGGTTTGTGGTTCTAACCCACCAGCTGCTCTAGGGGAGGAGGGCGAGGCTCTTTGCTCCTTCATACACACGTACAGGCCTGAAACCCCCACGGGGCAGTTCTCCTCTCTCCCCTAAGGTTGCTATGGGTCAGAATCAACATTTTAGCCATTGTCGTTGTTGTTTTGTATTTCAGGGGGATATAGGTTGGAGTGTAGGAGCCTGGTGGCATAGTGGTTACGTCTTGGGCTGCTCATCTCAAGGCCAGCAGTTGGAAACCACCAGTACCTCCATAGGAGAAATGTGGGGCTTGGCACCCAGGGCCACTTCTTCCCGGTCTAATAGTGTCATGGTGAGTTGGCAATGCGTTTTCATTGGGTTTTGGAGTTATACATTGTATTTTATCATTTGGTGCTAGGCAGATGCCATGGTTGGGTCTCGGTCATGATGAAATGTGGGCAGTTTGAACTACCCAGTAGCTCCGTGGGAGAAAAGACCCTGCCATCTCCCCATAAAGATCCCAGCTAGGAGACTTATGCGGCCAGCCTGTCTGTCCTCTGGGTGAGGCAAGCCAGAATGACACGAGGACACCCACAGCAGCCGCAGCGTGATCACGAGGACACCCATCCCAGTGTGATCATGAGGACCGGATTGTGGTTTAGCACAGGGCTTGGGGGAAGTGTCTTTCGCAATGGGGCGTGGTTGCCTGCGGTGGTTGAGTTGGCGTCAACCAGTGTCTCCAAGTATGCTGGAACACAACCTTGCCTGGCGCTGAGCCCTCCTCACGTCACTGGTCTCTCTGAGCCCATTGGGTGGCTTGTGTGTCACTCGGCCATGCAGGGTTTCCCTTGTTGTAGCTGACCTTCTATCCTGGCATCCATCATGTCCTTTTCTGGCCATTGGTCTTTCCGGAAGACATGTCCAACGTATCTGTGAGTTGGGCCTCGTCATCCTATTCCTTCCACATCTGGCTGGATCCCCCGTGGGAGTTCTAGACCCAACTCCGTTCCTTGGATTGCCTGTGTCAGCTCAGGCTTCCGCCCTCAATCTCATTTTCCTCGTTGGTAAATGAGAGGGGCTTGGACTAGATAATCACTTTGATTGCTTTCATATAATACAGTTCAATGATTTTAAAAAATTCACCCTTCACCTCATAATAGCGGTGCTTGTCGTGTTTAGTAGAAAGGACTAAAAAGGCATTTTAAGAAACAGGTGCTGCTCAGAGCGGGTGCGGGCCTCCGGGCCACTATAGGCAGAACAGAACCACTGAGAACAGCGGGAGGGGTGCTGGCTATTTTTCACATAACAAATGAGGGGTGTCCATTTCTAGAGTTCTTGCTGGGGGTTTAGTCACTGGGCATGACGTCTCCCAGGCCTGGGTCACAGCAGACCCAGTCTCTCATTGAGGAGCAAGTTGTCCTTCTCAAGGGCAGTCACCCCCAGTGTCGCGAGGGTGGATAGGAACGCTGCCTGTCCTGACACTGGGTGGGCTGTGGAAAGAACCTTGGGCGTGGGGGGCGGGGACAAAACACTGTACAGGCCGAGAGGGTGAGGCAGGGAGTCACAGATGTTCCTCGGGATGATGAACCAGGGTGAGCACGCAGGCCTCCTGGGGCAGAGAGCCGGGAACTCGGCGGCAAGAAGCGGGTGGCAGCACTTTTAACTGTGACAGCACAGGGGCGGGGCCCGCGGCAGAGGGGCAGGGTCACTGGGTGGCGTGTGGGGTCACTTTGCTCCGGACCGCCATGATGACTATCCCAAGAACCACCCAGAGAAATCACGATTTCTGAGCAAGGGAGACCTTAGCAATGGGAACAGCCAGAGGCAGTGGGGACCCTGAAGAAAGTGGGTGTAAGTCCCGTGGGAGAGGGTGTGGCCAGTGGCAGCGAGATGGACAAGAGCAGGAGAAGCTCGCTCACCTGCTCCAGAGGGAGGGCCTTGGAGGGGGTGCTCGGGAGGATGGAGGGTGAGGACTGGGAGAGGGAGCGATTGGACAACAGCAGTGCTTCTCAGCCTTCCTGATGCCGCGATCCTTTCACACGGTTCCTCATGTGGTGGTGACCCCCCCCCCACCATAAGGTTACTTTTGTTGCTACTTCATCACTGTAATTTTGCTACTGTGATCAATCATCATGTAACTATCTGATATGCAGGATGTATTTTCATGGTTACAAATTGAACTTAATTAAAGCATAGTGATTAATCACAAAACAATATGTAATTAGATATTGTGAAATGTTTATTTCTAATGACAAACAGATGAAATGTTGTCTTGAAGCCTGTGGAGCATGGGTCACGGTCTTCACGCTGGGTACTCATATATGGGCGTGTCTGCATGTGGGCGGACCCGCCTGGAGACAGAGAAGGGAGTGTCTCAGTTCCTAAGAGCATCAGAAATATGTGTTTTCTGATGGTCTTAGGCGACCCCTGTGAAAGGGTCGTTCAACCCCCCAAAGAGGTCACGACCCACAGGTTGAGAACCCCTGAACTACAGGACGGTCCAGTAGGCTCCTTTAAAGGGCTGGGATCATACTTGTTTGTGGTGCTTCGCCGAGTCCTTTGAGAGAGAGCGCCGGTGATGCGGGTGCTGTCACAAGTAGCCCTGCTGGCCGCTCCACGGCTCCTCAGTGTGGTTCCTTGGACCACGTGGCTGGCAGTTTGAAACCCCGAGCCTCTTTGGGGAGAACGGCAGCCCTCTATCCCAGTAAAGAGTTATGGTCTCAGAAACACCACCCTGTCGGGTCGCCAGGTGTGGGATGGACCCAGGGCAGAAAGTTTGGGGTGTTGGCTGGGTCTCACCCACCATCTTCTTTCATCAGGGGGAGCCAAAGGGGTGGCCATCGCAGTCACTCAGTGGAGACCCTTCCATGCACCCCTGCTGTTCAGCCCCGGTGATGGGGCCAAAGCCAATGAGCAGAAAGTGGGCGGTTCAAACCCATGTCTCCTGCTTCCACAACGACCACATCTACAAACACCGGATGGCGTCATCCTACTCGGACACCTGCAGGGTCACCATCAATCGGAAGCAACGTGGTGGCAACAGGCTTGGTTCTTTTGTTTTGTTTTGTTTTTCAGAGGAGCAAGGCAGCATCAAGTCGGTTCGAAGGTTCAAGGCCTCTGTGAGCCTGAATGGCCCTGGTGGCTTTGAAGGAGGCATCTCAGGGCAGACTGCTCAGAGCGTGCGCGGAGCTCAGAGGGCGTCTGAGCCTCAATTGGTTTCCTTCCACTGCGACTCCCTCGGGACTGCAGTCCTCCAGGCCCCAGCCCGGGACATGCACAGTGTCTCAGCTGCCCTCACAGATGTCCAGAAGCATCTTCAGCTCTGCCCACAGAGGACACAGGGCCAGCTGCAGGAGCAGAGACAAGAGTCCAGAGACCAGCCCTTTTGGACTTCGAGGTCAAGAGCGGGATGTTCACAGCTTGTGTATGAGTCCTGGGGTCTGCAACACCAAGCGCGTCCAAAGGAGACATCGACTGCAATCTGTCCGTCCCAGTGGTAGCCAGTCCCTGTGCCTAGGCTGGGACCATGCAGATTTCCTACGGCATCCGCTCATCAAGGCTGGGGGACACTTGCTGCCTGAACAGGCGTGTGCTGGGTGGACAGCCCGATGTAGACCTGTGCGCACACAAACTACACACTCACTTGCTGTTCCACCTGCTTCGAGGAAGGCCATCTCCTCAGGGTCCAAGCCCACGATAGACCCCCTCTGTTGGGACCAGCAGTGCCACGCCTTGCTGCCGGTCACAAGGGCCTCTTTGAGGGAAAGAGTGGAGAAGTTAACAGAGACGGATTACATCAAAGCACGCGGAAACATTTTTCAACTTTGGTTTCTCCCTCCCACCTCCCCTCTTTGCTGCTCCAATTTCTCCTTTGCCATGGCATTAATTAGAAATTTAGGTAAATGACATAAGTGCCCCATTTTTTTATATCTGCCAGGAGAACAATTAGGCCATTAGTACTAACGAATGGTCCCACTCGTGTTGCCTGTTGCAATGTTCAAGCTGCATTATTTCTGACAAGAAAAAAACAAATACTCGTTGTTTTGGCCAATTTTTACCAGAAGCGATGTCAGTCTCAGCAGATGTAGCTGCGGCCCCGTTCCCTCCATTGTCACGCCTCATTAAAACCTGCTGACTCTCCCACGTCCCGGTCCCTTTAGGTAAACACTTATTTACATGCACTGCGGCATTTTTCTTTGGTGACAATTTCTAATTGTTCAGGCAACCAAGGGTGATATATTAAACACTCGGCAAACGGCTTTACCTGTGAAACAAATTACTCGAAATTAACTAGCCTCTCCAAAGAAAGGCGGGATTTCAAGACGGACAAATTAGACCTTTCCAAGGCACATCTGGTACGTGTTTCCGGCTCGCTCCCACCGCGGGCGGCTCCGAGAACCGTCCTTTATGATGGAGTGGAAGGCTGCCTGGCTCACGGGGCCTCTCCCTGCCAGCGCCTGCCCGCCCGCCTGGCTCTGGAGGGATCTTGCTGGAAAGTGCCAAGCTCTGCCGAGTCCCTCAGCATTTGCTGCTTCACAGAACCCACAGCCTTGGCTGGTGCGGTTTAACTCTTTCTGAGTTGAACCCCGGCTCTGTGCCACCATTCAGCACTGGGCGCCCGGCCCGGCCAGGCCAGTGGCCCCTGAGCGTCCGTTGTTACTGCTGTGGCCTGCCAGGCAGTCGGTCCCGACCCACGGCGACCCCACGCACAGTGGAACCCAAACACTGCCTGGTCCTGTGCCATCCCACAACTCGAGTGGGTTCCTGACAGGTTTTGTTGGCTGAGCTTCTGGGGTCCTAGGCTGCTTTGGTCTAGAAGCTCCCTCCTTGAAAAACCAGCCCAGCAGTCAGGTGAGGACGTGACGTATGCTTCCATGGACAGGTGGGGTGTGACTGCTGGGGAATGGAATCCCAGGGTCCTGCATGGATGGGGAGCCCCCCACGGTCCCCTCCTTCCCTGAGCTGTCTCCAGCAGAGACGTTTCAGGCTGCCGGCCCACGCGCCGGTGAAGAGATTAGGACAGGGTGGTCCGAGTCACCCAGGGAATGTGTCCTGATGGCCTTCAGAGGTAACTCAGACTCAGCCAGAGCCAGTGCCCCCACATCATCAGGAGCACGCTGAAATGTCCACAGGAAAGCATGCCCGCGGCTGCCCCGGAATAGGGCCGGAGGAGCTGACTTCACAGCCACAGGTGGGGGCTGAGAACCAGGAGGGAAGTAATGTCACCAGGTTTTCCCACTCCATCAGGTGCACTGGCATCAACTTCCCAGGAAGGAAGGCAGGGGACCAGCAGGCTCCGCTGGCATCCAGGGACTGGGGACCCCGACAATAGATGATCAGATTACTCCGTGGGGTGATGTGACCCACCCCACCCCACCCCAGGGCCTGTCCTGTTCCCTCAGGCGGATGTTTCCGGGGCAGTGAGGGTAAGCTGGGTGTGGTGGTGACCAGGCTCACGGCAGATGCTGTGGCCTTCCAACACAGACTCTGTCAGGCTGCTGCCACCATGCCTCCCTCCAGCATCCCGTGCACCGGTTGCATCTCGGGGTGAGATGGGCCAGGGAATTGATGCCCCATTTCAAAGTCATTCACCTATGATCAGTTTGGAGAGCTTGCTAGGTCCCTGGGAATATCAAGATGAGAGGGTAAGTGAAGGGGCTTCAAAAGGCCGGTGGAAATGGAATGAAAAGATAATGGGATTCTCAATGAACTTTGGAAAGCCCCCTTGCATGTACTCTGACATGTCATCTCTAAAAACATCTCCCCTGTCATTTGCATATGCCCTTTCAAAAGGGAAATAGGAATTTTCCCATGAACTTCCTGAAAGCCCCCCTCTCTCACCCACCCTCTCTCTCTTTCTCTCTTGCATGCACACACCCTCTCAGAGGCTGACCCCACTTTGTTGTGCTTCCCAGAAACCACGGTTTCCACAAATGGAAGGATCCGGACAGTCTTGTGTGCTGTTGCCCTTTTCCCAGCAGCATGCGCTCGCTTTGCGTCTGTGACGCATCCTGGTCATTCTGGCCACAGTCCAGACGTCTTCACAGTGACAGTGCACATTCCATGCACGGCGTGGCCACCAGCGGTCACCGCAGCACTCGGGACAAGCTCTGCTGGTGCTGTTGACGTTAGAGCTGTGCTCTGGGGCCGCTCCTCCTGGTCTCCACGGCTGCTGGATCCCAGCTACAGATGATAGCGTGGCCGACAATGTGATCCCGTGACAAAGGCAGGACAACTAAGCATGAAGGAAGCATAATGACGAGGGTGTAATTCAGGCCAAAGGAGAATGGAATAAATTCTGGTGGGAAGAGACAAAGATGCCAGAATATGCCCAAAGACACAACCCAACTGTTGACCAAGTTAAAGGGATAAATATACGAGGGACACCCCCTCACATTAAAAAAAGCACCATTTTTTTCAAGGCCCTGTATTTTATTTATTTATTTTTTTACAAAACAACCTTATCACCTTCAAAGTACTCTTCATTACACTTAAAGCATCTGTCAAATCTGTCATTCAATTCTTGGAAAACATTTTTCAAACTTATCTATTTGGATGGCTGACAGCACCTCCCTCATTTTTTTCTTCACCTCTTCTAGGTTGTTCTTGCTATCTTTTCATGTCCCTCTGCATTCACAGAAACAAAAAGAAGTTACACAGAGTGAGGTTAGGTGAGTCAGATGCGTGGGACAAGAGAGGCATACGACTTTGGGCCCCAAACTGGTGCACTGAGATGGTGGCGTGAGTAGGTGCATTTTTTTTCTTTTTTTCCTTAATCATTTTATTAGGGGCTCATACAACTCCTATCACAATCCATACATACATCAAGTGTGTAAAGCACATTTGTACATTCGTTGCCCTCATCATTCTCAAAACTTTTGTTCTCCACCCAAGCCCCTGGCATCAGGTCCTCATCCCTCCCCTCCCTCCTGCCTCCCCCTCCCTCATGAATCCTTGATAATTTATAGTTTATTATTTTGTCATATCTTGCTCTGTCCCACATCTCCCTTCACCCACTTTTCTGTTTTGTCCCCCATGGAGGAGGTCACATGTAGATCCTT
The DNA here is from genome assembly GCF_050624435.1 of Tenrec ecaudatus. Lineage (NCBI taxonomy): Eukaryota > Metazoa > Chordata > Mammalia > Afrosoricida > Tenrecidae > Tenrec > Tenrec ecaudatus. The sequence goes on along the minus strand of NC_134545.1, from coordinate 110,285,566 downwards.
GAAATCGGTTCCCCCTTTCCAACCCACTCACCCTCTACTCTCCCAGAATCGCCCCTCACACTCCTGGTCCTGAAGGTATCTATCATCCACCCTGGATTCCCTGTATGCACCAGTGTACAAGAGTAGGTGCATTGTTGTGGTGGCAAAACCAGTCCCTGGCTGCCACAAATCAGGCCTTTTTTTGGTTGCACACCGTTATGCCATCTTTCGGAATGTCTAAATAGAAAGCCGATTAACAGTCTGACCCTGTGGAATGAACTCCAAATACTTTATTCCCCTCACATCTAAAAAACACAAATCGCATCACCTTGATCTTTGATTTCACTCGGTGAGCTTTTTCTGCGTATCTTCCACTCACTTGATTGATGTTTGCTTTTGGGGTCATGGGAACAGCACCATGTCTCATCAGCAGTAATGACCTTGGCAAATAAGTCTGGGTCCCTTCAGAGCTGTTCTTTCAAAGTGCAGCATGTCACCACTTTATGCTCTTTTTCCTTGTCAGTCAGAACCCAAGGCACAAATTTGGCGGCGACATTTCTCATTCCCAAATCTTCTGTTGAAATTTGCTGAACCAAGCTCCAAGATAGTCCTGATAAGGTCCCCATTTCTTCAATAGTCCCTCATCGGTCTTTGAGCTCAAGTGTAGGCATTTTGTCAACAGTTTTATCCATTCGGGAAGTTTAGGGATGTACAAAAAGAGGTTTGTCATCTATTGACATTTCTCCTTTTTTAAAATGAGGAAACCACTCGTACACTTGATCCCCTCCCCCCCACTCCCCGCCCATAATGCTGTCCTTTTAAGCTGTGTTCAACTTCGCAACAGTTTCTGGGATATTTTTCCCAAACAGGAAACAAAATTTCATAGCTGCACACTGGTGTTCCCTAATTATTGGCCATAATACACACACACACACACACACACACAGAGAGAGAGAGAGAGAGAGAGAGAGAGAGAGAGAGAGAGAGAGAGAGAGAGAGAGAGAGAGAGAAAACTAGGTTCGAGTGAAACTGCTTTGAAGAAAAAGTATCACTGTGACTAGAGAGAACCTTCCCAGGTGATGCCACCAGGTGCACTAACTCAGAGCAAGTTGCTTGATGTTCACCAAGCAGGAAAAATGTGTACTATGCAACTCTGCCCAGTGGAGCTTCTTTCCTTTGTTGTTGTTGTTGTTTCCCCTCATACACTAGCTAATACACACCCACACAAACCAGGCCTGGCACCACGCCACTCACCACACCCAATGGGACAGGAGACCCATTTGTACTTTAGTCTGGACAGCCAGCTGCGGATTTTAATCGGGTTGATGACCTGTGATGATTTCGGCCTCACATCTGCTCAGGTTCCCAGGCAGGTACACCCCACTCCCCCTTGAAGGGAAGGTGACATCCACTTGTGCAGGAATTGCATACAGGGCTGACAGAACTTGGTGTTCTGACCCATGGCCCTTTGCCCACCGGTATTGATGATGGGGCTGCTGCATTGAGGAAGACCGTTGGTGCTGGGCTTCCCCCTGCACCCCAGCCTGTATGTGCAGAGGGGGGCCTTCCCCACTGTCAGTGGACATGTGATGAGTAGGGATTATGTCAACTGGATACTCCTGGGTAAAGGTTGGGGTGGAGCTCTGTCAATATATCAATTAGGCCTCAGCCTGATGGCACCTCCTTGGTGCCTTAAGCCTGTGTGTGTGTGTGTGTGTGTGTGTGAGACACACACACACACACAGAGAGAGAGAGAGAGAGAGAGAGAGAGAGAGAGAGAGAGAGAGAGAGAGAGAGAGAGAGAGAACTCTTTAACCCTTTGCTTTCTTTCGGAGCTGGATCCTTGGTCTGGCTCCTCGAGCTCCTGTTGTGTCCCCTGACAGTCCTGGGAGCAGAAGACGGACAGTGGATTCATTAATCCAACATCAGACCTCTGCATCCACCAACCTGTGCTCCCCGCTGTCTGTGCTTCCTCATCCTGCTTCCTGTTCCTCAGCTTCCAGAACTCAGGAGAAGCCTGTCTTGAACCAGACTGGATTGAGCTCCTTCGACAACTGTATGAGCCCTGTCTTGACAGACACCTCTTTCTACATACAGCACCTCCCTGCAGGCATCTCTGGTTTTCCTTCTCTGGAGAACCCAGTGCTGAGAAGCACCTCAAGGTGAGTGGCCGAGACCTGGTGTGCATCTGCAGCTGGGGAGGTGTGAGCTGGCTGAGGGCTCATGCCTCAGCACACCAAGGACCGAAAGCCAGGCTCCGCTGTTGACACAGGCGCAGGAGCTTGTTCTCAAAGCTCAGAGCATGAGTTGAGACAGTGGATGCCCAACAGGACTGTCCCTGAGTCCTCCAGAGTGGGGTCCCTGTCGCGAAGGGTCTCTGAAATAGACTAGGGAGAGGAGGTTGCAGGAGGCAGGGAGCTGGGGGAGCTAGCAGAGCTCAGAGAGAAGAGCAGGATTCCACCTCTTCCAGTGGGGACCCAGACAGAGGGTGGACTCTGGCAATCACTGAAATGGGGAGGGCCTGAATGTGACACTAGATGGACACAGCTCTAACATGACACACTCTTTTGGCCAGGGACTTTGATTTTACAGAAGAAGGTTCAGAAATGTCAGCGGAGACACCCCTGATGTAGTCGGGACAGAGGGAGGATGCTGGCCACCTGAGTGAAGGGAGGGTGGGGCGGACATTCAGGTGGCTTCATCTGAGTGACCTCTCACTTGCTTCTGCGCTCCTGAGCTACTCAAAGCCCCCCCGAGTAGCAGATGCCAGCAGCAAAACCTTAAAACATACAGCGGCAGGAATTCTGGCAAAGTGTAATTTTTGATGGTGAATTTAGCACGCTCTTTATAACATCAACTATGAAATAACAGGGGATTTCCTTTCTGATTTATTTATTTATTAAACAGTGAAAAGAAATCATTTTATTGGGGGCTCTTACAGCTCTTATCACAAACCAAACAAACATCCATTGTGTCAAGCACATTTGTACATGTGTTTCCATCATCGTTTTCAAAACCTTTTGAGCCCTTGGTATCAGCTCATTTGCCCTATCTGTCCCCATGAACCCTTGAGAATTTATAAAAATTTTTTTCATGTTTTACACTGACTGTTGTCTCCCTTCACCCATTGTTTTGTTGTCCATCCACCAGGGAGGGGTTTATATATAGATCATTGTGATCAGTTCCTCTTTTCTACCCCCCCACCCCACCTTCCCCTTCCCCTCCTGGTATTGCTACTCTCACTATTGATCCTGAGGGCTTTATCTGTCCTGGATGCCCTGTGTTTCAAGCTCTGATCTGCAGCAGTGCATATGCTCTGGTCTAGCTGGATTTGTAGGGTGGAATTAGGGTCATGATAGTGGCGGGGAGGAGGCATTAACGAACTGGAGGAAAGTTGTGTGTTAGGTCAGTGCTGTACTGCACCCTGACTGGTTCATCTCTTCTTGTGACCCTTCTGCAAGGGGATATCCAATTGTCTACAAATGGGCTTTGGGTCTCCACTCCAAGCTCCCCCTCATTCACATTGATATGATTCACGTTAATATGATTTTTTTTGTTCTAGATCTTTGATGCCTGATACCTGATTCCATGACACCTCATGATCACAGTGTGCTTCTTCCATGTAGGCTTTGTTGCTTCTCAGCTAGATGGCTGCTTGTTTATCTTCAAGCCTTTAAGGCCCCAGAAACTATATCTTTTGATAGCCGGGCACTATCAGCTTTCCTCACCATATTTGCTTATGCACCCACTTTGTCTTCAGCAATCATTTTGGGAAGGTGAACATCACTGAATGCCAGGTTATTAGAACAAAGTGTTCTTGCATTGTGGGAGTACTTGAGTAGAGGCCCAATGTCTATCTGCTACCTTAATACTTAACATATAAATATATGCACATAGATCTATTTCCCTATCATTATATAAATATATTAACGTATGTAAATGCCTGTATTTAGACCTCTATCAATGTCCCTTGCCTCCTACTTCTTGCCTCTATTTCCTTTTACTTTCCTCTTGTCCCACTATCATGTTTAGCCTTTATTTGGGTTTCAATAATTCTTTTGGGCTATATTGCCCTTGATCAAGCCCCACTGGGCATCCTATGCCCTCCTAACCATCAATTTTAGATCACTTGTTGTTCCCTTGTCCCCCACACAGGGATTTCTATAATACAATTAACAAACACAGAGACTGTTAATGTATGTAATCTTATTAACACACATTTATGTTTTAAATATATGTCGTATGTAGTAGACTCTGGGAGAAGTATTGTCTTTCTACTCCTGTAAAGAGTTACAGTCTTGGAAACTGCCCGTGGCACTTGTACCCTGTCCTATAGGGTCACCAGGAGTCAGAAATGACTCAATGGCTGTGAGCATTAGGCGCTATACCTATAGAGAATATACATTCTTCTAAAGTGTCCATGGCTCGTTTAGAGCATCAGTAGGCTCTCCCCAGAGGGAACCTCTTGTGACGATGACATAGAACTCGAGAGTCACGGCCACCGTTTAAAATTCTGATCGCAAAATAGTTACTTAGAAGTTCAATGTTTCCTGGAGACACGAAAAAGCAGGTGAATAAAAATGCAGGAAACAAATTTCCTTTATAGTTTATAAAAATAAATAATGTGAGAATGCTATCCATAAGGCTTCATGGCTGTCCTGACACACAAATCATGGACTCACACACTGCCACCAAGCCAGTTCTGACTCACAGCGACCCCACAGAGCAGCGTGGAACCGCCTCTGGGCTTCCAGGTCTGTAACTTTTTACAGACGTCAAAAACCCTGTCCTCCCCATATGAAAATACATAACGCTTAATGTTTTTGATATGAACAACAAGAAACAAAAAAGTAGTGAGCTGAAATAGACTACAGGTGACTAACTGCATTTACCTGGAGAAACATTGGAGCAGGGAACTGAGAAGAAGAACAAAATCTCTTTGAAAATTTCAAAATGCTACACAATAAGTCGGTTAAAGCGAACCACATATTCTGCAGGAATCCAATCACAGTCAAACCGTCGTTCCCGGTCACTGCACAGTCAGTTCTGACTTGGGAGAGTTGGCGCTCCTCTGCAGCTGTTTCAGGGACTGGCACTGTGGACAGAGATTGCCAGTTCTTTCTTGTGAGGCACTTCTGGGCAGACTCAGCCTCCAACCTCTGGGTTCACTGTCAGAACGCCCATCCCTTGCACCCCCGAGGGACGCCGGTGACAATGATCCAGTGATCAGTTCACGTCGGCTCAATGTCGGGAGTGAGGGATGCTGGATGCGGAATATACCATGATCGAGTTTTGTGATCTCAATGACACTTTGTTTCCTATCAGTAAACATGATTGAAATCAACTAAAGAAGAGAGGGGACAACCGAAGGGTCCTATTACCTGTGAAACGAAGCACCCAGCAGCCCTAAATGATTCTCAACCCCACCCTCACCCCAAGGTTACACAAAGCAGCAACTCACTTACAGTGAGAGAATTATAACTCACAGTGACCCGACAGGACAGGGTGGAATTGCCTCAGTGGGTTCTGTAACTCTTCATGGGAGTAGAAAGTCCGAGCTTTCTCCTGTGGAGTGATGGTGGTTTCAAACTGCTGAACTTTCAGTTGGCAGTTCAGAGCATAATCCACTCTGCCCCGAAAGCTCCCTCCCCAATTAACCAACCCCCCCAAATCACAATGTGACTTATATATCCTAACTTTCAAACTACCATCAATTTCTATTTTATATATTTTATAAATATATATTTATCTATATATGTAAGTATATACTTTTTCTGTAATGACGTATATATTCCGGAGTACAGAAAAACCACAAATCACATAATCTTAAAGAATTATAAGATCCTTGATAGCCAACCTTGATGAAACGATACATAGAAATCAATGTGTCACTCCTGAGAAAGGTTTCCCTACAATGTCACCAACACAGAAGCAGCAGGGCCTTCAGACAGAGTGACGGAAGCTACCATTTGCTGAGTAATTATTTGTGAACACGCGAATCTCAAGGGCATCTCGTAACCTCCCCGTAGAAGAAGACGAGTGTCCGTCGTCTGGGAGCCTCATTGTCACATCACCAGGAAGTCAGGGAGCTGAGATTTGAACCCATCTCTGTGCTTGAAGATCCTGACCTTGGGAGAATGATGCCCTATGACACACAGACTGGAGAGGGCAAGAGTGGCTCTGTAGTGAGATGCCCAGGCTGCCATGAGCTGGGCTGCTCAGCTCGCCAGGTCAGCAGTTCGAGTCCCGGCTCCGTCTCCTTCTTTTCTAAGCCTCCCTACATTCTGTGACCTTTCCTGTCTTTTCATCTCGAATGGTGGGCTGTTCTAAGGGCTGCATCCCTTCCTCCCGGTGTCATTGTTCACTTCATAGATCTGTCTATCGCTTGGTTGGTGACTGAGCCACATGGGTGAGCTCTCTTCCAGGCCTGGAGGATGATAAAAGACACTGGTCTCAGGAGTCCCGCTCATCTCTTCCAGACCAGGGAGACTGGTCTCATCCACGATTTTAAGTTTGCAGAAACACCTACCTGCCAAACTTAAAGGAATCAACTGAAAACATCATAGAAAGAAGAAGAAAGCTCCAATTAAGGAGAAACTAATATGTAACCATTTGAACTAAAGCATATTCATTAAAAAAATCATTTTATTATCCAGGCGCCCCCTCCAAAAAAACAAAACAAAACAAAAAACCATTTTATTGAGGGCTCTTACAGCTCTTATCACAATCCATCCATTATTCATCCATGTGTCAAGCACATTTGTGTGTATTTTTGCATCATCATTTTCAAAACATTTTCTTTCTACTTGAGCCCTTGGTATCAGCTCATTCCCCCCTTCCCCACACTCTTTCCCTCATGGACCCTTGATCATTTATATATTTTTTCATGTCTTACACCAACTGCTGTCTCCATTCACCCACTTTTCTGTTGTCCATCCCCCAGGGAGGGGATTATCATCCCCTCATGTAGATCATTGTTATTGGTTCCCCCTTTCCCCCCCACCTTCCCCTTCCCCTCCTGGTATCACTACTCTCATTATTGAGCCTGAGGGGAGTTATCTGTCCTGGATTCCTGTTTCCAGCTCTTATCTGTACCAGTGTACATGCTCTGGTTTAGCTGGATTTGTAAAGTAGAATTGGGGTCATGATAGTCAGTGAGGAGGAAGCATTAAAGAACTAGAGGAAAGTCGTGTATTTTGTCAGTGCTATACCGCACCCTGACTGACTCATCTTTCCTTGTGACCCTTTTGTAAGGGGATGCACAATCGTCTACAGATGGGCTTTGGGTCTCCACTCCAAGCTCCTCCTCATTCACATCGACATGATTTTTCATTCTGGGTCTTTGATGCCTGATTACCTGACCCCATTGACACCTCATGATCACACAGGCTGGTGCGCTTCTTTCATCTGGGCTTTGTTGCTTCCCAGCTAGATGAGCACAGTCAGTTTTAACAAGACAAAAGTGCAGAAACCACTTGATTCACATTTGACTCAAAGCAACCCAAACCATAGAGTGGCCCCAAATGCTATTTACATGTGCACAAGAAATATGACCTAGGCCTGACTAAACTTACACAATGTCCTGGAAAAATCACATGAAGAGTTATAGAACATTGCCAAAGGAGACAGAAAAGGAGCCTTAGCTGAGGATAAAGGATCCTGGGCCTCTGTGGGAAGATCTAATAGTGCAGATGCCAACTTTTCCCTCATTCATCTGCAAGTTCAAGAAATATCCAGTTCTAATTCCCGTGGGGCTGGGGTGGAACTTAGCAAAATGTTGCTAAAGTTCATCTGGAAAAATAAATGGCCGAGAGGAGCCAGGGAGATTTTGAAAAATAAGAATAATGAGAGAGGACTTGACTCAGCCTACTGGATCTTAAAATACCAGCGTGATTAAAACAATGTGGCCTGGGCTCCGGAATAAATGGATCGATGGCGCAGAAGAGAAAGTTCAGAAAGACACACACATGCTGCAGTATACAATGAAGATGGCATTTTAAAGTAGTAAGGGGAGGATGGGTGACTGGGTAAATAATTTGGGGGCAAATAGTTAAGCATTTGGAAACAGGTAAAAGGAAAAAAAAATTAGATCCCACCTTACAATTAAGCCAAAGATAAATACTAGACGGATTACCATTTTAAGTGTAAGAACAGCTCTATGCTGGGGCTAGAAAATGTCAGGGTGAAAGTACACCCCATCTCCCCGTGGCAGCAGCTCCTCAAACCGCGACAGCCGTGGGGAACCATGCAGGGAAAGGCAAGGTTTGTTATAAAAATCAAAACCAAGGAGGTTACAGTGTGAGACAATAGGTGATACAAGACTGTGTGACTGGCACTTCTATTGGAAGTGCCCTTAACGTGACGAGAGGGAGACAGACAAACCCAGAGTCCCATTGTTACAACTTTTCCTGTCAATCACAATAGTCTCCCTCTCACTCCCTCTGATCAGAAGCTCTCTCTCTCTCTCTCTCTCTCTCTCTCTCACATACACACACACACACACACACACACACACACACACAGTCCCATCACACTTCATCTGGTCACTGATCAGAGAATAGGACGATCATTGAATACATCATCGGGGTCCTAGAGACACTATCAAGAATGTTAACTGCAAGTTTGTCGGTTCAAATCCACCAGCTGCTCTGAAGGAGCAAGAAGAGGCTGTCTGTTCTCATAAAGATTTATAGCCTCTGAAGCCATATAGAAAGTCACTATCCACTCCATGGCAGAGGGGTTGGCTTTGGTTTGGCACGGCCCATGTATATGGTGAGAAACTATGTAGTCATGAAACAGCGTGGTTGTTAAAGAAAGGTGTGTGGGTGTGTGTGTGTGTGTGTGTGAGAGAGAGAGAGAGAGAGAGAGAGAGAGAGAGAGAGAGAGAGAGAGAGAGAGAGAGAGAAAGAGAGAGAGAGAGAGAGAGAGAGAGGAGTGATTTTTCATGGTAGGAATTAATGAACACCGTGCCAGTGTCCGCGTGTGAGCATCGAGTCCATCACCGGGCTCGAAAGGGGATGTGCATTGGGATTATCTAACCGTCACCTATTGTTGCTGTCTTATGTTTCCTCAAGAACGGTCAACACAGGTTCTTATCAGGGGCGAGGTTAGGGACGACTTTAATTGTCTTCTTGGAGTTAAGAAAGCTAACAAATGTCCTAACAAAAATAAAATTATAAAATAGGCCAAAGGTTCAAAAGGGCAGTGAAACAAAGACGAGAGGGACAAGGCGGGGCACAGCGGGACGCAGCACAAGAGCGCTGCATGACAGCACCTTGAGGGCCAGCCAACAGCGAAAGGCGTTCACAGAGGCAGACATGCTCCCTCTTCTGCAGCTGCTCAGAGCACATTTCACACGGGCCTTCCTTCCCGGCTAGAAGGGTCCGCCCTACGGAGACTGAAATCAGTGGGGACCGAGGGGGGCTGGGGGCGGCTTCCAAGCCGAGGAACACCGGAGGAGGGGCACCGGTGTAGGGTGGGCACATGGGGACAATGTGTCTGCTTAAGGATTTCATGGTGCTTTTAACTCCACCCTAAGGTTTTTTTATTGTAATTATGGAAACTATGGATGTCAGAAACGACCCAGCCTCAGGGAGTTTATTGTGGTCTCTTCGGTGATAGAGAAGAAATTGTAAACATCTGTGTCTTCGTGATGGATTTGTACCATGAAAAATGACACAATCCTTCCAAGTATTGGGTGACTATTTGGCGCCTACTATTGAGTGTCAACGCGGGCTATAAAACAGTCCAAACGGTGTGATGCAAAGTTTAATTTTTTTTCCAAGTGGCTTCTCCTGGAAACCAAAGATGATGTGTAGAAGCAAACACGCCAAAGCATTTACATGGCTATTTCAGGGGTGTGTGTGTGTGTACATGTTTGCGTGTATGCATGTGTGTTTGTGTGTGCATGTGCGTATGTATGTGTATATATACATCTGTGTGTATGTGTGTATGTGTGTGTGTGTGAGCGATGTCTTTGTTTCCTGTCTTTCATTCATCTTCATGCCTGTGATCCAGTTTCTATCATGGGCTCCAGAAGACAGGGAGCCTCATCCATTCTTTCATTGAGCTAAAAATCATCCAACGCCCGCAATGTCCTGCAGGGAAACCGAGTGGCTCTGTCCGGTAAGTGGAGGACTCCAAAGCTCAAGGTCAGGAGTCCCAGCCCACCACCAGCTGCCCCGTGGGAGACAGACGAGGCTCCTGCGCCTCTGACGGTTTGCAGCCTCCGGACTCGAGACGCAGGCTCACTGTGGGTTGGAATGGACTTGACGGCAGTGGCTTCGGGTTTGGGGGTCCTCTGTCCCAGCCTTTAAAAACTAATTTTAGGTAAGTTCCGCCGTTCCCCTGTCTCTGCTCACCTGATCCCCTCGGCACCTTCAGCAGTGGAGGGTTCTTTCTCAGGGTCTGTACGTTCCCCCCCAACACTGAAGCACAAATATAGTGATGCTCTCTAGAACAATGTTGAGCTCTCTGCCCCCAAGGAACACAGACCGCAGCAACAAAACCCTACAATGGAGCACGCTTTCTTTTGTCTTCCCAGCAACGCAGAGGATTCTGGGGCAAATATTGCCGGAAATTAAGTTCCCCGGTTGAGCAGCAAGGATGGGGTGCCAGAGAAGGAAGCTGTGATGCTGGGCTGGTTTTTGTGTTTTTTCCACTGCAGACTTGATTAGAAAGGAGCCCTACCCGGCAAAGGTGAGGCCGCCTGCTTCTGCAGAGACAGGCCTTCTCCCTGGCCCTGGGTGGGGACTCCCTGGCCAGAAGACCTGACCTGGCTGAAAGCAGATGAGCAGTTCAAGACTGGGCTCAGGCTCTGGCTGTTGGTGATGGAGGCTCCCCAAGGAAGTCGTACTCGGACCATCTTGACACCAAGGACCCGAAAGCTGAGTACATACATTCTCGCCACGGGCAGGGGTCTGGAGCCAGGACTTGTAGCCAACCACCCCGCCCCCCGAGTCAGCCACTTTTGCTCTCTGGTCCTTTCCCCCAGATGCCTGAAACCTGTCTTTGTTCTTTATTCTGCTGTCAATTTCATGCCTTATGGTCAGTCCGCGTCCAGTGCTTAATCTTGCTGAAACACCACCAATTATTTATGACCGGCGCCCACTTCACAGGTAATTCCATTCTACTTAGACCCCCAAACACCCAGGCCACCAAACTTTTATTTTCCGCCTTTTGGGGGGACATAATTTAAAATATCATCTTACATTGGAGACTTATGGGGACGAAACTCTATTTAATCATGCCACGTTTGTTTATTATTACTATTACTATTATTTTTACTTCCGCCCCTGTGTGAGAGCCAACATGCCGGCGGCTTTTATCTCCTCTTTGTACTCACAGTGCACGTTATTTGACCATGAATCACTTTAATGGATTGAAACATAAGCATGTGAATTGAAAAATAGATACATTAGTCAAATCAATAAATAAATATGAAAATATATTTCCACGATGAAAAACCATCTTGGCTACCGTGTCCTCCAAGTTGGACACAGCGAGCTGAAATACACAGCCGTAAAACACAGCGCGCCGTGTCAACTCGCCAGCGCCTGAAGCCTAAAAGGGATTTTGAGCACTGGGTAAGTAGTATTTCATCAACAAAATCATAAAATAAAGACATTAAAATGAAGCAGTGATGGAGTGCTGGGGGAGGCCTGTGAAATCCCCCTTCAGTCTCGGGCCGGAGTAGTTTAGGGTTAGACATCACATACTTTTCATATCAATTTGCTTTACAAATGGGAGGCCTTAACAAGCAGTGCTGCCCGCTGGCCCTTCAGCAAATCTTTCCCCGCCATGGCTACTGTACCCCACACTCTCCTTGCAGGCCCCCGCACAGCCCAGGTCCCCATAAACCAGGCCTCTTCCGTCTCCAGAAGGACGGCCATGACAGCCTTCTCCCGCCCAGCTCTGCTTTTGTTAATTAAGGACCCGGCCGGGCTCCGCCACTGATTCTAATGCCTGCCTCCCCCGTTTTTATGTACTTCGGCTCGCTCACTGTCTTTACTGGATGGAACCCCTGATTAGTCATCATCAGTGTTCAATCTCCAAGTTCATTACGTAATAAAACGGGCACGGGCGGTTAGTAGTAACCTGGTGTAACTTCTCAGTTATTTGCCAGATGCGTGCTGTCTCCCTTCGCCCATGTTTTGTCGTCCACCCCCCTGGGTAGGGGTTCTATAGATCATTGTGATCAGGCCCCCCTCTCTCCCCCCACCTTCCCCTAACCCTCCTGGTATCAGGTTCTTGTCTCAGGCTCCAGGGAGGGAGAGAGGGTTTGAGGGACTCAACGTTCTGGGAAGGGAGGCGCCCAGTAATGGAGGGTGGAGGGGAGGGGTGTGTGCACTGATGGGACTGTGAGGGGCTCTTCTGCTTCAGGTGTGCGCCTTTTCACGGCAAGTCTGGGCCATGGCTTGTTCACGCGTTCGCAGAGCTAAGTTCAGGAGAAGCGGTCAGCCCTACTGGGTGGTGCCCTGGTGATGCGGTGATTAAAGGGCGCACTGCGAACCGGGAAGTTGGAGGTTCACACCCACCAGCCCCTCTTCAGGAGAAACACAGGCCCTTCTGCTCCTGCACGGAATTACCTCCTGCGAAGCCTTATGGGCAGTTCTCCTCTGTCCTGTAAGGACATCCTGAGTTGGAATGCCCTCCGTGACAGAGGGCTTGCATTTTGGGCTATGTATGTACTTGCATGTATCTATGTACATGTGGACATGCACGCATGCACACAGGCTTCAAGAAAGTTCGTGGGAAAATTCCATTATCTTTCCATTTGTCCATGAGCTGGTTGAAGTCAAAGGTCAGCAGTTCAAACTCACCAGAAGCACCAACCTCCCTGAGAGAGGGTGAAAGAAGCGGCAGTCCGCCGCTGTGATGATTTACACACAGCCTTGGAGACCCTGAGGACAGTTCTGCTCGGGCCCAAAGGGCTGCTGTGCCTCAGCACCAACTCGCTGGCAGGGGCAGCCTTCTGCTGGCCGGCGGATTCCTGCCCACTGAGGAGATCAGGCAGGAGATCGGCACACTGAGGCACAGCTGATGCCTTTAACCTTCGGGTGACCCAAGCCTGGCCCTGAGACTCAAAGGGCCGCCCCTCGCCACGGGCCACACACAAGGATGTCCTAGAACGAGCTAGTGTCTCCATACCTGTCCTCAGGGACAAGATCCTGACCGTTCCTCCCTCTTGTCCCTCTCTGGGCTCTGGGGTGGAGCCCCCTAAGGCAAGGCACCCACCAGGGTACCCGGCAGAAGCCCCACTTTGAATTTGGTTGGGGATTTAAGATTGTCTTGTTCTCATTAGGCTGGCGAGGGCTCCTGGCCCTGAAGAACAGTTGGTGGAGCTCCTGGCTCCTGTGGTGTCCCAGGTGTCCAGTCCTGCTCGGGCTGCTGGGAGCGACAGAAGGCTCCCCAGGAGCAGATGGGCTTGCAGCTCGGAGAAACCACCCAACCAGAAACCACATCCTACCTGCCCCTGGCTCCCACCCTGCTGAGCTGTCCAACCTGGCTTCAGGGCCCATAGCCCCTGGAGAGCCTTTGGGACGTCATTGCCCTCAGCACACCTCTCAGGGGGCGGGGCGAGGGGCAGAATTCCTGCAACCTGAGGCAAGGCCCCCTCCTTCTGCTACACCCCCACATACACACAAGTCCTGGGAGGCAGGGACTCACAGCTGTCGGGACATCTGGCCCACACTGTGGGGGAGAGACGCCGGGGCCCATTGTCCCGCCCAGAGCTACCCGCGCCGGCGGCGTCAGTGTGCGCTTTTATGAAACGTTTTACTCCGGGCAACCGGTGTGGCGGGGCGTCTGCTTTGCATTTTTATGAATCCCTCCCCTGTTCTCCCCGGCTTGCTCCCTGCCCAGTTGTTTTTGGTTAGGTTGCAGCCCACCCAAGTGCAGGTCGCAGGAATGGGTGGATAAAAGTCAGAAGCAATCCCAGCGCCTTTAGAGGAGGGCTTGGGCAGAGAGCAGGACAGTGGCGCCCCTTCCTTCCCGGGCTGCGCCCTCACAGGTGCTGGGCATCGGCGGCTCAGGCTGCTGTTGCTCAACGGATGACTTTTTCTTGGGGTGGGGAACCCCATCTGAGTGAAAATTAATTTGGAGTCACTACTTAAATCCCAAACGGGGACGAGGGGGCGTGCGGAAACATGTAATATGGTGCCAGTCAGAATTGCAGCGACTCCTTGCACACATCCTGCCCTGTGGCCATGGGCATGTGAGCATCAGCCGTCTGGGGGCTCACAGGGCCCTCTCTGCAGTCCCCAGCCCTCAGCGTACCTCCGTGGTGAACATTCCTGATATCAAGTGGGGCTCGGTGTCCATGCGGTGAATGCTTTATTCCGCAGATGCCGGGTCTCCTTGGAAGGGGGCGGAGGGGCCAATGCCTGTACAAAGCCTCTGCTCCCTCAGAAAGGCCGGCAGCTGCTCTCCGCGTATTTCTGGTCTCCATCCTCATTCCCGGAGTGTGAAAACTTTATTGCTCATTATCTGCTGGGCTGCGATGAAGTGACAGGTGATTTATTGGGGACCAAAAACTGTGCTTCCACGGTGAACATTTTTCTCATTTTGTACTCTTGGGCTCTTCCCAGGGCTGGGGTGACTGAAGAGGGAAACCCCACCGCTGGCGGGGCCGCCACGCACTCCCAGAGAGGGACCCCACTCTGAGCCCACTCTGGTCCTAATTTCATTCAATTCCCTTTTGTTGCTTAAAATCCCCACGTGTTTACTGGAGCTGTGTGACAGTAAAACCTGAATTCCATGCCTCTGTCCTTCTGCACGATGCCCCCTGCTCTACATCAGACTTGTATTAAGGGGCTTTATGGGAGGGGGCTTCATTTGCATGTGGTGGCCTCCCAAGCTTATGAAAGCGTTCAAATTCTTGGGGCTCTTCCCCCCCCCCCTCAGAATTAACCATAGCATCCCAAGGGCGGGTTTGGGTCTTTGCCACCAAGTTTAAAGCATGGAGGTGGGGCTCAAGCATCTGAAATGTGGGGGGCCCAGGTCATGCGTATTTTCCTATTTTAATAGACAGACACGCAAGTCAACCGGCCTGCTTCGTAGCCGTTATGAAAGCCGGCCACCCCGTTCCATTCAAAGCGGACGAGAGGCATTGTATAATGGATTGCACATTGTCTCATTTTTACAGGGTTCCACATTTATTGCCATTTAAATAGCAGAACATCGTGTCCTGTAGGATTAATAAGACACACGGAAACCCACATAAGATGGTTAAGGTTTACTAAACTTTAATCTGTAAAATTTAATAGCAATCTCCAAGTCATTATGTGGATGGGGAAGGCAGCCTGACTTTACAAACACTTTGAAGCCATGAATTATGTTGGGAGAACGGGGTAGCTGTGTATCATTGTGTCCAGGTAAATGCCAAGATGATGACATAATTGGTAGTTGCGAGTAAAATACAGCCCCTGTAAAATGTTACTAAGGTAAATGTGGAAGGGCTGTAATTCATTATACATAAACACGGCTCCCGCTTATTTATCATTCTGGGTAATATAGACCCACTTGCTCGCGCCCGGCCGCGTGTCCGTGCCTTTGTTCACACCGGCTGGATGGCGGAGTCTTCTTCATCGGACCCTAGTCTGTCTGCCTCAGGAATGTCAGGTCCCTTCTCTGGCTCCCGGGACCGAGTCTTCTGGAAATGCTAAGTCCCACACCAGGACCTTAATAAGAATGATATCCCAGCAATCCCAGACAATGATAAATTTATGACTCTGGATGAAAGGTCAGCTAGCTATTTCAGACATTAAAACAGCCCAATTTTCCAAGCCCCGGCACCTGCAGGAAGGCAGGGGGCACTTCCCACACCGACGCCTGCTCACTCCTGCCGAAGACGTATAGTAATAGTTCGGGGAGACCAGAAGCCCATTTCTACCTGTGTAGCAGGCTCTCCTTCGCCCTAGGCTACTGTTTAACTTTTAACCCTCTTGTTCACATTGCTACATGCATGTACCGATGTACTGCTGAAGGGAGCCCGTCTGGCAACATTCGTTTCATATCGTTGGCTGGGAGACACATTACTCAAGGGCGCAGACCTTTCCTGCTGTCCCCACTAAGGCATCATTTTCTCTAAATGGCCACTTTTGATGTAAATCCACCTGGTTTCAGGTCCTTCAGATGTCTGCCAGTGGAGCATCCCAGGAAGAGAGGGAGCCGAAAACCGACAAGCCAGGGGAGAGGTCTTTGTTTGGCCATCTTTGGGTATCTTTGATTCTGTAATCTCCCCTATCCTTTCCCCTTGGGGGCTCGAGCCCCCACTCCCCCACCATCCAGACCCTGCCTTTGATAAGGTCTGCTGCCCGCTCAGGGCAACCACCTTGTGCTCTTAAGCCCAGCAGAAAGACAGACAGACGGTGGGCAGGGGAGACATCAGACATGGCAGCTGCGTACCACCTGGCCAGCCCTTGGCCCCCTGGTTAATTAATGGTATCAGAGAATCCGTAATGGAATTATCTGGAACAAGGGCTCAGGCACTAATGGGTCCTTTGTTCCCAGCTTAGAGGAACCTCTCATAGGAGACTGAAATCAAGGTGGAAAGAGGAGCGGAGAGGACCTTCCAAGGACAAGGCCATCCAGGGGAGTGAGACATGCCCCCTGCGGGCTTGGCCTACAGGTCTCTGCATTACTCCAGGGCTCTCAAGGAAGCTTCCTGGGGTTGATGTCTTGGCGTGCCTTCCTGGGATTTCCCCCCAGAGGCTCCCTATGCCAATTAACCCAGGGACAGAGAATGGGATCGGACCGGGTAGATCTTTGTGAATGCTTCTCAGTCAAAGATGAGTTTAATGTCTTCCTTTCCTCTTGAACCTGGGAATGAGAAACTCATAAATGAAAACAAGGTCTCACATTGACCTGAAGACCAGGTCCTTTAGCTGAAAGTGTATGGACAGGTATCTGCTCAGGTGTGTTGGTTGGAGTCAGCGATGTACAGAGACGGTGGGATTCCCTGGACACTCATGAAACCATATTGGTCATGACCTAAGCTAGAAATGCAGTGTCTTTGAGGAGACACAGCAAGAAAGCAGAGTGGCAGGGCCGATCAATGGTACTGAAAAGCCACGGCCTCTGCCTCCTTGCAGCTCTGCCGGTGACGTGACGGGAGCGAAGCCAAGAGGACACTCAGTAACCAGCCCTCTAAGCTCTACCCTAACTGGCTGTTTGGGGTGAAGTGACTCTTGGCTGTAGACAGTAGAAATGGGCTTCTCCTGCCGCATCCTGCCCACCTGCCGCTGAGTGAGGAGGAGCGAAAGATTGTCACGTCCCACAAACTGGGCCACTAGGGCGTTGGCACTGGCTCTAGATTTGTGACATCCTCCAGGCAATTCTGAACTGAGGACACCCTCCATTTCTAAACTCCTCGGAGGTGGTTGGTTGAATGGTTTGGTTCCCTCTCTTGGTTTTGCAGCGGCTGGTCCCTGAAAAGAAGCTTAGGGACCTAGTTGTGCCTTTTGTTTGGGTAACTCCTCACACCATCAACTAGGAGGTCTGGTCCAACAAATCTCCATGAAGGCAGAGAGGCCAGGGCAAAGCTCATGTGGAAAAACTGCGTTATTCTCCGAACTGTGGTTACCACCCGGAGTGCTTAAACATGATGTCAGCTAGACACTGCTGGCTGGGGCAGAGTCCAACCGTCAATCAGACCAAAGCCTGATGCTATCACCTTGGGGTGTGTGGCCTTTTTGTAAGGAAAAACCTGGGACACCTCCCTGCCCATCTACCTCACCCCAGCCTCCTCCTTACTGGGATTCTTTGTCCGCCTCCAGAGGCGGCCCCATCTGTGCGGGTCACCTGACCCTGAGAGCTCCTGGTGCCTGCCTCGCATCCACTTCCGGATTCATCTTTGGGCATCAGTGGCCATGCAGCCACGTGAGCCTTAACAGGGAGTTATGGAGTAGCATAAAACTTGAAGAATGGAGGTGGCTGGGTTGCCTCCTTGATATAAGATTACTTCCCAATATATAAAGTTCCTCTTTATGCACCTTTGAGTGCCAGGATTTTGTTTCCCTCGGCAACCCAGGCTAACACCCCATCTAACTGGGCAACACCCAGTGCTTGGCACCTAAACACCAACTAATGAAATGTCTGTCTGAGAAGTGGCTGGCAATTACCAAGGGACAGAGATTTGTGAGTTGCCTTTGAATGATGCGACAGTTTAAATCAACAAGGAGGGACGGTGTGAGACAGCTATGAACTGGAGAGATTTATTAGCGAGGTTAATAAGCATTTCACTTGGTATTCAGGTATCAAAAGAAAGCAGATATTCTGTAAACACAATCAGCCAACTATTCCGCATCTCCAAGGAGGCTTCCGGGAGGAGCAGAACATCGGATCTGGTGCACATCCTCGCGGGTCCTGCCTCCGTCTGTGCCTCGATGGCCCGTCAGTGTTAGCCGCTGTCCGCTCTTGAGAATGGGACGTGAAGGTAAGACGCGCTGCATGGGTTTATGAGCAGGGCGACCGGAGGGTTGCTGCCTTGAGTGACGGTGTTGGCAGAGACTACTGACTACACGTTTGCACAAAGAAACACAGCCTGAGGCTCCTTAGAAGCAGAGATTCAGAGCTTTCGCCTCACACACTTTGCGCTTGGTATTCGGTGGACCAGTCCTTGTTGGAGGCCATCATGGTTGGGGAGGTACAGGGGCAGTGACAAAGGAAGACTGTCCATGAGATGGCCTGGCAGGGTGACTGCTCACGCACAGACACAGTTGTGAGGACGGTGGTGGCACGGGCAGCGCCTCCTCCTGTTATCTGCGTAGAAACAGTTTCCAAGACACCCCCAAGAGCACGGGTGATTGTGAGGCTGGGGGGGTGTGGGGCGGTGAGGACTGTGTTAAACTTGATGTGCACACAGGTGGGGCATTGATGCTGCCCTTTATTTCCAGTGCCCTTTAGCGAGCGCGCAAGCCCCTGGAGCTAACACTCAGAAACCATTCTTCCAGACTGCAGGATGTGGTCTGAACAGCCGATCGAAGGGAAAACGGCCCCGCCCTGAGAGCAGGCTCTTCTCGTCCAGTTTTGTCTGGTTGTGTCCCTTCCACCTGCTCCCCCTCCTTCCTTGCTTCAGCTTCTAATTTCTCCACCAGAGAACATTGTTTCACGTGATAAAACTGATAAAGACCCTTGATGAAGGATTAGTGGCAAGATGAGCATACAGCTGGGAGAGTCATCTCTCTGCTGCCTCACAAGGAGGGACATGAGCTCGGCCATGGTCATTGCAACACTGTTCTCCGGAGCAGGAAGTCCGAAGCAGCCCCGGTGCTCACCAGTAGAAGAATGTATGAAGGGATTTTGGTACATGCACCCAAGTTATACTACGCATCCCTGTGGGGAAACCGCATCAGGACACCTGGTGGTATGGATGGACCTGGGGACATGGTGCCGAGTGACGTTAGCCATCCACAAAAGGGCAGACATGGGATGAGACCACCACTGTTAGCATGGAAACTAAGACAAAGATCTGCACACCAAAGGGGGCAGGGCTGGGAGGCTCCCAGAGAGGGAAGGAGGGGTGGGGAGATGGAGCTGAGGATGAGGAGGTGGACAGGGGTGGCCTTGGAGGAGAGGGGGAATCAGAATCAGGGAGGGCAGCCCCCATTTCACAACAGCAAAGTCAATGAAGAGAAGATGACTACACAGCTGTGTCCTCCCCAGCCACACTAGCCTTCCAGGGGGCTCCACACCAGTGTGACGTGTGAGCAGCAGAAACGATTGCCACCAGAAAGGCATCATCCTAGGACGCTCTGCCCTCTCTAACATCCACACTCCAAAGCAGACCTACCGCTGCCCAGCTGGTTTGGACTCACCGTGAGGCTGCCCTCCCCCGTCAGGTTCCCAGAACTGCATGTCCTGGAGGAAGCGGAGTGCCTCGTCTTTCCCCTCCGGAGCAACGGGTGGGCTCAGGTCACCCAGCTTTTGGTTGGCACCTGAGCACTCTATCCACTGCACCACCAGAGCACGTATGGAATATAATGTTAAAAATCACAATTTACGACTCTTTTGTGTGTTTGCATTCTTGTGTGTGTGTGTGTGTGTGTGTGTGTGTGTGTGTCGGGGGCAGGTTATGCACTTTGCTTGTAAAGTAGGTGTGGGATTTAGATGCATGCGTGTGGCTCGCTTGAGTCTCTTTGCCGTCGCTATTGTGAGCTTCCATCCAGGGGGCTCTGACCCACAGCGGCCCCATGTACAACAGGAGGACACACTGCCTGTCCTGTGCCAGCCTCCTATGCTCGAGCCCAAGGAGGCAGATGCGGTGTCAACCCGTCTACTTCAGACATGAAAAATAACTTTTCCCCCTTGTTGGAAAAGATAGAAGACAGAGTGTCGGAGTCCTATCTCTAATTCAGGCCTCCAAAGTCACAGTGGCCCAGGCTCATGGCCTGTTGCCCCTGCCTCATGGGCTTCTGAATTCTTGTAGTTAGTGCTCCGAATGATCGTGGTCCATGCTGGTTTCCTTAGACTGTACCCAGGCCCTTCCTGACTTGTTGAAGTCGCCCTCACTTGAAGAAGAAGGGGCGCGGGTTCCCCTCTTTCCTGAGCACTCAAATGTTGGGTTCCTGAATGGAGGCCTGGCCAGGTACTGAGTTCTTGGGCTGTCGCTTGCTCTCCCAGGAGGATCTCACGGGGGCCACGGCGTGCTTTTGCGCTCCCTGCAGTGTCTGGAAGAATCGAGTGTTTTTCTGCGTTGCCTTCATCTCTGCTCTGGTCCCCACAGGACTCTTTCTTATCTGAGAGGATCAATGCTCTCCCGGCTTGTGTCTCCGTATTGATCATCCTGTATCATTTTTCTCAGTCCGCAGGGCGCTCTTTCAGGCTGTAGAGGTAACTTTTCCCTTCTTGCTGGAAAGTTTCCTTAAATTACATCTCAATCCTTTTTGTCTTTTTCCGCCCCGGCTTCTCAGTGTTCTGCTTCAGGGATACCGTTTATGTGCTTTGTGGACATCTTGGCACTTTTAAAACATTATTATTATCTTACCTCTGCTGTTGAGGACCACCTTCCTTTATGTCCCTCTGCCTCCGTGTCCCTGACTGCCCCGCCAGGGATGTGGCTTCTGGTGGCTGCGTGTCAGCGCTGCGGCCGCGTCCCCGGCCAGAGCTCGTTTGCCATCCGTGCCCTTGCTCCTTAAGGTTCTTCCGCCAGTGCTGCCGCAGAACGAGGCGCCTTCAGAGAGTCCCAAGGGAAGAGCCGGGCTCCTCGTGTACTTTCGAAATGCCTGCACTTCAACTTGGATGCTGTGTACCAAAAAGGCATCATTCCGTTACGTTTTTAGGAAAACCGCGGGGCAGGTTTGGTGACAACTCTCCACTGCCCTGGGGACACTTCTTTGTAGGCAGTGTGTTCCCTATAGAGCATCGTGTCCCTGTGTGTCCGCGTCCTTGTCAAGTCTGATTTTACACCTCTCCCGTGTTTATTGCTTTATCCGTGTAGAAAGCGCTGCTTATCTTGGAATAAGGGGACTCCTTCTAGGGACTGCCTTTAGGGGACCGGAACTGAGGAGAGGACCAGCACCTTA
Source organism: Tenrec ecaudatus (assembly GCF_050624435.1). Taxonomy (NCBI): domain Eukaryota; kingdom Metazoa; phylum Chordata; class Mammalia; order Afrosoricida; family Tenrecidae; genus Tenrec; species Tenrec ecaudatus. Next base: position 110,264,063 of record NC_134545.1, on the reverse strand, counting down.
TCTGGGCTGGTGGAAGTCAACAGGATCACAGGGGGCCCCTGGGTTCCCTGCATCCTCCAACCTAAGGGCAACCCATCCTTTTACTGGGATGTCAGCCTGTGCGCATGCTCAAAGGCTGAGCCTGTCCCTGTTGTGTGTTGTCCTTGTTAAGGGCTGCCCCCATGCACAACAGAACCAAACACCACCCTCTCCTGCACTATCCTCGCAATTGTTCTTAGGCTGGGGCCCTTGCTGCCGACGCGGCGTCCATCCATCTCGCCGAGGGCTTTCTGTCTTTCCCCGCCCTCCACTTTGCCAAGCCTGATGTAGGGCTGGCCTCTCTTGACAACACATTCAAAGTACGGGAGCTGAAGTCTCCCCGCCCTGGCCTGGGGCAGCATTCCGGGTGCGCTTCGTCCAAGACGGATGGTTCTCTGCCTAGTCCGTGATGCTTTCAGCATTCTTCCCCAGCAAGGTCGTGCGGACCCACGACTCTTCCTCTGGCCTTCCTTCTTCACTGGGCCACTTTTACAGGTGGATGTGGTGATCGACAATGCCATGGCTTGTCCATCAGTTGCGCCTTATTCCTCAAAGTACCCTCTTTGCTGTTCAGCGTCTTAGAGAGCTCTGAGGCAGCAGATTGATCTAATACTGTGCCCCCTTTGGTCTCCCGACTGCTGCTTCGGTGAGTGCTGATGGCGGAGACAGCTCCTTCTCTTGGCAAAGGCTGCATCAGATCACCTTTGCTGCACCTGTAGCTTCTACACAGTGAAAACCCTTCACACCTTTCATTGCATCAGAAATGAAACAAGTGAAAAGCAAACCCATGGCCTTGGAGAGCACTTCAAATCAAAATGACTCTAAAATTACAGTGTAAACCTTCCCATGGCATTTCTCCAAGAGCCCTGGTCTAGTGGCTCTGCATTGGGCTTCTGTGCAAAAGGTCAGCAGTTTGAAACCACCAGCCACCTAACAACGGTCACTCGGGGCTGTATCAGCAGCAGCCTCCCCATACCCCACTCTGTGCCTCTGACGTTCAACGTTTCCCCCGTGCATCTGGGAAACTCCAGGCATCCTGCTTTGGGGGCAGTTGGACATTTTGACATCAGACTGGCTGGAAGGGGATTCAGACTCCACCACTGGCTTCTGGTCTATCGTCTGGGGGGCAATTCATGTCTGTGAACCTCAGTCTCTGCGTTTACAAAGAAGGTTCATATGAGTGTCTACGAGCCAGTGTCTACCACACCTGTCCCCTGTAGTGTGGGAGAAGGTCAGTACAGAATAGGCAGGGGAAGGACCATCCTGCTCCATTCCTGCGTCCTCTGCCTCAGGGCGCGTCTCTGGGCATACAGGGAGCACCGGGTGATAGTTGGATGAGTAAATGGGTTGCCTGTGAGAGTTCTGTAGGAAATTGGTAGAGGGTCTTTGGGGCATGTCGGGTGCTCCCCATCGGGCTGCTACTTCACCCACTTGAACAGCCTGTTCCTACAACGTGAGCGCGTTCTTGGAAGCCGGAGACCGAATTCTGTTCATTATTCTGTTCTCAGCTAGACCCTTCCCCTTGGTAGTGCCTGAAGCCTTGGCAGATAATTCCATGATCATTGCAATGGAAAACAAACCTCGGGCGGAAACAAGACAAATGAGCATGCTTCCTTTTGGGAGATCCTGGCTATCTGTGTCCACATTGTAATACCGGGTGCCCAGCAGCCCTGTGTCTTGCGTATTTTATTGTGTTGAGAAGATAAGCTACTAGCTTATATTTACTGAGCATTTATTATGTGATAAGCCCACCATTTCTTTTTAGACAAATATTTATATAGCTGTTTATTGTACCAATAGCTATAGTTCAGCATCTCTCATTTTATGCCCCACTTCTAGATCCTTTTGCTTTGTCTTTACACCAACTCTGCTGGGAAGTTGCTGTTGGCATTGTCAATGGCCAGACAGGACAGCCAGGCCTGGAGAGATCACGTGACTCTCTCAAGGTCACTCACTGGGAAGCGGGGTGGGGCGTGGGGCGGAGAGGCAGGTCCAGTGGCTAGGTGGCAGGGACAGCAGGGCGCTTCTGTTCCAGCAGAGGGGATTTTGGGTTTAGGATCCATCTGAAGGCGCAGTCTGCCCTAGGGGCATTCACCAAAGGGACCTTCAGAATTTCAGCATTTAAAGGGGACCCTGGTTGGGTGACCATGGCTAGAAAGTGGCTGCGCGCAAGGAAAACCCTGTCATGCCTGGTTGAACAAATCATTTACCACTGAACCCACGGCAAGTCATGCCTTCTGGCTCTAGGTACCTTGTTCTAAGAAGAGGTGTCATATTAGCGAACTCCTTGGATCGTGCTAGGATAATAACCACATGCTTACAAATAAGACTAGTAAATTCAACTATTATTCAAATTTATACACCACCACTAATTGCCAAAGATGCAGGTGCTGGACATATTTATCAGCATCTGCAGTCTGAAACTGATCAACATTCAATCACAATCGCCCGTGAGCATAAGTCCTGGAAACAGAAGACACGATGCACTCGAAGAGCTGGGCTATTCAAAGGCGCTTAAAACACAAGCAGCGTCAAGTGTTAGGACGAGAGGGGCAAAGGCCCAGAGCGAGGAAACTCAAGAGAAAGTGCATGCTCGGCAGCCGAAAGAACCGAAGCAAAAACAGTCTCGGGCTCAAGTTCTGAAGGGCTGAGGCTTTGGCATTGCCTCATTGAAGGAGGATGCGAGCAAGATACAGACCGGGCCAGGAAGCATCACAGGAGGGCAGCGGAGGCACAGAGCCGCCGTTCAAAAGCTCAAGCTGCATCGAAAGCCTTAGTAGAAAATCAAGGCTCAGGAATCCACGAGATGCCAATCGCGACATTTCAACCAAGGGCCCCAATGCTGGAAATACGATTCCAAGAAGGCCAACTACTCTGCCCTCTGCCTGGGAAAGATCTGTATGGTGCTCATCACACAAAAAAGGTGGTCGAGGATGTGGAACTAATTGAATAGCATCGCTGATATCACAGACAATGGAAAAATAATGAAAAATAGCTGCAGGAGAACATCCACCGGCTAACTTCAAGCCATTTGAGCTGGATTCTGAAGAGGATGGCGTGAAATGGATCTTGTCTGGAAGCAGAGAATATCCGAAAGGGGGCGGGTCTATGGCACTGTCGTAGCAAAGCAAGCATGGGACTGTAATCATAGGTCCCACTGGGAGTCATGGAAATTCCAGACACTGAAATGTGCTCATGGCGAGCCCAGAGGCAGACCAAGAGGCAGTTGTCCAAACAGAACAGGAGAAGAGTAAGTGGCTGAACATGAGGAGAAGCGAGAGTCAACGATGTCGCTTTTCACCACACACACTCAGTTTCTACCTGAGCGAGTCATCTGAGCAGGGGTCTTCACGAAGAAGAACTAGACACTTGATACAACCTCGCTTGCTGAAAGCCAAGGGGACTGCACACACTGACCAAGACTAGTGAGGAGCCGCAACTAGTGTTCGGTATGTATTACACCTCCACCTCAAGAAAACAAACCCTCACAACTGGATCAATAAGGAAAACCATGGTCAATGGAGAAATGATTGAAGCCGCCGAGCATTTTATTATATGTGGATCTATAATCAGTGCCCATGGAAACCGCAGTCAAGGATTCAGACAATTCACTTTCGTTGGGGGCAGATCTGCTGCACAAGACCTCTTTGAAGAACCAGAAAGCAAAGATGTCGCTGAGGACTAAGGTGTTCCTGGTCCATGCCAAAGTGTTTCAAGCATCCCGTATGCATGACAACGCTCAGCCGTGGGTGAAGAAAGCCGAGGGTCTTGTGCTGGAGGACGACATTAAGAGCTCCATGGACTTCCAGAAGAACGAACAGATTTGTTTCGGAAGAAGTCCAGCATTAGTGCTCCTTAGAAGTCCAGAGCGAGGGAGAGACTTTGTCTCACGGACTTTTGGCTTATTATCAGGAGGGACCAGGCTTGCAAAAGTGGGTCAGAGAAAAGGAAGATCCTCATGAAGATGGACGGACGGACGTTGTGGCTGGGACAGAGGGCTCCAACACAATGGGGGTTGTGTGGATGTTTCAGGACCAGGCAGGGCTTCCTCCTGCAACACACAATGTCACTGTGAGTTGGAGCTGACGAGGACACCTAACGGTGACAGTGACAAGGGGTTTGGGACGTGACCAAGACGGTAGTTCCTCAGGCAGGCTGTTAGTTGGTAAAGGCCCGGCTGCATTCTTTGCAAAATGATCCTCTGACCCCCCCGGGAGCTGCTGTAGTCGGGGACCCCACTGCATCTCCCTCGCTGCCACCCTCAGGGTCCTGGCTCACCGCGGCTGTGACTCTCTGACCTGGGGCACAGTGACAGATAGTCCTGTCTTCTCCAGTTTCCCCTGTCCTTCCTGCTAGGTTATAATAACTGGCAGACCAGCCCAGCTCCCAGCTTCTGCCCTCCAGGGGTACCACATCACCCTGCCAGCTTCCCCAGCCTCCCTGCCCTTGAGGTTTGTACCGTGGGGTCCCGTGAAGGTGTGGCCAGCCCATCCCTTGCTGCCCAGAGCAATGGTTCAAGTGCTGCAGAAGCTCCGGAGTCCTAATTGGAGCCATGGCTGAGCTTATTATATCTCCTCCGTTCATTCAACGCGTCACTACCTTCCTGTAGCTAATCCATTACTCATTAGAGCAGTTTGAAGTAAGGCACAGTATGTACTAAAAGTGCTATATAAAACCAAATTAAATATATTTTAGTACAAGTGCTCTCAGCCAGTGGCTCCCAAGAACAGCTTCTAATTAGGACTTTAACTTGGTGTGATGGTGTAATCTAGCTCAGAAAAGATGCTTATTATAGCCTGCCACTCACCCAGGCATCGGGGATAGGCCTCAAGCACACTGCCGTGTTTCGTAGTGGGGTCCGTGGCTCTAAACAACCCCACTGGATCGAAGGCTGCGCTTGCCCCTTGACCCCGGTCTCTGTGGACACAGCACAGGATGGGTTTTTCTTCCCAATCCTTCTGCTTCCTGTGCCCCTTCTCTCTGGCCTTCCCTGGACAAGGATGACTCGTCCACTGAAGCCACGTCCCAGCGACCATTGTGGCTCTTCCTGGACACAAGTCATCTCCATTCTTCCTTGAGGTGTTGTTGGAGTTTGGGGGCCAGAATGAAGTCTACGGGGTGGAAGGAGTAAGGTTTCCCGATGGAATCCTTGTAGACCGAAACCCAGGGAGGGAAGAACCGATTGTGGACAATATGGAAACAATTCCAGAGTGAAATGTTCTTGCCTGAGTCTCCCATTGCCCTATGTCCTTTGAGAAAAATATGTGGGGATGACCCCTTTGGAATTTCCACCACAAAGCTGTCTGTAACCTTCTGAGCTGACCTGGCAGCCTTGAATGGCCTCAGTCTATCCCATGCCTCCATCTCTTGGACTTACTTCCTCTGAGTCACTGACACTCCACTTGACCAAGCACAAGGTCCTTCTTGGCCACTGGTCTCTCTGATCACATGTCCAGAGCTCAGAGACCAGGCCTATCCTCCTTGCTTCTCACAAGCTTTCTGCTCGTCCTTCCTTCCTTCCGAAACAGGTTGTGTCCATTCTTGTGGAAGTCCATGCCACGCTCAGGACTCTTCGTCATGGCATTGTCTCGACTCTTCTTCACTCAGTGTCTGGCAAATGTGTTTAGATAAAGACAATCCAAGAAGGTGGACATGGAGTCTTCAGGGGCTTGCAGCGGCGATGAGCGTGGGGTGACTCTGGGGACTGGTTCAGGTGGAGCATTCCTGTGGGTGTAGACCCCTTCACATGTGGAGTCCCATGAGCTCAGCTGGGAAATTCCAGGAGTCCACAGGCATTCCCCAAAGGGTGATGCTCAGGCGGACTGTGCCAGCTCTCAGGCTCTCCAAGAAGGATCTAGACTGATCTCTCAGGTTCTCCTTGGAGGAGGAGAAGGCAGCAGTGCAGTGGAAGGAGGAGGTGCTGGAGGGGACCAAGTCCTCCATCACACCCTGGACCAGAAGTGGCTCTGGTGTGACACTGAGAGACTGATAAGTCCCCACGTGGTCACCCCCAGCTCTTCCTCACCCCGTCTGAAAGCGGTTCTCCTTGTGTTCCGGACCCAGGCGTGTCTTCTCAATTCCAGAAGGCTGATCCAGTGGGTGCCTTGGGAGAGCGTGTCCTGGGCAGTCAGGGATGGTGAGGACTGGTGGGGAACGCTGGCCCAGTGGCCCCAATGGCTGCAGTCCAAATGAAAGTGGTTTTAACTAGGACCATTCAAGGTGTGAGCATTTCAATCACACCGAGCCTGTGCTCGGACGAGCGTGCCGTTGCTCTGCCTGGCTTTCCTTGGCCTTGTGTGTGCGTCGATGGCACCGCCTCCTTCACCCGGAGCGCAGATCGCCAGAGGAAAGAGAGGTGTTAATGAGCATCCACACACCTGGGAGGGGCATGCGACTGACAGTTTCCCCGAGTGCAGTTGGCACCAGGTGGGAAAGGTAGGTGCTTGCACAAAGCTGACCAGTCACCTTGGATAAGGGTGAAAGAGGAGTGACAGAGGCAGATTCCAGGGCCACTGGAGACAGCCCTGTGGGCTGGCCAGGTGGGAATGGCCTGATGGTGGCCAGCGTCTGAGGAAGGATGGAGGCAAAGCCAGTGGGGCTTCCAGCAGAGCCAGGTGGTGCCCAACTGCCTCGGGGGACCGGGTGGTGCTCAGGTGGGGGGTGGCGGGGGCAGCTGTACCTCAGCCTCAGCCCCTGGGCAACCTGTGGTGGTTTTCCATTCTTCAAGAAGTGAGACGAAGCCCCTCCTCTTCCTGGGCCCACCCCTCGGCCTGATGTTGCTCATCTCCTTGTAGCGGCTACGTGTCAGTGTTGACTGGAGGCTGGGGGGTCGGGCACCAGCGAAGGAGGGAGAGCTCAGTTCGACCACTTTTCCAGGCAGGGTCATGGGAGGGTCCCTGGTACAAATGGTTTGTACTCCACTCCTCGCCTAGAAGCTGGCTGTTCAAATCCACCCAGCAGTGCCACGGAAGAATGCCCTGGAGACCCCACTGTACCTGCCCTGATGCCGAGTTGATTCACACTCAGACACCCCGAGGACAGAGTAGAACTTCCCGGTCAGGTTCCCAAGGTTGGTGATCTTTTTTTTTGCTTTAAGCGTTTTATTGACATATAATCCACATATCACTATCATCAGCTGTTGAACACCGCCCCCCTGCACTCACCGTTATGAGCTCCCCCTGAGATGACACGGAGGTGGCAGCCGTGGCTCACTCGTGCAGAACACCAGGCCGCAGTGCTGCGTTGTGTGGTGCGTGGTTCACTACGATTTGAAACTGATTCGATGGCACCTAACAACACCCTCCCCTCCTGCCCCCCGTCACGTCCTCTGCCAGCAGTCCAAGACGCTATTAATCCAGTTACTGTCTCTATAGGTTTTCCCATCCTGATTCCACACAGAGAAACAACCAGACAAACCAATTAACCCGATACCAAAATAAAACACGGGAAAGCCTCTATTGAAGAGGTGACACAAATAAGACACACTGGGAAAATAATTTAAGGCTGAAAATCTTTATGAAGTGGGCTGCCTCATCTCCCCCCAACCCCCAATCCCTGCTGTGTCCTGACCATTGACCTTTGGGCAGCAGTTCAGTGCTTAGTCCACTGAGCTCATAGGGCTCCCTCTGTCCAGGTCACAACTTCAAAGACATAGTCCAGTTGACGCTTCCTTAGATTAAAATCTTACCACCAGACAGGTGGGGTCCCCGTGAATGGAATCGACCTGAGAGCCATCTGAGCGGGTTTTTGGGGGGTGTAGGGTTGGGGTCTGTGGTTAGGCTGAATACGGGGTGAGCCTGTTGGTGCCCCTCCCTGTGTCTAAAGGCCCCTGCTTTCCTGGTCCCCCCAGCTGCTGCTGTCCTCCACAAACAGGGAAGTCAAGGGAGTAAGAAACACTGGCACCCCAAGTTGCAGGAATGACATGGGCGTCCAGTGACCCACTCTCTCTGGACCCTCTGTGGTGACCAAAGACCCTTGTCAGCCAGCAGAGGAGCGGACCGCCTGGAGGCGGTGAGATGGAAATGGAAATTTCCATGTTGCCAAGAGATGCTTAGCAATCAGGGCCTGGGAGCCAGAGGGGAACAATTCCATTACGGCTGGCAGGTGACACGAGAGCGCCTCGCCACCTCCCCGCAGGACCAACAGAAGCCATCGGGCTGGGCCAGTGAGGGGCCGAGCCTTCCTCTCCAACACTCCAGAGCCAAGCACAGGCTGGGGTCCATCCCAGTGCGTGTTGCTGTCTGGGCTCCGAGAGAGGAGCCCTTTGAAATGAATGGTACACACTACCCAGGCTCCCTCCCTGGGCAAAAAGACCCCATCCATCTCTGGGAGCTGGCAGGGACCTGAAGGCTGAGTCCCTGGCCGACCCTCAGCTGCGCACAGAACCCTCCGGCCCCCACCCAATGGCTTAGATGCAGCACCACCGCCCTTGGAATTAAGTGCCGGTGTTTAAAACTTCATTTTTATGGGAAGGGCTTGACGGGAATAATTTCTACGTCCTTGATTAAATAACTAAAAATACATGATTATTGGGTGAATAATTGCTCTGGAGATGTGCAGCTTTGACCACTTCCCTGCTTGCGATGGCACCGAAGTAAAATTCCACTCATATATTTGACTTAAATGACAGCCTCGTGGGATTTGAATCAGAAATTATAAGTTCGACTGCAATTTACATGTTAAGTTCTATAACCCCGTGATAGTTCAACCATTTGTTAAAAAAAACAGTAGGTGGCCTGTGGTCGGATTTTCCATGAATAATTTTATTTTACATCCTGCACTCAGTCCAGCCGAATGTTTCATTACAGGAAAATTTCTCCAAGTGGTATCCTTCTTGTAATTAAAGAGCGGCGTCCACTCTGGACATTGTGCTCTGATCACGGCCCCCAAATGCTCACATCTTGTGGCTGTGCACAGGGCTGAAGAGCTAGGGACGGGGCAGATGGTCACGTGACTTCCGTAGACATGCAAATTCCCAGTTTCCTTCCCCCCTCCCTCCCTCCCTCCCTCCCTTCCTTCCTTCCTTCCTTCCTTCCTTCCTTCCTTCCTTCCTTCCTTCTTCCTTCCACCTCCCCCTTGCTTTCCCAATGAAGGTACGCCAGGCATTCAGTGGCGGTGGGAACAGAGTGCTTTCTCCCCGTCCTCCCTTGGCAGAGACTTGAGTGACTTAGATGCTGTTTTCCATCTGTGCCTTGTGATGGATGGCTGTGATGGATGGCTTTCAGAGGACCTGTGTCATTTTAGAAGAGCCGCCCCCACCCCTTACCTCCTCTACGGGGGTGGCCCTGTTCGGCTCACCTGTGCTTAATGAGGGATGCTTCTCTGCCGTGTCCCCACTCTAGGTGGCAAACAGCTCCACCGTCTCCTGCCACAAGTCCTAGAATTACTGGTACCATCCGCAATCCCAAAATACCCATCTTGCCCCCAGGCACCTGTAGGGACTGCAATGTACTGACATTATTCTTAGACACACTGCCTGGTACTTCTAGGGACTGTGTCCCAGCAACGACCAATCAGTAGCCACCTATGATCCAGGGTGCCTGTAGACACCGGGGCAGGGACAGCTACTTCTGGGAGCTGGGGCGGGGAGGAAACAGAAGAGGAGCTCTACCTGCCCCTTCAAAGCAACTGGGGAATGACAGCAGGAGCTGCCCCGGGAGCGGGAGCATTTGCAAGGCGAGCTGGCCCTGGCTGGCTGCAAAGGGTCCCTGCCTACGTGGCTAGGAATGTACTGCTCAGTCGGCCAGCAGACAAAGGGCCTCTCCTGGGGAGCTGAGCGTCCACCCGACTCCGAGAGGTGGCGGTGGGTGCATGTGCTTTGTTGCTGTGTGCACGCAGGGAGAGGATGTTTCCTGCCTCTGTTTGAATGGTTGGTGCATGTGGCCTGGGGCTTTCAGAAGGAAAGAAACAAATAGGGGTGTACATCACAATCACTGGGGAATGCCCAGAAAGCTTGAAGTCGCCTGCTGTACATGTGATCAGGGCGGGCTGCTGTCCGGCCTTATTCTGAACCAGCAGCGTATAAGCCCCTTTACCACAAGCTGCCCCGGCCACCCCAAAGGTCCGCCCACCAGGTGTCTGAGCTCCAGGGATGCAGGGAGAGATTAGGGGTCATGGGTTTCCACCTCAGTGGCATCAGAAGGGGAGAGGAGGGACATTGCATCTCACTGGACCACCCCTGTCTTAATTGCAAGGTTGAGAGTTCCCACTGACCCCCGAGGTTCCGAGTGAGAAAGGTCCAATGATTTAGCTCCGGGTGTCTGAAAACCATGGTGCAGCGGTGCAGCCATGCTCAGAAACACACGGTCAGCACAAGTCAGAATCCCATCCGTGGCCACAGGTCACAGCGGACTGTCCCAGATGGGTCCTCATCATCCCCTAACCATGGAGCGCCTCAGGCGCATGCTGGAGGGCCGCATGCACCCCAGGGCAGCGCGGTTCAGTGGGGTGGATAGGAGCTGGGGGTGCTGGGGTTGGGGACTGGACTCTTGAACTACAAGCTCAGCAGTTTCAACCCACCAGCCATGCCCCAGGAGCGAGATGAGGCTACTTCCCGCTCCTGTGAAGACCCAGTCTCAGACAGTCTGGGCAGAGCTGCCGGGAGTCGGAATTGACCCAGTGACCTGGGGTTTGCTTTTGGTGCCGTTGCGGTCGGGCACAGTGTGTCAATCCGACTCACGGCGCCCTAATGCACCCGAGAAGGAAGCACGGTGGCCCTGCACTGTCCTGCTGGAGCCCTCAGGGGAAGCCAAAGAGGAGCCATCGCCTTGACGGGTCTCAGCCACTCTGGATGGGATTGGTGACTTTGTCTCCACCAGAGGATAAAAGAACAAGAAGTGACCCCAACCCAGTGTCTGGGAAGGGGTGGGGCCGGAGATGAGCCTGGGGACATTTCTGCAGGACATTTCAGAACGGGCTTCCCACCTCCGACGTCAGTCTTCCTTCCTGGGTGAACCTTTCCTGCTCTTTTCCGAGGGCTCCCATGCAGAGCAAAAGGCGTTGGATTGTAGCGGGGAGCAGACAGTCACACAGGGACCTAGAGCCGTGGTCCTCAACCTTCCTAATGCTGCGACCCTTTCATACAGTTCCTCATGTTGTGGTTGCCCCCACCCCAACCATAAAATTAAATTTAAATTATTTTCGTGGCTACTTCATAACTGTCATTTTGCTACTGTGATGAATCTGGCGATCCATGTGTAAGTCTTTCAACCCCCAAAGGGGTCGTGACCCACAGGTTGAGAACCGCTGAACTAGAGGCTGGGGTTTGTGGAAATACTTTGGAAGTGGAAGTGTGTACTCTTGTTCCCCCTAGTGAATGAGCAGAAGGCACCCACAGGGCATGGTTTGACCCTAAATTATCAAAGTCCAGCGCTGGCAAGAGGCCAGGGAAAGTAGTCTCCGCAGAAGTAGACCAAGCACCCAGTCCAGACCAGCAGGAGGGAGAGGTGGGGCTTGGGCAACGAACACCCGGGGAGAAGAACTGCCATGATTCCTTGGTCGGGCCCGGGGTTCAAATCTGCACACAAGGCAGTAGCTGAGCAGAGAGGTCGTGCCTCATTCCCCCAGCTGTAGCCCCCCCGCCCGTCCTCTTTCTGAGCCTTGTTACAGCAGGTTTCTTCCACATGACTTCACCTCCCCTCCAGGCTTCCTCTTTGTCTCATTTCCCTTGCCTCTCGGCCTTCGTGGGGCTTCAGGTCAAACTGAGAAGTCCTGCCCCCGCCAGGGAAAGGAGGGTGTCGTGAGAAGGCCAGGGGTCCCCATGCTGCTCCCAGATGCACATCCACAGGTGACAAGAAGCCAGGACACCGCTCCCCCCCCCCCCCCGCTTTGTCTGCTTGCCTGGTCACCTGAGCAATCCCCGTGGGCAGGACCTTTGCTTCGTTCAGCACAATACAGCAAGGACTGTGCTGGGTCTGTTTGTCACCTCCTCCCCACCCGTGGGTGTCATTTTCATTCTTTTACCAGGCATGGAAGAGGAAGCCTTTCAGGGTCAAGTCCGTTTGTCTCCATGAATCCACCGTCGGCTGCCTGCGTTCTGCTTCATCAAAGCGTTGACCCACAAGCACCCTCCAAAGACAGGACTCGCCTGCTGACTAGTCCCGTCGTCGCCATCCTGAGCCCTGCATCACCCCAGGCTCGGGGGAGAGGGGCGTGACAGTTACAGTGGGCCCTGAGCTTTCCCTCCCAGGGATGCCGTGTCCATCCTGAGCTGACGTGCCTGCTCTGAGCACAGAGGTGCCTGTGGCAAGGACAGACAGGAGATCATGTCAGCCCTGACGTGCGCATGGGTTGCTCTTCCAGGCCAGCGTGGGAGTTTCCTTTTCTAGTTGTTTTTCTCTTTTTCTTTTTAAAGATAATTTTATTGGGGACTCTTACAGCTCTTTTCATAACCCATACATCAATTGTATCAAGTACATATGTACATATGTTACCATCATTACATCCTAAACGTTTACATTCTGTTTGAGCCCTTGGCATCAGCAACTCTTTCTATCCACCCTCCCCCACCTCCAAGCCTTGTGACTCCTTGATACATTATAAATAATAATAATTATTATTATTTTAAAAATCATTTTCCTGGGGCCTCATACAGCTCTTATCACAATCCAGTCATATAGCCATTGTATCAAGCACATTTATATAACCTTTTCTTACTTTTTATGATCGGTCAGTGAGCCACCGTGCTTGACGACAGGCCACCCGGACCTCACGTGTATGTGAACGTCAGACTCACTTCAGCCTGTGCACTGAGAATTTCCCTTTAGCCCAGTGGGGGTGGGGTGGGGGAGAAGGACTCTTTCCCCCACCCCCATTCTTCTGTTTTATTTAATTTTATTTTTTATGTGTTCCCTTTGAGCCCTTCTTAGTCTCCTGAGAAGATGAAATCATGCTAAGGCCCACCTGCACCATGGGCAACCTTCCCGGGACCATGGTCTACAATGACCAAACTGGATGAATAACTGCTTGCTTTCATCGTTACGTCTGAGAGGAAAGACAAAAGTCACAAAAAAGGATTTTCCTCTTTCCATTTCATCTGAAATCTGTTCCTAGCGCAGTCTACCAAGCCCCCCGTGTTTAAGATCCCCCCACCCCCCATAAATAATACATGCTCACTGCACACATCTGAAAGTCTCCCGTCCACGGCCTTGCTAAACGTTGAAGCTGACGATGCGAAGACAAACACACAAACAGAAGTCGAAAGCAAATTAATTACAAACACGCCAGCAACTTCTTGGGCCTCTCTGCCCTCCCCGTTTCATCTACATTCACAGAGAGTGCCACTCACTCGGGTCCCGGGCGCCGGTGGGTCTCACAGACGGGCTGAAACCCCCTAGGAAGTGGGACTGGATTTTGCCTGCTGAGCCGCCCCAGGTCGCAGCCTGGACTCTGCCCAGAGGCAGGACCCCGTCTGAGACCCCCACCTTCCGTTTGGCCGAGTATTCGCTTATTCGAAAAACAAACAAATACAAAGGCTGCTTTAGGTTAAGTTCGTAGTTTCTTCTAGAGAAGCAACCACCCAACGCGCCTCCGACCCCCTAGAGCAGCGGAGGCTGATCTCAGCCCGTTTGGGCTTTATTTTTCCCTTCAGCTTTCCCCGGGGCCCCAATTTTACATCCAGAGAAAATCTAGGGAAAATTAAGAAACGTGGTCTGAAACTGACCCCCCCTCCCTCCAGTGTGGCCACCAAAATCTGATGAAACAGCCCTCCACCTCCAGCTGCCCCTTTTCATTTCTGCCAAAGATCTGGCTGGGGGAGGAGGACCCCAAGGGGCTGGGGCAGGCAGAGGGGTCTCCGCCGCCCCGGTCTGCAGACAGCCCAGGACGTACCCGCCGAGTACAGGGGTGGGGGGCGGGAGGACGAGGGCTTGACTAATCCATGTGCTGAAATATTTTTGCTTCTTTTTCTAGAAAATGTGCAATTTGGTCAGGCAGAAAAAATTGAACAGAGCCTTCCAAGCAATAAATCACAGGATTGCTGGTGACACTCACACAATGCGGATATAGTGTTAAGTGTGGCCGCCACACGGCCCTTCCCGCGCCCGGCCCGTTCCTAGGAGGTGACCTTGCTGCTGCGGCGTCATCAATCATCCTGGCACAGGACACACTGTTTTTGTTTAATATTACACTATTGGAATATATAGTAAACAACGTGTAGGGAAAACGTGGAGGCCGGCACTCTATAAGGGAGACTCTACTAGTCCTGCCGCCAGCCATAGCGGGCGTGACTCGCTTCCTGGACCATCTGACCTAGAGTGGCCAGAACCGGGGCCGGGCACCACCCTTCACACTGGAGGGGGTGGGGGAACAGCTGTGGGGCTGAGGAAGGGGTGCAGCTATCCCTCGAGGCGTGTTCTCAGGGTGCCTTCTCTCCTGCCTCCCCTCCCCGCCACCCCTTGGAAAAACCCCTTTTACACTGGACCTTAGCATTTTGTTTCCTGACTTGGAAGAAATTGAAGTTGATTTCATAAACTCAGGTCCAAGTAAACAGCAGGGGAGGCCAAGTCCCCGGGTATCTGGTAGAGGGGAGGCTGCACGCTTGGGGACAAACCCACCAGGCTCCTCCCAGCCTGCTGCATCCCCCAGCTGAGAACCCATTGTCTGGAGAGAGTGACATGCCTGGAAGCCAGGGGCCCAGAGTCTGGAGCTGAGGCCCTATAAAGAATGGGCGTCCTTAGGGCGGCATGGGGCACCTGGGGACCATCCTGAGCCCAAACATTTGGTTCAACTGAGGAACTAGAATGTTAAGGACAAGAGGACGGTGCTTCCCTAACCACACACAGTCACTGGATGCCGGGATTTTTCTCTAATGCATCAGCAGGCGCTCTGGGGGACTGGGACCCTCAGCCGGGGGCCATTAGCACCCGGCCCACTCGGCCTGCAGAGGGATGCCTGGGTCCCATTGGTTTGTGGTGTAATGTCACTGGGGGGCATGGGGAAGGGGGCGCTAAACAGACATGAGGGGGGACTTTCACGGCCCACTGGAGTGGCATGTTTTATTTCCCATTGAAGCACTCTCTCCCCAACATACCCGAGCGCACCTTTTTTTTCCCAAGGAAAATCAGCAAGTCAGAAACAGTCAGTTGATTTTTAAAATGTGAGTTCTGGGGCCTCTAAATGGGGACAATAATCATACCATCCAAAGGAAAACAACGGTACAGTCTTTAAAATCAATGTCGTGAAATGCATCCAGATAGATTCGACAGGCACACATTTCCCAGGTGGCCCAGCGCTCATTTCAATCACGGAAATAAGGTTCTAAGATGACAAGTCCAGGTTTCTCTCAGCACTGCGTGAGGGCCTCACCCCGGAGGGCCTGCGAGCCCCTCACCACAGGACTGGAGGGACAGCGAGGAGCCCCCACAGCCTAGCGGGGAGTGGGGGCTGCAAATTGAAGTAGGGTTGGGAGGTCTTGAAATGGCCCCCAGACTGGGAGGAAGAACCAGAGAAGATGCCAGCAGAGCGCCAGGGTCTCCGCAGGGCCATCGCGCAGGGCGGGGCTGGTGAGAGCAAGAAGGGCCACAAGGACTTAGAGAGAATGATACTGTGGCCAACTGGTGGTAGCAAGTCTGTGTGTGTGTGTGGGGGGGGGGGAGGGGGGTGTGCCTGCATGGCGGTGTGCTGTGTATGTGGCGTGTGTACATGTGGTATGCGTATGTACTGTGTGTGTGGTGTGTCTATGTGGTGTGTATACATTGTGTGTGCTGGTGTGTGATACACGTGGTGTGTGTATTTAGTGTGTGTACATGCGATGTGTATTGGTTTGTGCGGTAGAGTTGGTGTTTATATGTGATGTGTGTGTGTGGTATGTGTATGCAGCATATATATGTGGTGTGTGTGTCGTACATGTAGTGTGTCTATGTAGTGTGTGTGGGGTGTGTGTGTATGTAGTATGTACATGAGGTGTGTGTTGGTGTGTGTATGTGGGGTGGGGGGGGCATGCCTGTGGGCATGCATGTTCAAATGACCCAAGCCTCAAAGCTAGCAGAAACCTTGTCTGCGTGGCCTAAGCCTGGACACAGCAGTACCCTGCACACTTGCCAGCGGGTACGAGGGTGGAGGGACCTGACCTGAATGACCACCCCATGTGCCTGGACTGCTGGGCTCCCTGGGAGCAGGACAGTAGGAAGTACCCAAGGACACCACAATACGAGGCTATCTCAGAGGGAGGCCTCTCTGGGGCCAGGTGTGAAGTGAACCCCTGTCATCAGAAGGCACCTGTGGCCCCCCTTCTCTTTTGAGGTAACGAAGTTCAGGGCTGTGTCTGCTTTCGAGGCTACAAAGGATTCCGGACTGAAAATAGGGGTGCAGGTAGTAACCGCTTATGTTTGAAAGTCCATCCCGGTGGTGCCAAGTCTCAGGGCAGGGCCAGCCAGAAGCTTGTGCGGGGCACACTCTTGGTAGACCGCCAGTGGGACTCGGCGGTGTGTGTCTTCTGGCTGGCATTCTCCGTGCGGTGAGACCTGGAAGGGTCCTGTTGAACCGACGGGCTTTGTCCCCAGCCTTCGGGCCGGCAGGAGTCACTGCAGGTGCCCTGTCTCCGTGTACAGTTACACTTTGAAGCCGGCACTGCAGCTCCTCCCAGGCTGGGCCAATTGAGAACAGGTAGTCTTAAAGGGTGGCAAGAAATTCACAGACAAGGGGGCCCAATTTGCCTAGCTTTAGCTGTGCCAAAATTCTAGTCTCCAAAGGGTAGCTGCAGAGCCCTGGCCTATCTCTCTGTGTTTAATTATCCGACTTTTAACGAGTGAAGTTATACCTGCTATAATGAGCATTTTATTTAAAAATAAAAAATCAAGGTGCAACAGCTGTAAGTATTTTTTCTAATCGGAGATAAGAAAACCATTTCAGTGAGTAGCAGTGGAAAGAAACAAAAATGGTGAGGGTGAAACCAGAAGAAAGCACCGACGGTCGGTTTTTCGGGTGGTGAGAAGGGGTCCCCTTTCATTTGCTGCGCTCCCGCAAGTGGCCTCCTTCCTAAGCGTGTGTGCCGGGCTTCCAGAGGCAGGACGTGAACCCGGAGAAGCGCTCGTCTGTCTCACTGTGGTTCATGCGCATGTATTCTCTCGTGCACCCGCACAGCGTCCACCTCCCGGGCTAATCTCCCATTTAAAATGGGCGCCCTGAGCCTCAGATCCATCGTGCGGCCGACAAAAATTCTCACCCAGAGGAGAAACAGTGTCAAAAGGAATGGTTTTTCACCCTAAGGGGGACAAGGAATGTTATTCTTCAAACCCACATTTTCCCTTGCCCGCGTGCAAGGGCTAGGCTGCTGCTCTGCACAACTTGGGCCGCCAGCCGTGGACGAGATGAAAACGATTAGCAACGTGCATTTTAGAGCGCGCTCCCTCCAAAGACCTTGAGCGTGAAATATTCCAAACAAAACGCCGAACGGAGAAATGAGGACTTGAAGCAATCCGTACGTGAATCGCTTCCCAGACAGGAAAGAAAAAAAAAGAGAGAGAGAGAGAGAGAGAAGTGGGATGTGTGTGTGTGTGTGTGTGTGTGTGTACGCACGCGTGCATTCGAATGATCTCTCCCAAGCTTTTCCCGGGGAAAGGGTTCTGTCTGGCCAGTCGATTCTGAGCGTGCACGCACACAGAGGAAGGGCTTGGGAGAAAGGGGGCAGGTGCGTAAGTCTCGGGGAGCGGTGGAAGGAAACAGGGGCTGTTGCAGTTCCTCCTCTTTTGTTTTGCGCTTGGTGATGAGCATGGGGCCTGCTGAGAACCGCCTCCGGCGGGCGGGCAGGGGAGAGGGACCCGCAGAATTATGGGCTGCGTATGAGGGCCCTCATTGATCGGCTGAATCCAGTGCCCATGCTCTCTGCAGATTTTCTGTGCATGGAAGGCTCTTCTTTCTCAGTAAGTAACAGTCGCAGCAGCCAGCAGCCCCGTGGGCAGGTGAGGGGATCGGCACAGACACCACCACAGGCGTTGGGCTTCTGCAGCAGCAGCAAACTCCCTCAATACTGCCGAGCCCGAAACCTTTGGGAAATGTTCATTTTCGCTCCTGTGTCCGCCCGGTCCCACCTCCTGGAACAATCAGGGGTGTCAGGTAGAGCCTGGAGGAGGCAGGATTAAGCTATCAGCCCCCCTGCTGCGTGTTAATTTATTGCTGCCGACATTTTCATATCTGATTCATTTTCGCCCACTCCACCGAGGCGGCCGGGTTCCTGGTGGCAGCCAGGCCGTGTGGCGCCGGGGTGGAGGCAGCTGGCACTGTGAAATGGCTTTCCTGGCGGTGTGGGGATCGGAGGTGGGCCCCCGGGACGGCAACCGGGGCTCACCAGGCCTGCACAGCCAGGCAATCTGCTTAGGTGTGACACACGCCCAGAGTCAGGCCTCTGAGTGAACTGGAAAGTGTGACACTTCCCGGTTCCCAGGGCTAGACTGCTGGGGAGGCGGTGTGAATACCACGGCTGCCCGAAACAGACATCTGGCTCCGAGTTGCCCTCATTCTGTCCAGCCACCAGGTAGACAGGGTGCAGAGGTGTTTGGACTGGGAAGCCCCCACCCACCCCCTTTCTCCTGTGCCTCCCTGGCTTCCTCCTCCCTGGAGCAAGAGGACTGGCTGGGAGGAGGAAGAGGGCTGTCCCTCTGTCGAATGGGAGGTGCTAGTTTGCAGGGTGATTTGGTACTGAGAGGAGTGGGACCAGTGAGGAGCAGGGGCGCCTTGATTGCCTGAGGTCCTGGGAGCCAGGTCCTGGCCAGGGCAGCTTTGCCAGACCTGCTGCTTCCTGTGCTGATGTCTGGGCCTGCGGTCCTGCATGTCTCCTCCAGGAAGGGTACCTGGGTGCCCTCTGAGTATCCTGGACATCCTGGTGGTGGTGGTGGTGGTGGTGGTGGTGCGGGTGGGGTGGTAGGGGTGGTCAAGCCAGAGACTCTAGTGCAATGGCTCCTGTGTTGGAAGCTGGCAGATCATCTGGGCATGTCTCCTTGTTCCTCCTCCTCTGCACAATCTCCAGCCCCAGTCCCACCGGGTACCAGCTGCCACCCCGCCAGTTGGGGTCTTCTGCCCTTCCTCCCACGTGGCCGGGTCCCCTAATCAGGCCCCGGCATCTACTAGCAATCCACCACTCAGGACGTAGGTGTGGGTGTCCCGTGTTGTGGGTCTCACAGCTAAGCGGCTGCGTCAGACTGCTCAGTCGAAGCACAAGGGCTCCATGCCTCAGTGGCACTGTTGTTGAAATGAAACCCTGCACCCACATGGAGGGGCACGGTGTGGACCGGTGTCTGAGGCAGGTGAGTGCACGCACGAGTCTTACCTATTGCATATGCATCTACAGGAACTGTGACCTGTGGGAGGGACCTCAGGGAAGCTTTGAAAAACAAGTAATGATGATAAGGCCCATTAAAGGTCACCCAGGGCACGCCCACCCCCGCCCCCCTGCTCAGGTGAGCGCAGCTATTGGTGAGGATGTGGGTACTGGCCCTGGCGTAGGGGAGTCTTCCATTCAACTTTATGGGATTTCCATGCAGATGGCCCACGGTCGTGGTCTTCGACACGTATCAATCGGATTTATGACATCTGTGTCACCCAACCTGCGTGTGACATTTGGAAATGTGCAACGTGAGGAAGCCACACAATGGGTCTTTCAGGGCACTATAAAACACTACCGCCACGCTCCCCGAGACCCACACCCGGCTGATCTCATCTCACAGTGTTGCGACCCCTCACTTTCCTCTGCTAATTATTTGGCACCGTTTTGCCATTTTAAATCATCTTGATGGATGGTCGGCGGGGGCTGCTGCCTTAATTGCGGAGATAAACTCTGCCCTTCGTATCGGGGCTTGGCCTGGGCTCTTCAGCTGAAATGCAAACCCTTGGGCCATGGAAAGCACCAGCCACTCGGGGTCCCAGGTGGGTAACAGCGAACGTCCAGATGTGGGGGCGGTGGCACTTGGCCCAGTGGGTGGATGGGGCTGAAAAGTGCCACACAGCTGGTCTTTTGTGCAGAAAATTCAAGCACAGAGGAATCCAATATAGGGGTTTGAGAACTAATTGTAGGGTATTCCTGAGACAAAAGAGGAAATTCCTGCTTGAAGAAAGTATTGAAAACTATATATATATTTAAACTCTCTGCTTCTCTGTTCCTTTCAGAAAACAGTAGAAAGTTCTTGCCCAGTGGAAAGCATAGATCTTCCCCACCTTCTTTTTCAGGTTTCAAATGACAGCATTGCCATGGGCCCCTGATTTCACCAAGTCCCAGGTATCCACACAAGGAGCCCTGGGATTTGAAGGCCTGAGCTGCGAGTCACAGGGGTAGTGGTTCGAGCCCACCAGCTGTACTGCAGGAGAATGACGAGACTGCCAAGAGCTCAAATCTTGAAAACCGAAATGGCCCTTCCACTCAGTCCAGAGGTTGCTTTGAGTCAGAACCGACCTGATGGCAATGGGGTTTTGAGTACACTAAGTTATCCACACATGTGACAAGGCTCCTGAGCAGTGCCGACCCTTAAATGGCATATGTAACACCCACACTGGCAAACCAGGCACCCAGACTGTTCAGGCAAGGCTGTCCAGGTTCTACACACTCCCACATCTTCAAGCCAAACCCACTGCAGGCCACCCTGTAGGACCAAGATGTTTGCCCCAGAGGGTGTACCAGGCGGTCCATCCTCATGGTGGCAGGCTGCCTCACCTTCTCCCACAAAGGAGCTGGTGGGTAGCAATACATGGATTACATGTGATGTGATGTGATGTGATGTGATGTGTGTGTGTGTGTGTGTGTGTGTGTGAAGAATCTTAGTGCTGTCAGATAAGCATTGGACAGTTTACTGCGAGATTGGTGGTTCAAATCCACAGGCTGTGCTGAGAGACTATCTGTGACATATTTGTAGCCTCAGGAAACTGTACAGGAACTGGTGCATCAGAGGTGGGCTTGATCTTGGTTTGGTCTCTCTCTCTCTATGTTTATCTCCATATCCATACCTCTATCTATCTACTCATCTATCTATATCAATATGAAAGCACTTAAAATTCATGAACATGTTCCATTATCTTTTTATTGCGTATTTCCAGGAACTTTCTGAGCCACGTGTGTGCGTGCGTGTGCATGTGTGTGAGTGTGTGTGTGTATTCAGTCCTTTGGTCAACATGAGGTGCTTGTTGTTGAAGCCGCTGGCTTTGTCGGCAAACTCTATGGAGCTCAGCCGTCCGCTTCCTCTACATCCTTCCTGGGAACCTGGAGCCTCCCGACTCCCATGCAGGCTAGCTGTTCTCCACGAGCTTCTGGGTTCACGGTCCATTCCGAGTGCACATGAACATTGAGGGCAGAGCAGCAGATGGATCCCCCCAGAGGACAAGCGCCCATCCGGTCATCCAGTGTCAGCAAATGCAGGAACACTGAGGGCCCTTGTGCCAACATCGGGGCCCCTCTGTGGCTTGGCTGGTTGGGCGCAGGCCTGGGAAAATCTCCTGAGGAACGCCAGCCCCAGGAGTTTGTCCAAGCAACAGCCTGTGGTGAATTCTGGGTAAGCAGCTCTCACAGTCCAAGCGTGGGAGCCGGGAGACCGACTCGCCATTCCTCCGTGGCCACAGGGTTGTGAAATGGGAGGCAGGAAGAGGCTGTGGGCAGCCCTGACCTGACCCCAGAGAGGGGAAATGGCTTAAACCCACTGTAAAGAGACCCCTTCTCCAAGCCCAGCCCATCAGGGAAGCAGCTGGGTGGCCCACATGCCCCTCACATCTGTTTTCATTCTCTCAGAGGCTGGGCATGTAGGGCAAAGCCTACATTGGTCACAGCCCCTGACAGCTCAAACATCCCCCAAAAGAAATGGCTTGGAGGGTTGCTGGTCACCCCATTACCCCCCGGAGCTCACTCCCCATTTTTACCAGTCTGTTTGCTGAGTCACAGGCCACTCCCACATTTCCCCCCAAATCTCCCACCGAGGGCCTGGGAGCAGCTGCCAGATCGCCGTGAGCACAAGCCTTTCCCATACAAGTCTCCCGCCCTTTCGCTACGGGCTACTGGCTAAAGCACCCCGTGGTCTTGCAGGGTGCTGCCTGCACCCATCATCTCCTACCAGCCCTGGGATTGGGACAGTCTAACACAGCCCCTGCTAACTGCCCAGTCAGTGCTTCCAAACTCCCCACTGCTCTGCAAGAAGAAGACGAGGCAGCCTCCTCTCCTAGAAATGGACAGTTTGGAAACCCACGGGGACAGTCCTCCTCTCGGGTGCCTCTGAGTCAGCATCTTCTCCAGGGCAGTGCTTTGGTTTGGGGGTTTGGGTGCCCCTTGGAATACCCTCCCCACCCAGTGCTGAGCACAGGGCAGTACCCACATCCCCCTGAATGACTCAGTGGGGTGAGGTTGGAGCCATACAGGGGAGGGCTCCAGGTGGGATGGCCAGCCCCACACCCCGAAAACAAACAAACAGCAACAACCCCAAAAAACAAACAACAACCAAAAAAATCCAAACTACCACTGCCATTGAGTCTATTCCAAGTCATTATGGCCCAGTCAGACCCGGCAGGACTGCCCCTGTAAGTTTCCAAGACTGGAGTCCTCTAGCGCAGTGGAAAGCCTCATCATTCTCCCATTGCACCGCTGGTGGTTTGAACTGATGACCTCGAGGTTAGCAGTTCAGCATGTGTGGAGAAATTGTTTGTCTGCTTTTATTTTTATTTCTGAATTCCATATTTTCCACGAACAGTTGAAGTCTCTCATATTGGATGGGTTTATCACTTTCCCTGTTATTTACTTTACCGTGTTCTGGTGTCTCTGTGCTTATCTGCATGTTAATGAGACTAACACCTTGCTCTTGTCGTTAGGCTCCATGGAGTCAGTCCATAGCAACTGTGGTCTTTGCATGATCTGTCGTCAACTTGAGACTATTAAGAGTGAAGGGGTGGAGTTCAGTCTGTCAACCAGATTGCAGCTTGATGACCTCATTTGGAGGTGCTAAGGAAATAAATAGGTTGCTGGAGGGGGGGACACTTACTCTCTGCGAGACATTCCTGTGGACAAGCCACGTGGAGCTGCACTGATGGAGCCAGAGCCTTGGAGCTGGAGTAGTCACGTGGAGACCCATGCCAGTGCTGAGATGCTTCCACCGCCACTGCCTTCCCACCCACTGGCCCGTGATCTTCCTGGGCTCAGCGTCATTGCATGTGTTGCGTGAGTCTGAAGAGGAATTTACAGACTGGTATCGGACTTCATCTGGACTGGGCTGGGATGTGTTCTTAATGTGCAATTACTCTTTATATACAGCTCTTTTCTATCCACATACGAGCATCTATGGATTTGATCTCTAGTCTACCTGGACAGCATTGCCCAGCCTGCAACCATCCTCATGCACACTTGGATGTTTCAGCTCATTCTGTGGCCACTGTGGCCTTCCTCCTAATCCAGGGTCTCCCTCTGTGTCCTCCCCCCTCAAGCAGGGTCTTCCTCTGGGCTGTGGCCTTTCTACCAAGTGGGATGTCCTCTCCTGGGCGGGCGGGGTGTCCTCTCCTGGGCGGGCGGGATGTCCTCTCCTGGGTGGGCGGGATGTCCTCTCCTGGATGGGCGGGATGTCCTCTCCTGGATGGGCGGGATGGGCTCTCCTGAAAGATTATGTCTCAGCAGCCTTGCTTCCGAGGAGCACCCTGGCCAGGCTTCTCCAATGACAGGCTTGTTTGTCCTTCGGCAGTCTGTACTGTTTTCATGACTCTTCGCGGCTGCCATCACTCAATGGACAGTATACATCTAGGGATAAATGTGTTTCGTAATTGTGAGACCATTTCTTTCAAAAATCATTTTTGGGGGGCTTGTACAACTCTTATCACAATCCATCCATCCATTGTATCAGGCACATTTGTACATTTGTTGCCCTCATCATTTCAAAACATTTTCTTTCCACTGGAACCCTTGGTATCAGCTTCTCATTGTTCCCCTCCCCCCTATGAACCCTTGATAATTTATACATTATTATTTTTCATGTCTTCACTGATGAATGATGAGATTGTTTTTTTAAAACTCCTAACTCATTGGGAAGCTTTCACGCTTGGTTCTACTTCTCGAAGGGCTACTCCAAGTGGGGACTTTCCACCCCCCCCCTCCTTTCATTATTAAAATGTTCACTTCTTTTTCTGCACAGCTCACTTGAAGATGATTAACGATGGGCTAGCTCCATAGAACATTGGCTTTTGAGTCAGTTTTACCGCTCTTAAAAATGAGCACACTTCACACACAACCGATTAACGTGCACGAGGATGAGGTCAGGGGAGGGTGGCCTGGTGGAGTGTGAATTGGCTCCTTGAAGCAAGATGATGGTGGTGGTGGCAGTGAGAAGATGGCAATGAAGCTTTGAGAGAAGCTGAAAGGGGAAAATAAAAAGACCTCGTCAGAGGCTACTCTTCCATGGGTGGTGAAGTGATGGGCTGCTAGCTGAGAGGTCAGTGGTTCAATCCCAGCAGCCACTCTGTGTGTTGGAGAAAGCTGTGAGAGTTTGCTTCCGTAGAGCTGACCCTGGGAACATCTACAGGACAGCAGTACCCCATCCTGTAGGGTTAGGGTCACGTGAGTGGGATTCCTGGAACACAAGCTTTGAAGCTGCAGGTCTTGATGTAAACACAGACTCGTCTGCACATGTTCATGGAAAACTATATGGTGGGAACACAGGCATAGAACGCTGACTGCCATGACAGCACCCCTGGAATCTCGGGTGGGATTCGCCCACCATCCTAGAGCAGCTGCCCCAACCTCCGGGGCATGAACTCTCAGGTGCTGAGGGCCACCTAACCAGGGAGATGGTGCCCAGCCTCCAGAGAAGCCCCCAGGCCTCCGTGAGCAGCGTTTTCACTTAGTCGTATGGCTTATCTTTTTCATTGTCAAATCCATTTCCAAAGTGATTGGATCGACTCACTCTCCCAACACTAGCCAGTGAACACTTCAGTCTCTCCACTGCCTTGCTGACGATTGAAGCTGTCAGTGTTTATGTTGGTCATTTTTGCTTTGGTGAGCAGGCTGTCTGTTGGGTTCTAGTCTGCGTTTATCTGATCGGCGGCGGGAATGAGAGTCCCTTCCCTTGGATAAACTCTTGTAAAACAGCGTCTCAAAATTGTTCATATCTCTGCCTGCTTCATATTGATTTATAGGAATGTCAGAGATTTCCTTGGTTGAAACTTCTGTCAGGTTTATGCGTTACCATCTTGATGGCTTCCGTCCCCTGTCTTTCAATGTTGTTGGTACTCAAAAATTCTTAATGGTGCTGAGTTCCACTAGAGCCAGTGTAGGCATAGTCTTCTCATAGCCATGTTATGATTTGTTGAACTTTGATTTATAGCCAGCTATGCAGTTTAAAAAATCTTCTATGTGGGCCTTAAAAATGTACTCTAGTTGATAAGTTCAGGACTTTACCAGGAATATGACTTAGACTTACTAATTTTGGGCTCAAGTTGTCTACATTTTGACCAGCAATTTGGATGCCTGGTCTACATAGAGGTAGACGAGTGAAATTGGTATGCTGACATTGCTTACTATACGGATGGGCTTGTATATCTCTGCTATAGATCTGCTCAGGATTCTTTGCATGTTTGTGAGCTTACGACATAACATGTACAACGGTTTAGAATGTTTGTAGTTTCCAGGTAAATTGGGCATATAGTTACCAATCATCTCTTCTTAATACAGTTTATATTACTTTTTATTTCCTAGTTAGCTCCTTTTTTACCCTTTTGCCTTTAATCTGCTCACATCCGTATGCCTCAGATTTGTCTCCTGCTAGTTAGATTTAAGAAAAAGGATCTCTCTGACAAGCACTTCCTTTTTATTGGGTGTTTAGGAAAAAAAAACACATTTATTTTTATTAGTGATATTCCTGAGTTTTCCACATCAATGTATTTGTGCTTTCTATTTCTCCCCTATTAAAGTGTCTCTTTTCCTTCCATCCTGTCATTATAATAAATGATTATGTTTCCTTAGCTTTTGTTTTGCTTTCTTATCTCCTTTTTCATCTCCAGTTGGAAGTCATACTTTAAAAAAACAAACAAAACAAAACGAACAATTCTGGTCTGTTTGGAGCTCTTCTGGACCATTTTCCGTGTGTCTTAAGCGACGTAAGTAAGTTCCTTTCTCGACGCTCTTCCTCTGAGTGCATATTGATGGGTAACCGTCTGCAAAACCCTCCCGACGGGCACATTTGGAAGTATTTTAGTTGTCTTTGCTCAGGTCCCTCGACTGGGAATTGTGCGTCTCCACTCACTCAATGGTGGCTTGCATGTCCCTCCTCTTTGTTCCCCATTCTGTCCTGCCCAGGATCTGGTTGAGGGCCCCAAATATCGGGCTGGCGCCCTTGTCTTTGTAGGATGAAGACACCTTTATTTCCCCTCATTCATTAAAAGATTGTGTTGGCCGTACATATCCCTGCCCTGCAGGGCTTCCTCCCCCGTGGCCCATCTGAGACTCTCATCCGCGAACTCTGGGCTCTTTGATGCCTGCTGCATGACAACCCCTTCTTGTGTATGGAGGGGTGTCTTTGACTATGAACTCTTACTTGCTAGACAGCATGCATTGAAAATCTTGGAGGATTAATTGAGCTCTTTCTTCCCCTAATGCCCCCCCCCCCCCGAGGATTTTAAATTGGTTTTGCTTGTGTTGGGAGCCAGGCTTGGGCCATTTTCTGTCCACTGCTAGGGTCCCACTTCAGCTCCCAATCTTCCCAGTGGGCTCAAGTTTAGTTCCCCATCACAATGCTAAGGCCAGCGTGCTCCTCTGCCCCTCCCCGCACACACGGATGGCCTGCACCTGCCTCCTCTCTCCTCTCATGGTGGTGCCTCCAGTCCCCCTCGGCAGGGCCTGGACTCTTGCTGCTTCCTCCCTGTCCCACGGGTGCAGAGATGGGTTTGCACTTACAGTCGGAGGAAGAGCTGGTTGTTGTCAGTGTTGACCGTGCCTTCTTGTCAACAAAATTGCCGTGGTTACCGAGTACCTGCACTGGACTCTGCTCTAACCTGACTCTGCTGACAGGGCTGAGTGGCTAAGCATTTCTAGCTCCAATGATTTGTTTGTCAATGAAGAGAGATGCCAACAAGCTAATCCCCTTCCCACTTGGAAATCTGGAGCCCTCTGCTGCTCCAGCACTTGGTGCTCGACTCCAGGCAGAGGCCCCGCCTCCCTCTTTTTATTTCACAGGGCGGCTTGCACAGGTTTTGGCGAGAGTTCAGTAAATATTTGCTGTTTGGCTGAGTCTAAACACCCAACTTTGTTTCCTAATTAGAATCTCTGGTACAGTCAATGTTGTTTGTCAAAGATAAGCAGAATTTAAAAAAAAAACGGAACACCACCTAAATTATGCAGATTGGGGATTTTAATAAGTACAAGAAAATTAATAAGTGGAATGGAAATAGGAATGAATGATATGAAGGGAAGAAGTGGTTTATTGAGCTCATAATTTTAGAAACGATTATGAGGCTCACCTAGGAGTAAGCTTGCTGTGAGCCAGAGCTGACTCCCTGACAGTGAACCCCACAACAGCAAGGTTCCTTTTGACGTTTTGTTAAACGTGGATGGAATTCACCTCAGTGGTGGGTATCTCATTTGAGATAGATACTACCTTTGCCCCAGGTGCTCCCGTCAATGTGGGGGCTCAGGAAGGTGGGGACCCCCCAACAGATGGTCCTGTGGGAGCCCCTTTCCATGAGGGGAGGGGTCCGCAACCAGGTTCTAGTTGATGGCATTCTGTGAAGGTGACCCCTGCATGTGGCCCAAGGCACGTGAAGAAGCAGGTTGCAGATCTTGTGGGTCAAGTTCAAGACCACCACAATAGAGCCAGTCACCAAACAAAAGCATGCCTTTGTTTCCCGGTGTCTGTAAAAGCGACGTTTACCCTACCCTGCAGTCTGTCCAGTGCTCAGAAACATGATGGAAAGATTTGAAATATTGTGAGAAGAACCAGAATATGACCCAGAGACGGGAACTGAGGACACAGGGTTAGGAAACTGGTCCAGCCAGACTTGGTCCACGCTGGGTTGCCACAAACCTTCCATCTGTGGAGGACACAACACGCCCTAAAAGGAAACACCATCCAAGGCCTATGTCTAGCAACATAGTGCCTGACTTTCTGAGAGACAGCTTCTGTTTTGGAGAAAGCAGCTACCATGGGCGAGCTGGCTTTCAAGCGGGCACCGAGGTTAGGGTGTTCTCCAGCCAGTGGCTAATGAGAAATGGGCACTGTTCTGGGCCTGTGGGCCTCGTCCACAAGGGCCTGCATGCTGCCTGCAGCGCCCGAGCTGGGGACCAGAGCTTTCTCCTTCAGCTGTCCCTTCCGATGAGACTGCAGCCCTGCTGGTGCCCTTGACTGCGGCCTTCAAGTGGTCCAACTAAGCACGCCTTGGGAAGTGCTAAGATGGCAATGTGTGTGGGGTGAAGCTCATACGCTAGAGGTGACCCTCTAGCACAGGCCTAGAGACCAGAGTCTGAGAGCTTTACAATCCTCTCCGGAAGACCAGCCAGTGATAGATTTTTCACAGTCATGTCGGGAAAACCCATCTTGTTGGTAGATTTTCGTTGCAGACTGCAGAGCAGACACACATGGCCAGCAGATGAGAGAGGACTGACCAAGCTTGAGAAGCGCCCTCGGAGCATGAGCTGTGGATTCGAGAAGAGGGCAGACGTGGAGCCGGTCGAGTTGTCCAGGGTGGAAACATCAGGGTGCGAGGTCGGCTCCCTTGTTGGGGGACTGCACAGAGACATTGCAGGGACGGCCTCTCACCCCCTCCTTCTGACATCCGTCTGAACAGAGAGCAGGTGTCTGAAGACCCACACACTGACCCCTGCCTCCTGCTCACGGGTGCTAACGGAGGCGGTGCGGGAGCGCCCGTCTCTGATGAAAGATGGGACTGTGGGCTGTTCAGACTGCGGCTTGTATGACTGCGCGTTGATCTTTTCATAATGTGGGAGCTGACATTTGCTAACCTTTTATCGGTGGAATAGTTAATCAAGTCCAATCTGTAAAAAAGCAACAGGCCTTTTTTTTCTTTTTCTTATTTTATTTAAAACCTGCCCCCCGTGTAGAATGCTAGCGGCCCCGCACCAGGGGAGACCCCATCACTGGCCTGGGGTGAGTGTCAAAGGAGACAGATGCACCAACCGCCAGGAGGATGCCAACAGCTGGGAGCCAAGATGCTGCGGTGGTCCTGAGTCTCAAATCCATGCCTCCGACACCCACCCGGGTTAAGCGTACAGTGACCTCACGGCGCACGTTGTCTCCCCTCCCTTTGTGGTTGCATTTTCTCGAAGCGCATGTTCCTTGTATGATGGGTTCAGGCTATTCCCTTGTTGTCAAGTCTTCAATGGCTCCACAGTACCTGGGAGACTCAACCCAATCTTTGAGCCTAGAGAGTGGGGACACCCAAGAACTCACATTTAATCACTCTCATCCCCCTGCCCCCAGAGACCCCAGCTCAGCCAGCCCAGCCCACGGCAGCACCGGGCAGTTTCCCCCAGATGACACAGCTTATCCACTCCCACTCTTCCCACCGTGACTTGGCTTTTGATGCCCAGGTGGTTTTTGGCAGGAGCTTGCTCTTGGCGCCCACCTGTGGCTCCTCCCCATCCCCAATTCCACACACGTTCACTTCTCCGATGACCCTTCTCAAGCGCCCTCCTCATGACCCTCACTACTCCGGCAGGGCATCATGCTCCTGGGGGCCTGGACCCTGTTGCCACCTCTTCCTGATTGATGGTGTCCAGGAAACTGCTGCAGGGCAGGCAGACCCGACACGGCCAGCAGCAGATCTACTGAAGGCTGTGGCCGAGCTAAGGGTGGAAGCCCTGCAGACAGCCTTGAGCCCCTCGGCCCACATAACAGCCACATACTGCATTCTTTCCGGAACTTTCCATCATTGCTGGCTGCTCCGGGCACTGCTGAAATGGGACCCTGGGCACGTTACCTGCCCGCATTCTACCTGAGTTGTGAGGGTCACTGGAAGGTTAAAAGCCCGAGAGAAATGTAAACCGAAGGGTCAATTCCTTCTGAGAGCCGTGTCCACTGCTCTTGACTGAGACCGCGCTTCTGCGAGGAAGTGCGCCTTCCCCAGCAACTGAAACCGCCTAGAGACTGCCCACCACGCCATCGTTCCTCACGGCCCGGACCCTGTCTCCCGGCCTCAGATACTCAGCCTGACTGGGTCGAGAGACGCCAGTGAATGAAGGGCTGAAGAAGGGCCGGTGCCCTCGCATCACAGAGCAGGCAGCGATAAAGGACTGCAGCGTGGGCTTCCCGAAGCACAGCCAAAATTCTCCTAAGAAAGGACCGTGGGGAGAGGCTGTCAGGAGCTCAGGGCGTCATCAGGAGAGAGCAGTGCCCGGAGAAGCACCTGGCGGCGTGGTAAAGTAGGTCAGAAAGAGAGGGAGGGCCCTTGATTGGACGGGCTGACACAGAGGCCACATTAGTGGACTCAATAGTAGCCCGGCTGTGACGTTGGCATCGGCACAAGGCTGGGCAGCGTTTGTTCTGCGGTCTGTGGTGTCACCGTGAGTCAGAACCCCACAACGTCAGCAAATCTCGATGCACTCTCTGTCAGTGGCAATGAGCATAAATGCCCCTGTTACCTGATTCCCCCAAATTCCACTGTTGCCTTCTGTCATCCTCCTGCTTCCTGTCCCTTCGCAGGTCAAACCCATACAGGTGGGCGTGAGCGGTGGGCGTCAGCGGTGGGCGTCATCAGCAGTGGCAGCGGCTGGAAGCTCACGGGCTCCTTGGTTTCTAGGGCCGCCATTCTTCACCTTTCCACATTAGCGCAAACACCTGATTCGAGTCAAGTCTTCAACAGGGAGGGTCTCAGAGTGGAACTGAATCATAGAGTTGGGGTAGGGAGGGGGTGCTGCTTGCTGGAGTGGGAGTGCCCCCCTCTGGCCACCAGGCGACCCTCCATACCCCAAGGGGGAGCATGAAGTTGGCCAGGCTACAGTGCAGCCTCCACCATGCTCCAGTGGATGGTTGGTCTCCCACTTCTGGTTCACGGTCCCACTACCACCAAGACTCCAGGTCCTCCTTGGGCCTCGTTGGACATTCACTGGCCCTTCTGGTGACCTGGATTGAAGGACACGGATGCGCTCCCTCCTCCGTATGCTTCTCGAGCCCAGAGGCACACAGGCTCCCCCAGTGCCGTGCCTGGAATGGACTGCGCCGCTCCAGGTCACCCTCCCTCTATCTGGAAGCACCAGAGGAGGGTCAGAGAAGCCAGGACAGTGCTCCCTCCCTGGCAGGCACATGCCCACCTCCCGCCTGCATAACCCATGCAGAATTTTCAAAACCTAGATTCAGTGTTTCTCCTTGTGCCTCTGCAGCCTCTCATGTTCACCCTGGCTTGCTCTCCTGGAACCGCGAGCATCCTGCTGGGGGCTGCCAGGTGTCTGGGGAGTGCTTCTGGGGGTCAGCTCAAGGGCAAAGCCCAGCAGCCAGCGGGCTCTGCATGGGGCTGCCACCTGCTCCACAGACGTGCGCCCGCTCCTTTAACCGCACACCCCTGCTTTCCTAGGCCAGGGACCGGCTCCCGTGTTCTACCTCCGTCTCATTCACACGGGTCTATTGCAAGTACTTGAGACCCGTGGGGCATGCCCGACGGTTCCTGTCTCCTTGGTGAGGGAGCGGGACTCAAGAGTGGAGCGGCCCTCCATCCACCTGTCGGAGCTGGGTTAAACTACTTGCACACGCGCTTGGCTTCTTGGCCATCTCGCCGACCCCTGGCCGGGAGCCTGTCACCAGGAGTTTGGGAGAACCGTCTTGGAGCCACAGCTCCTGTTCCACGGATTCTTCCAGAACTTACTGCCTGCTCTCCTCGCTCGAGATGCCCGGTCCCATCTTCTGCAGCTGGGGTGCTCACCTGGGCCTGTTTTTTTTAAGATGGTGAAGGGCCATTTGGATCGAGGTCTTTGATCTGTGGTCAGGGTTAGGATCCCAAGCCCACCAGGCAAGTGTGTGTGATCAGGAGCAAGCGCTGGGCTTTGTTCACTCCGAGCCGACCTAGTGACATTGCAGTGTGCAGGACGGGAGGTGAGCTTGGGGCACACGTGCATTCTTCTCCTTATACCCAGGTGGGATGCGACTACTACCGTGCCCACATGCCACTCTCCGTCTGCTGGCATTCTGCCCTTGCCACCATCCTTACTCTGCCCAAATCTACGCCATTCACGGCAGTCACATTTCTCCTCCCTCCTGGCCAGTGGCAATGCTCAGAGCCGGCTCACTGGTGGTGCCTGTCCTCAGGAATTGTGTTCATCGTGTTTAGTCTGGCTGGGAATCTATCCCTAGGCTCCATCATCAATGGACTGCTCTGCAGAGTTTAGGATTGGGTCTTTCCCTACTAGGAAGGCTGGCATTTTTCCCACCCCATTTCTGGCACATTCTGATATTTCTCCCAATCTATTGGTGAATACCCATCTGCAGCTCTCTTTGGCTCCTGGGGAGGGGCATCTGGGTGTGGACACGAAGTGACCCGGCCCACCTTCCGCATCCACAGCCCTCTCGGCGTCGGCCCCAACAGCCGCTGCTGGGAACCACAGAGGCGGGAAGAAGGCCAGCACAAGTTTGCTCACAAGTGTCTCAATGAAATGCCTGTTTCCTGTCCCTTAGCTCACCCTCCTTGTCTTCTTCTCACCCACAGCCCAGCAGGGTCAAGCCCATCGCCAAGCAGGGCTGCAGCACAGCCTCTGAGCTCCTTTCTCCCTGGGTTTCCCCCACCCTTGCCCATGGCAGCCCCCCACATGGCCATGCTGAGTGCTGAACCAGACTTAGATCCTCTGGGGTGGTGCTGAGCGCCTGAGTGTCTCAGACATTGACAGCACTCATTGAAGGGCGGGCCCGTTGTCTACATCAGAGATGAGCCAATGGCGAACGCAGTGGTCCCTCCAGGTACTGCTGGACCTGGGCAAAGCCATGTCGGTCTTGAGAGGTGGAGCGTGCAGCCTCGTGCGGCAGCCTGGCGCAGAGCACAGGGGACCACAGGCAACCTTCCACAGAGGGAGTGCACCTGCTGGGTTGGGCCTGCTTCATAGTTCTCACCTGCTGTGGACCTGTGGTGACTCGACACACAATGGAATGGGACAGGACCTCGTCCTGGGCATTCCTCAAGGTCGGTTGCAGACTGGCCCTTTGTCATCCCTGAAATGAGCTTTCTCTGGCCTTGACCCAGGGCCTTTCTTTCTGGCCCTTCATAATCTGTGAGCTCAGCTGACACTCACCAGCCTCCCAGCCCATAGGAACTTCCAGGTTGATGGAATTGGCTGTGTGTGGGATGCATCGGGCAGGAACTGGACATGGCTCTGCCTCACAGAAGAGGAAACTCTACTGCCGACTGATGGAATCACACCAATACCTGAGTAGGTCGTTGCAGAGTTCCCCCTCACCCCCAAAGTAGCGTCTACTAGAAACCTTGAAGTGTGGCCTGATTTGGCAATAAGGCATTGATTGGCCCATGTAATTAGACACATATCCTGAGGTGAGTGCATCTGATACCAAACACCCAGGTGAGCCCAGGGCCTCCTGGATTTAGACCTTCTCTCAGTGAGTGGGGTCCTCATTGAGAGGGGCCAGGACCCACAGAGGGAATGGCTGGGATATGGGCGAGGCAGAAGGCACAGGCCCTCCTTAGCGACTGCGGGGGCATCTCAGCTCTGCGTACCCAGTTGTTTGGGGCGTCCAGCCTCTCAGATGGTGAGAGAATGAAATTGTACCCTTCTGAAGCCTTCCAGCGTAGAGGGGAAGCACTCATGAACCTGCATTAAACAAAAGCCTCACCCTCGAAGCCCTGTTTCCCTAACACAGCCTCCATCTGGGTCTAAGCATTTCTGCAAGGTGATTTCACCTCGCTCACCCTCCTCCTCCGGAGAAGAATTCTGTGCTCTCCAATGCACCTCACAGCAATACGCAGGCTCAGGTGGCCTCAGGGGCCTCCAGCCAAGGTCCTCTTCACCTTTCCTTGAGTTGGCAAAGCAAAGTTATTGTGAAGGGGCGAGATGGGGCCTGTGGGATGGCCGGATAAGGTTTCCTTAGTAAATTCTCTTAGTCACCCGGGACCAGGAGTGAGGTCAGAAATTGTTAGGGAGAAGTTCCTCGGCCCAATTTCCCCGGTCTTTTCCCACCATTGTGGTTTCCCATTTTGTTAAATGGTCTTCCTCCCTGTGTTAGTCTTGGTGGACTAGAGAAACAAATTCATAGACACTCATATGTGTGTAAGAAAGACCTTTATATAGAAGAGTAATTGTACATTAAGAAAATATCCGAGCCTAGTCCAGATCAAGTCCATAAGTCCAAAATTAGTCCATATGTCCAACACTGCTCCATAAATTTCTCTTTAGACTCACACAGCCATGCCATAATGCTAAACACAGGGAGCTAACAGGCCAGTGGGTGGGAAGTCTTGTGGATCCAGTGGCGGCGTAAGCATCTCAGCACTGGCAGAGGTCTCCCCGTGGCTCCTCCAGCTCCAAGGGCCCTAGTGTGCCTCCATGTGTCTTATCAGAAGGAATGTCTCACAGGGAATGTCCCAGCGTCCCACCTCCAGTGAGCTATTTATCTCCCTAGCGCCTCCAAGGAGATCACCAAGCTACCAAGCTGTGACCTGATTGACAGGATAAACTCCACGCCTTCATTCTTAATACTCTCAAATTGACACCACATTATGTAATTACCACACTCCCAAATCCTATGATGTTCCTGGATCCTTTGAAAAAATCTATCCAGACAACTCCTTTAGAGTCTCCCACACAATAGCCATCACCATCTGAACCAACCCCTCTGTCTTGCATCTCACTGGCCACACGGACCCACCCTCTGTGCCTTCAAGGAGCCTGTCTCTCTTTGAAGGGCCCCAATGAGACGGAGATGAGTGTATGCCCGAGAGGAGACGTTTGTTGCTTCCCTTGCTCACAGACACTCCTTACATAGGTTTTGTTTGGGGGGTAAATCTGAGCATGTTGGAACTGAAAACCCAGTGGTAGACCCAGAGGGGTCCTGGGCCGGGCAAGGGGTCCCCAGATGTGGTGCTTGCTTCTAGCAAGGGGCTCCTCACTTTATACCTGTGGCCCAGCCAGTCCTGCCGCTTCATCTTGGCTCTTCAGGAAATGTTCATTTAAAGGCAGACCGATAAATAGATAAATAGAATTCGGAGAAAAGCCTGCTGCCAGGAACTCATTCCTTAGCCAAATGGAAGTGATTTTGGGCTAAATCCTACTTGGCTTCTTGATCAATTCTCAGTGTTGATATTGAGGGGGGGCACGACATGAGCCAACTCCTCTCTTTCCTGCCCCCTCTCCCACTTCTCCCCAGGGAGAAATGGGTACAGCTTCGCTGGTCCCCTTGCCCACTCAGCCTCCCAGCTCTCCTCGCTTCTTGGCTCCACTGGGCCCTCCCTGGCCTCTTGTCTGTGGAAATTGTTTCTAGCTCAGAGGGAGAGGTTCAAGCTCTAGGTCCCTAATGTTAGGAAATGGCTAGAATGGACATCATTCCAATCCCAGAGCTGGGAGCAGACATGAGCCTAAGATTGATTCCAGAAGCCCACAGAAGGTGGGGGTCAGCCCAGACCTGGTCCAGCTCCTCCTGGTGACGAACTCTGTGTGACCCCCTCTGGTTGGCCACACCACAGTTAGCCCTGCCCTCCCCGGGATATCATGCCCACACAGCTCAGCCTTGGGGCCACAGGACACCACAGCCATGTAAAGGTCATCCTGAAGGCCAGCAGGGCTTTGAGGGGGAAAGAAGAAGACACCTTCCTTCTCGAACGGGCTTGATGATGGCTGGCATCTCAGCCCCCGCCCCTCCCTCCCAACTGGTAAATTTCAAGGCCACCAGATGAAGCTGCCTAGCATCCTGCCACTCAGATCCTGATCATGAATGTAGCCACTGCAGGTGTGGCTGTCAGCACAGGCCGAGCTTCATGCCCCGCCTTTTATCTCCTCTGCAACCACACACAGCCTGCCACCTCCTCTTGGAGAAGTGAGACCACCCTCCAGGCCCAAGGCTCAGAAGGAAGGCGACCCCTTCCCCAGCGCAGAATGAGTGAGAGCCAGCCGGCCTTTCTGCGGTGACGCTAAGATCCTGTGAGCACAGGTTTGCTTCACTGGTGGGCACCCTTGGTGAGTTTCTCCTTCCTTATTCAGGCAGAAGGGGGTGTGGAAAACCATGTATTAGCTTGGATTGTCTAGAGAAAAAAAACCAACTAGTGACCTTGTATGTGTATGTGTATTAAAAGAGATTTACAAAGGGGTACCCCCAAAAAATCCAGAACTTTTTTCTCTCACAGGTATATTTTTAAATTTGTTTGCAAAACAACCTCATCACCTTCAAAGTACTCTCCATTGCATTTAATACATTTGTCAAATCTGAGATTCAATTCTTGGAAACATTTTTCAAACTCATCTGTTGGGATGGCTGACAGCACCTCCCTCATTTTTTTCTTCACTCTTCTACGTCAAATCACTGTCCTTTCATGTCCCTCTTCATTCGAGGAAACAAGAAGAAGTTGCATGGAGTGAGGTCAGGTGAGTAAGGTGTGCAGGGCAAGAGAAGCAAGTTGGGTATTGTTGTTTTTTTTTTTGCCCCAAACTGGTGCATTGAGATGGCTGCTTGAGCAGGTGCATTGTCGTGGTGGCAAAACCAGTCTCCCAGCTGCCACAAATCAGGCCTTCTTTGGTGACATACTGCTCTGCAATCTTTTCAGAACCTCTAAATAGAAAGTTTGATTAATAGTCTGACCTGGTGGAGCTCCAAATCTACTAATTCCCTCACATTAGGAAACAAATGAGCATCACCTTGATCTTTGATTTCATTTGATGAGCTTTTTCTGGGCGAGGTGATGATGGTGTCTTCCACTGGCTTGATTGATTGATGTTTGGCTTTGTGGTCATAAGAATATCACCACATCTCACCACTAGTAATGACCTTGGAGAAAAAGGTCTGAGTCACTTTAGAGCTATGTTTTTCTTGTTCTTTTCTCTTTAAAAAAATCATTTTATTGGGAGCTCATACAACTCTTATCACA
Source organism: Tenrec ecaudatus (assembly GCF_050624435.1). Lineage (NCBI taxonomy): Eukaryota > Metazoa > Chordata > Mammalia > Afrosoricida > Tenrecidae > Tenrec > Tenrec ecaudatus. Next base: position 110,227,085 of record NC_134545.1, on the reverse strand, counting down.
ATCCATACATACATCAGTTGTATAAAGCACATTTGAACTTCGTTACCCTCATCTTTCTCAAAACATTTGCAGAGCTGTTTTGTTTTTTTTTCACAGCCTGGCATGTTTTCTACTCAATGCGCTTTTCTCTGGTCAGTCAGAACCCGAGGCACAAATTTTGAAGTGACCCTTTGAATTCCTACATCTTCCATTGAAATTCACTGAGCTGACCTCCAAGAGAGTCCAGATAACTTCCCGATCTCTTCAAGGGTCCGTCATCGGTCTTCAAGAACAAGTGCACACACTTTGTCGACATTTTCTTCCATTCTGGAATTTGATGGATGTCCAAAAGGAGATTTGTCCTCAACCTATACTTCACCTCTTTTTGAAATGAGAAAACCATTTGTAAGCTTGAGTTTTTCCCATAGCGCTGACCTTTTAAGCTGTGTTCAACATCACAACGGTTTCTGTGGCAGTTTTCCTGAGTAACAAACAAGAGTTCACAACTGCACGCTGCTCTCTTAAATCAGCCATCACACACACACACACACACACACACACACACAAAACGAGATTTGAGCTTTGATGAAAAAGTTCATGGTGACCAGAGAGAACCTTTCCAGGTGACACCCATGGGTGCACTAACTCAGAGCGAGTTCTTCACAATGCTCCTCTACCGATAAAAGTCCATACCATGAACGCTCCCCTGCCCAGCGGAACTTTTTATCCATTTTGGCAGGGACACCCCTTCATAGATCAGGAAACAGCTCACAGAGTTTAGAGGTAGGCTAACTCCTGCCTAGTTCAAGTCCATCCGTCAGATGTAAGCTGAAGGTTTCTCTGGCTCAGGTAGCTGATGAACAAGGAGCAGGGGGGTGATGCAGGAGAGCCACAGACTGGTGGATGCAGGAGTCAATGAATCCGAGATCATCAGTCGGCTGACAGCTTTGGGGATCGGTGGAAAACCCCACAGGAGATCAGTGATACTCATCCAAGGTCCGGGTCTAGTAGGAAGAAAAGGGACTAAGGGTACTCCACTCTGCTCAGGGTCTCGCTTATACAAAGGGCCACAACCCCAAGGAGGTGTCGTCAGGCCGAGCTTGACTGATTGGTTGGGCTCCTCCCCGTCTGCACCTAGGTCTGTCTCAAACTACACCCCTGCTATGGAGTCAGTGCCAACTCATAGAAACCTCTCCTGGGTGTCTGAGACCGCAACTGTTTATGGGAGTGGAAAGTCCAGTCTTTCTCCTAACAGAGTTGCTGGTGGTTTCAGACTGCTGACCATGTGGGTCGGTGCCCATAAGCTGCTCCTTGGGAGAAGACTGGGCTTTCTACTCCCGTCAACAGTTAGGATCTCAGAAACCCACGGGGCTCACTGTGAGTCCGCAGTGAGTGGAAGGCATGCCCAGTTGCTATCAACTCTAACCACTGGTCTTCCTCCAAGTACGGACATGGGGAGTCCTCCTCTGTCCCGGTCCTCACCTCCTCCAGAGCCCTGGCAGGGCCTACTGGACCGTGTGAGTCAGTGTAACCACAGGAGGAAAGTGCAGAGGAGAACTGGGGTGGTGTTCCCTCTCTGGCTCTCTAATGGCTGCTGTAGAGGCTGGGCAGGAGGCAGGTGGTGGCACTCTGCCACGTCATCAGGCAAAGCCGGGCCTGGAAAGGGCCATCTATAGGGAGATGGAGAGAAGGGGGACCGGGGTCCTTGGGGGAAAATCTAGGGGCCGGAGGAAGGGGAAGCTTTCCCTGGAGACAGGAGGAGAATAGATAAGATCTGGGAAGCTTGTGGGTGGAGACCCAGGAGACAGGAAGAGCCAGGCTCCAGAGAGGGCAGCACTAGTCTGGAAACCCATAGTCCCATCAGGAGTGGCCCACCGGGCAGAGGGGTCAGCCCTCACCCCAGGTTGATGGGAACGTGGATGGAGTTCCCATGAGGTAGAGTCACACTGGGACTCCGCACGCTGTCTGGCATCCCCACCAGGGGCCTGTGGCCTCCCCCGGTTGCTCTCCACAGATTCTGCTAGGAAGGATTTTCTCACACAGACGCTCATGAGAAGAGGCCTCAGCTCAGTGTCTCACTGTCCAGCCACCTCCTGGAACGATGCCTTGCCCAAAGCCACAGACCCCATCCCTCTGCCCGACATCTGTCCGCCGGACCCCAGAGCAGAAGGAGGGGTGGGCGTGCCTCTAAGAGAAGAGAGGCGTCTTCACACACAATTATTCCCATAGATTATGGAATGTCTTTGAAAGTCAGCCTCTCTTATGTGACCCTTGAATATTCTCCACAAGGGGAATATTAATAATGGGAAATTCTATGAGAATAATCTTTAACATCAGATGTTGGCACCATGACAAAACGTAAAGACACCTCTTTGAAGAGCTCGGGGTGCCTAACCGCGTCTGTCATGTGGCCTCTCAGTACAAGAGAAGGGAGTTCTATGTTCTCATGTGGAAGAAATTCCCAACTTTGAGGTTAGCAGCTCTGAGCGGCTCTTCAGAGAGACCCGGGGCCCTCTGCTCTGACAGGCATCGAGGAGGAATGTGGATCGGAGCCATACCACAGGGAAGATACACATGGTAATTGTGGTTCGGTAATTACCACTGGCTCCCAAGAGAGCCACAGTGAATCCCGGAAGGTCTCCGGAGAATGCCATCCTGACTCCTGCAGAGTGAGGTGGAGATATTTGTCTATAAATCTTTCACAATCTTGAGATAATTTCCCAGTAATGGTGCGCTCAGCCAGCGTGGCTGAGTGGGTGCGGGTGTGTGGCTGGTGTAGCAGAGGCTATGAAGTTCTTGTTGGCCCGTAGAGTTGAGCCATCTGCTGGGTGCCTAATTGACTTGTTGACGGAGCCCAACAGCATGGGAGGAGGCGATTGGCCAGCTGTGCCGTAACTACTTAGGGGTATTTTATTGAAGGCAGTGGAGATGATTATCTGACACAAGTAAACTATAAGCTCGGGTATTAAAAAAAAAAAAAGTTCGCGCTAGCAGTCGTTTCAGGGAGCGTGGTTTTCATGTGAGCAATGTGTTCTCACAGACTTGTTGCTGTCCTCGCAGAGTACAGCGTTCTCAGCCCTGGTCATCTGAGACACCGGTTCTCATCTTCTCACCTGCACGGGGTCCTCGAGTCTTCCGGGTGGCCTCCTCACCTGTTTGGACTGTGAGCCCCTCAGGGGCAGAGTCAGGAGAGGCTACAATGATACTGGCCAATGAATGGGCAGCGCAGGGGAGTGAGGGTGGTGAGGAGGCAGGGGTCCCTCACAGAGAGGCCCATAGTTCTGAATAAAGTTTGGTTTCTGTGTTTGGAACCCACAAGCTGGGCAGAGCACGTGGGTGAGTCCCACTGAATCCCGCCAAAGGGGGCTCAGAGTGTGCAGCTCCTGCATGCACCCTCCACCCCCATCCACACGGACGTCCTCACCCCACCCCTCTACACCCTTACTCCCAACCCCAACCCCACCCCACTGCAGCGACATCCCCATGCCCACGCCTGCCCTCATTACCGTGCTCACCCCCGCCGCCCCCCCCCAGGCTCCCCACACACTCTCAAGTCTGTCTCTACCTGCTCCTCATCACACCCTCTTCCCATTCAGCTCTGTCACCCCTGTCCCAGTCACATCCTTCCTCAACCCTCTCCCCTCTCCTACCTTCATCCTATCTCCATTCGGGTCAACATTCCCACCATTCCCACAGCATCGTCTGTTTCCGTATCTCCATCCCCGTCCTCCTGCCCCTCCAGCTCCTTCCTAACCAGTGCCCATCCTGCAGCCACCTTCTCGTCCGTCCTCCCCTAAGCCTCAACCACCACATCCGCCGCCTCCCCGTCGTCTGCATCCCCATCCATCGCCCCGCCCCCTGTATTGAGCAATCATATCAAAACGCGAAGCGCTTGCTCCTTGAAATACCCTTGAGAGAGGCGCCTGCACTGCTGAAGGTGATTTCCAGCCCTCTCACCCTTTCCTGCCAAACTCTGCACGCTGCCATGTACCGCGTCATGACATCATGGTAGTTTGAGCATCCACAGGGGGTCCATCATGTGCTATGCTTTGAGTTTGGGGGGTCAGAGAACACCTGAAGGGACGACATCATGGTTGTAGGATGGATGGGGTGAGGTTTCCCCGCAGAATTGTTAGAGGACAGCCTTCACGATGTCCCAGCACGAGCAGGTTCATTGTCATGGTGGAAATAGCATCCCTGGGACCGTGTTCTTGGACTTTCCCTCACCGACACCGATTTCCACTGTCTTCAAATGTCTTCACCACAAGACCCTGTTGTCACCCTGTGTCTTTGCAGATAATCTGTCAGGACCACCCTCTGAGGTCCTGGGACAAAATCACCCCAGCCTCTGGCTGACCCCCATGCTTTGAACGGAACTGTTCCAGCCAATCTCCTCGGATGCCACCGTTTAGCTCGACCCTCAATCTTGGGAGGTCAGTGAAGGCGACTCAGAAGTCTAATACTGAGAGAACTTGTCTGCGCTCCCTCTCTGAGGGCAGAGCCATGTTTAAACACCTCCTGATTGGAGTAGTCCTGTGCCTGCGGGAACTGGACCCAACAGCCCACTCACTTAACCTTGCACATGCAGTCCGTTCCTGGGAGCTGCTCATGGGGAAATCAATCTCAGATTGACAGGTGGACCTGCACTGCCCGAGTGTCTTACCCACGTGTATCTTTCTAATTAGCTCTGGAAGCACTGGCGTGGCTCCTGGCTCCTAGTTTGACTGTATCTGCAAGATCGGAACAGCATTCCTTTTGACATGCAAGTAAACAAGCCTCTTTGGTCAAATGGCCAGTCGGATCTCAAGCCAGGGCTGCAAGACTTGAAGTTAAAATCACTGAAGGCCAACGTGAACTTGTGAACAGCTCCTGTCACTCTACGTTTCCTGCCAGGCTAGGCTTTAATTGGCACTGTTTGCACATCCACCCCTGCCCTTCAGGGGTCTATTCCTGGGAGGTGGGCAGACGTAGCGTTTCTTCCAGGTCACCAGAGTGCATTTGGATACAAGCTCTCTCTTGTTTAAGTTTCCATCTGAGAGACGATTCATCGCCACCGCCTGGTCACCACACTCTGTAGAGCAGGGTCACCTCATTGGTCTCTGAACGTTAGCCTTTCTCCCCGCATCCCGCTCATTCTTAGAACATTCTCAGCATTTACAAGACCGGACTCGTTCTTTACTGGGCTCTGTACAGACTGGGCTCAGCCAACAGAACCCCGTGTTTTCATCACCAAAGATAGCTAGAGTACAAGAGCTGACCCTGGGTCTGGTCTTAATAATGATCTTGGTACATAGTTTTCTTATTTGCATATTAATGGTGCTTATCGACTTAACTCGATTTGGGGGGAGAAATATTTAATTAATTCCTTGCTAGTTGAAGTGTCTGTATTTCTAAATAAGTCGACTGAGTGAGCAAATCCATAAATCACGTTGAGCCCATTGCTGCAGCCACTGCGTTGACCCAGCTCCTCTGGGCGTTTGCTCTTTTCTCTGCCCTCTACTCTACCAAGCGGGATGCCCTTCTCCAGGGACTGGGTTCTCCTGACAACATGTCCAAACTAAGCGAGACCGAGTCTGCCCATCCTTGCCTCTAAGGAGCATTCTGGCTGTATTTCTTCCAAGGCAGGCCTGTTTGTCCTTTTGGCAATCCATGGTACTTTTAAGAGTGCATAAAAGGTACGCATGGAAACTGCAGGTGCGACCAATACCCCATCGATGGAATGCCACGAAAACCTGAACAAGCTCGCCTATAAGGATGGCTCCACGTGCCCAGAACGTAAATGTATATTGGAGGGGGGGGGGCGGGAAAACTGGCATGGTTTTTGACTCCAGGACTGGCTGGTTCTTTCTCTGGGATTTGGGGTCACTTTATGAAATTACAATAGAGCTATCCTCATTCTCAACTGATTTGAAGATGCCCAAGGCCTAGAGGAAGCCCTCTTTGCCTCCACATGGGTTATGCCCTGAAGCCTCAGGGGACCCTAAGAACCCCTTTCCTACAGGGGACTGGGGTTCCTTGTTTGTCAGGGATGTGCTCATGGGCACTGGGATGAACTCAAACCATGGATTCACCCCTCTTTTTTTGAAGGGCAATCACAGGTATAGAAAGTAGTGGCATCTTGTGATAGCTTTTGTGTGTGCCAACATGTCACCCTTAAGAAGAGATGGGTGGAGTTGAGCCTGTCAATCAGATCACTGCTTGATGACCTCATTCGGAGCTGCCACTGAGATAAATGGCTCTCTGGAGGTGGGCCTCTCTCCCTTTTCTGCTTTTACCTTCCTACTGACATCACCTGGAGACCTGAGTGAGCCCCGTAGATGCATCCACCGCCACTGGATCCACCAGACTTTGCACCCACCCACCAGCCAGTGATATTCCTGCATTTTGCTTCATGGCATGTGGCTGCATGAGTCTGGAGAGAGACTTAGGGACCAGTATTGAACGTTAAGGACTTGAGTTGGCCTGGACTCGTATGTTTGACTGATACATAATTACTTATTGATCTAAAGCTTTTTCTTACATATGTAAGAGTGTCCCTGGATGTGTTTCTCCATTCAACACATCCCTAGGAGGTGCAGCATTTGCATGCTTAGCTGCTCACCTGGAGGCTGGAACAATGCCCCTGGCATCTACCCAGAGGGGCCTGGGAAGGAATTCTCAGAGCTGTACCTCCAAGAATCCACGCCTTGGAAACATGATGGAGTAGTGTCGCTTTGACATCCACGGGTCCTCATGAATTGCGATCAACGGGTGGCAGCTGGCTTTTATGAGACATGCCAAAGATTATCGCCAAGTTCCAGGACTGATTTCCTCCTAAAAATCCCAGGATTAGGTCTGGGAAAACGGTGCACACAGGGTGACTTGGGAAGCTCTCCACTCAAATGCTCGGGGTCCCACTGAGTTTCCCCTTTCAGAGTCTAGCTTCCACGGGTTGTTTCCACAAATATGTCAAAAATGTTGGCGAAGAAACAACTCTCCAATTTTCATCTTTTATTTAGCAACCCCGAGAGTTACTTCAGTATTTCGGGGGCTTTAATTTTAAGGCTTGTGGGCCGTTGTTTCCTGTGCCTGAGAGATGGAGATCACTTAGCGACTGGGATCAGGGGATGTTTTCAGCCAAAAGAAGTTAAAAATAAAGATAAACAAACAACTTCAATATTGATATTGATGTCTGTGGACTGTTCTCTGCCTCAGATTCTACAACCCCCCTGACCCTCCTGGAGCAAAGTGGCTCTCTGTCTGGGCTTGGCCTTGAACCAGAGGAGCTGGATGGATACTTGCTCTCCTTCTTGAAGGGGCATGAGGGTGCAGTGTCTGGTGGCGAATGAGGAGCTGTGCGGTCATCTGGTGACAATGGCCGGTCACCAGGGCGACTCCCGCAGTTGAGCCCCAGGAGAACTGGTACAGAGAGGATCGATGTTGGTCTGACAGGAGCTCCAAGGTGGTGGTGAGGTTGGACATGGAAGCGAGGGTCCATGAGGGGATTTTCTGTCTAACGCATGCCAGTCTGTCTGGTTTCCAACCTATCTGCATCCCCTCAAGGATGAAGTGACTGAAAAACAGACTTGCGGAAACTAATGCAGGGCCAACAGCGTCCAAATCGTGGGTCCTCAGCAGTCATGCGCAACCTCATTGAACTACAGCACTGACACCCTGCTACTGAACAGAGCAAGTGTGTCGGGAAACAAGGGCCACCGCTGCAGGTACACTGATGCTGGTACGCAACTCTGGACACACAGGTGTACACAACTCCCGTATACTGTATGCAGATGCATGCATCCCCCAGGTACCTCTGCATACACACACACTCATGTACACATGGGCATATACATATCCAATATGCTTACAAAGACACATAACTCAGACAGTCCTGTACATACAGAGTCATGGGCATACTCATGCATTTACATACGACACAAACACACACATGCATACATACATGTTCACATCCACACCCCACATACATACACTACTGGCAGAAACATGCACACCCACACCTATACACTGTGTGCACACGTGTATTCCCACACATACACTGTACAGAACATACACCACACATGCACATGCACCATATACATACACATATACTATAATCAGACACATGCACACTCACACCCAGCACATACTCACACGCATGTAATGCCACACACAGTCACACACATGTGCTCATATATGTACTCATGAACACACACAGAAATTATACTCACAGTCACACTCATACAACCTACATGCAAGGGTGTATGCATACACACATCCATGCACTGTACATGTACATGTACAGACACAGATGTCCGCATTGAATGCTTGCTCAGTAAGAACTGGGAGGGACCTGGGGCCTAAAAGGTTGCAGGTTGTGCTGCTCCCCATGAGGTCAGCTTTGCTGGCATAGTGTGTGCAGTAGGCAATGTGTGGGGACCCAGGCTACAAGGGCACCCACAAAGGTGGCATGTTCTCTCACTCGTTTAAGGGAGACCTCCATGTGAAGGGCTGCAGCTGGCAGCACCCAGAGGTTGCACTTTGGCCGCCGCCACTGTATCTGTTGGGATCCTCATAACGCTGCCAGGTGTCCTAGTCGCCAAGTTCTCTCATACGGGATGCTGACCACACAGGAACCATGTGTGAGCCCACACGTGCCGGGGCCCCAGTCTCCCGCCTGGGACAGGGTGGGATTCCAGTCTGTTCCTATGGCTCCATTTATTGGACTCGGTCTGTGTCTGCCCCTCCGACTTCGGCAGGATTTCCAGGATCCGCAGTCTCCCTCTCTCCGGCCCCCTCTTCCACTGGGCGCATCATCCTGTCTGGATTTCAGGAGAAACAAACGGACAGAGGCAGCCTACTTTGAAGATGGACCAACCACACACTGGGGCGGCCGGGCCCCCTCGTTTTATTGCACTTTCCCTGATTGCATTTGGCAGATCCTGATTTGTTCTTGTTGCAGATCAAGTGGCTCTGGGTGGCCTGTAGTCAGCGAGTCTCCTGATACCATGTTCCTGCCACACATGTTTGCTTGTGTCCCTGGCTCCCATTTCGGGCAGGTGCCCTACTGTGATGCTGTCAGGGTGTTTGCTGGGACACTGAGCCATCAGGGCAACCGGCATGCTCCCCATGTCCTCTATGGAGGTGGCCTGGGCTCAAGCCATATTAGACATCAGAGTGGGTGATTTGTGCCACACGGCTGGGATTAGTGGGGAAGCATGGATTTCCGGGACACTCTGATTTTCCAGAGTGGATCACAAACCCATCTGGTTGAACATTCTTCATTGCTGTGACGAGGACAGCAACACCAGGGCTGCCCACCCACAAGCATCCCTCACATGCACAGCCCAGCGCCATCAGCTGTGCCACCTTGCCCACTGCCCAATATCACCGGGAGTCCGCAGGGTCCCTGGTAACTCCAGTCAAGGGTCTGCTGGTCCTCTGACTGCCTCATCAGGCACATTTCTGTTGCTTCTGAACCCGGGTCCGTACTCAGTCTGTCCGGGTTTGGGGCTCGGGCTTGTGTCTGGGCCCTGCTCTCCCATGCCACGTGGGAACTGGCTGTGACCCGCTGCGTTCAGGGCAGGTGGCTCTGAGCCCTGCAGGGCTCCAGCCTTCATGGCCCATCGTGACTTAGGAGCTGCTGGCAGGCCCTCCTTGTGATTCAGACGTGAAATATGCAGGCTTCCTGCCATGAGCCAAGACCCCACACGCCTGTTGAAGCAAGAGCTGTTCTCGAAAGCTGCGTGTGAACAGAGCCCGGAGCAAAGGGGATAAACCTCTGAGACACCTTCTCCAGCTCCGAGATTGTTGGCAAGGACGCTGCAGTCCTGGGGCGGGAGGCCCTGTTTGCCTTCCCAGGGAGCCTGGCAAGCCAAGAAGAGGCGGGCCAGCATGGAGGAGGGATGGGGCAGAGCCTGGCGCGGGCCCTGTTGACTTTGGCAAAACTGAATCACCACGTGGAACAAAAAAAACAAACAAAAAACAAACGAGTCCTCAGATAAAAATAACTGGTAATCTACAAGTATCTGAATGAGAAGGGGGCCCCGTGTGTACTTCCTCCAGGAGCGCGGCTCATCCCGTGCCCTCCTCTTGTTCTGGCAAAGACAGCCGAACCCACGAAGCCGTTCTTCACCAAGTGCATAAAAGTGTCGGCTTATGTATAATTGATACAGCACCCGTTAGTTATGGTCTGTTTAATAGTATTTAAGGCTGCCGGATGACATCATTCTTTCATTTACCAAGTGAAGAAATAAAAAGACCAATCAGAAACATTTTATAGTGCCAGCCGGAGAGCGGCTTATTGGGTTTGATAAAGACGGTGGCCGATGATAAACAGATTCTCTGGCTGAGGTATCTGAGAGGAGTCGCCGTGGCACGGGGCCTGTCGGTATTTACGCGGTGGTTGTTTTAATCATAATTTACTTACTGTGCATGTGTTATCTGATAGACTGCTAATGCGCCTTCAGCAATTCATTCTGCCCACAGTGCAGTAAATCGCCATAGAGCTGTGGACCTTTATTAGCGGCAATGATTAAATCCAATTTTCGTTGTACTTACCGCATCTCCTGCGCTGCCACAGGGCATCCCTATGAGAGGAGAGACCCCGAGCTTCCCGTCCTGCCCCTCTTCGTCTCTCCGCCTCCAGCATCCACCCTGGAGGGGGCTTTTCCCTGGGAGGGGTCTTCCCAGCCTGCTGGCTCCAACTGGACTCTGTTTGCCTGGCATTGAGGGTCTTTGGGTGTCACCCAAGGAAGCGGGTCAGAGGGCTCTGCAAACATGCATGTTCAACAAAATACGGCCCGTGTCCAGCCTATGTGTGGCAGTGGAGCCTTGAATAAAGTGAGCCAGGCCTTTGCGCCGCGCCCACATGCGTGGGAGCACCTGCAGCTGGGCTTAGTGTCATGTAGCGCGAGGATGCAGCCTCCCCCAGGTCAACTCTGTCAGCGAATTATCACAGGGTAGGTAGCTGTATGGTGTAATCCGGCAATGCCAGTTGACATACCAAGAAAACCCAACTCCCTGCCATTGGGTCCATGAGGACTCACTCAGAGAAACCCCACAGGACAGTGTAGAATGGCCCCCGTGAGGTTCTGAAATTGTAACCCTTTCCGGGAGTGGAACGCCTCTTCTTTCTTCCATGGAGCTGCGGGTAGTTTGTAAACCACTACATTGTCGAGGTTCCTGTGACACGCGCCCCCAAACCAAACTCACTTCCATGGAGTCTATTCCAAGTCATCACAACCCTATGGGAAGGGCAGAACTGACCCTGTGGGTTTCCAAGACTGTTAACGCTTTCTGGGTGGAGAGAGCCCCGTCTTTCTCCCATGAGGGGCTTGTGGTTTCGAACTGCTGACTTTGAGGGTAGTAGTCCAATGGGTCACCACTGCTCCGCCCGGGCTCCTGGTCTAAGCTCAGGAGCCCCCTCGGGACCCGCGAGGTGCTTTGGAAGCCTGTTGAGTCTGCAAATGACAGTCCAGTCAGGTTCTTTGATTCAGGCTCTGGGCCTGGCCCAGGGTCCTGGTCCTCCCTTTAACGGGCGCGTTTTGTGATTTTCCCTGGGAGAATTAGGTAAGACAGGTCCTGAACTCAGGCTGAGGGCCACACTGTCTTGCATCAGAGAAGGCCCAGGCCCTGTCATTCTTGGGTCAGACGCCAATACCAGGCTTGCTTCGGCCCTCAAGAAAGCGCCCCGCAGACAGTGGCCTGAGTCCACATCCTGGTGGCTGTGGCTGTGGTTGTAGAAGAGGCATTCAGAGGCCCTTGACTCTTCCTGACCCACCTGTGGGACTTGTCATGTAGAAGCACGTCATTCACCTGCCCTGGGTGACATCTGAGGGCAGGGCTGGGCTCTGGGGCCGTGTCATCTCTTGAACCATCCTGCCTTCCACTGGCTTGCTGCCTGCCCGATCACCTGTAGGCCGGGCTGGGCTGGGGCCACCTTGACCCCATCTGCCTGGGCAGATCTTCCTCTGTCTTTTTTCATCAGCTCCCACCTGTCCTTGTCACCCAAACCATCCAGCCACGCAGGGCTACGCAGTAGGGCCTCTGCCCTCCCAGGGAGGCCCCCCTGCCCTAGTTCCCACTGACAGCCCTCCCTGTTTCTCGCCTCTGATCCAGATGTTCCCGAGCTAAATGCCATTTCTTCTGGGCCCTGCTGAGTACGACTTTGGAAATGTGGGCTAATGAAGGATCCCGAGTTAATAGGCCTCCCCCCATGCAGCTCTTCTCTGAGCTACACAGGCCTCTTCTCTAGCCTGGGGGAGTGGGCAGGGAGGTGGGGAATCTCGTTTGGTGCCAGGCCAGTGGAGCTGGCTCTCACGTCGGGATCTTTCTGTGCCTTTGAACTCAGCTTCCTTGTGGCTACCCTCATCTTCCCTGGGGAAGGGGCCTCCCCACCTGGAGACCCTCTCTTCTGACTGCTATGCTCTAGCCAGGCTGTGGACCTTGGGCAGGGGCAGGCTTTCTCCGGAGACTGTCTGCCTGAGGGCCCATAGGGATAGGGTCTCCTCCCTGCTGTCCCCTCATCTGTGCATGAGGAACATTAGGACATTCAGGACATTAGGACATTCAGGGTCCACCCCGGCTCCCTCAATCACCTGGCAGGTGTGAGCAGTACTGGTCAGAGGAGAGCCATGCCATGGCCCATCCGGAGAAGGTGATGGGAATGGGGGGTTGTGGACCGCCAGCCAGGCAGGGACTGGGTGGGGACCAGGTGAGCCATGGGATGGGCCAGTGAAGGCATTCCTGGACTCAGGGATGCAGGCAGGGTGGGATCCACCTCTATCTCCCCACGCCTCATTTCCAGATCCCACACTGCTGCTTTCTAAATCCCAAGCCTGCTCCTCACCGGGGCTGTTGAAGCCTCCCGAGGCCGTTAATTCTCTCGGGTAAATTACCCAGAGAAGTGCCGAATCCCCCTGTTGCTTTCGGAGCAGGCGTTCAAAAGACCTGCCGCAACAGGCCCACGTCACACTTCTCCCCGAAGGCCACCTGGTATGAGGGGCCTTGAGAAAGGCACCGGGAAGGTCCCATTCACTTTGCGTTCAAGCCTCCCCCAACCCCGCCAGCTTCCTGAAGCCCCCCTCGTGGGTTCAGTATAACTGAATTCCCAACCAGCACCTTTAAGCACAGGCATGCGGGTCATCCTGGGGAGTCTAAGGTGGAACTCGGCTCTTGGTCATCTTCATTCTGAAGATGGACGGTGACAGCCCTTGAGAGACGGCCTTGCTAACGGCGTGATCAGAGTCTAAATTCCATGCTAGACCACGGCTTTCCACGGAGAACTCGTTCACTCGACGATGCCCTCCTTCTCTCCGAGTTGGAGGGGAACGAGGGCTTTGCTGGCGTCTGACCGCTGGAATATTGGCATCCATCATGAATGGTAGAAGGATGGGGGCTCCTCCTCCTTGTCCGTGTCCTCCCCTCCCACACCACTTCTCTTTAGGCCCCACCCTTCCCGGCTTCACTTGATCTCTTTTCTACACTGACTCAGAGAGAGAGAAATCTTACGAAATAACTCTACACACTGGTTGTTGGGGGTGACGACGGCGGGCACGCAAACATTCCGGAAGCGTTTTCCTCCGCGACAGCAGGGCAAGGGGACGTCACTGTTTGGTCTGCCTTTTACCTGTGTGTCCACAAAACCCAAACCCAACCCCCTGCCCTTGAGTAGATGCCGACTCATTGCAACCCTGTAGGACGAAGCAGAACTGCCCCGGGGGTTTGCCCAGGCTGTCACTCTCCACAGCAGAGGAAAGCCTTACCTGCCCTTCGGAACGTGGCACGCTGCTCGCCGCGTTTCCTGCCTGTTTCAGGATCTGGTTTGCTTGTTTTCCTTCCACCCCCGTCCCAAATTAACGCATATGATGTATTTGCCTTTTGAGGGGGGCTTCTAGCTGCCAGATGTTCACTTTGAGGGGCTGGACCCCCAGTGATCCCTATGAATCAGGTGCTCCTTCGCCATCCACCTGGGACGAGCCCCCTTCCTGTGGGCTTTGGGGAACGCCAGGAGTGGCGACAGAGGGTCCTCAGCCTTGCCCTGGAGAGCAGCGCAGGAAGTGCCTCTGCCAGGCAGACAGCAAGCTGGCGACCCAGCCTGAGCAAGAAGGCATTTCCTTCCCCGACGCTGGAAGGGAGCGGGGTAACGACGTCGTTTTAATTACCCGCTCGCGTTCGCGGGAGAGACTCAGTTTATTGTTGCCTTCAATATGTAGAGTACAAATTATTAGTGCATGAAAATGGCCTCCAAGTTGTGCGGCTGGGTCTAGTAATTTTGGATATTTTCCATACGATTACTGCCTGCTCCATATACCTTTACTGGTTCTTTTTGAAATTAACTTAATGACACTCTGCAGAAACAGACTGCCTACAGCGAGCGAGCGCCTGCCTGGGAAGACGGACCGGGTTCCCACTGAGAGGCACTGATTTGGTACAGACCTGGAGAGGCTGCCGCGCCAAATCACCTGAGTATCAAATGATTCCAAATAAATAATTAAAGGCGGGTTTTCGGCGCCGGAGTCAATATTTGCTCGTGATGTTTTGGACCCGTTCACGCAGGCTCTGCCAAGATCTGCCTGCCTCCCGGGCAACGCGCCCTCAGCTGGCCAGAGGTTCTAGCCTCCGGGCATCCAGCGCCTCTTCCTGTCTCAGAAATCTCTCTCCGGGTGGCAGCTTCTCTTCTGCGGATCAGGGGCCCGGCCCTCCTGCACGGCTCCGTTGGTTCAGTTCTGTTGGATGGCCTTGGCTTTGTACAACCTTGGTGCCTGGGGCCCTGCTGACAGCATGGCGGGAGGGGTTTCCCCTGTGAGAATGGGGTCCTTAGGAATCAGGGTGGCAGAACAAGAGGCCTGATAGGACCATGACCCTGGAATCGCCTGACTGTCGGGGGGACAGGAGTCCGTAGGTGTAGGCCAAACCAAGATGCATGTCCATGTGCACCACACACTCCAGGTCCCAGATGCTCGCCCGCCTCAAGGTCCCTGGGATCCGGGACCATTTGAGCATTGCTGCCCACACCGGGGACACTGAGTTTTCTGGAGGTCCCTCTTTATGGAAAGATGTGGTTGTCATTCAATGTTGGCCCCTGGGTGGTGCAGACAGTTCCATACTCGGCTGCTAACTCAAGGTTAGAGTTTCGAGCCTTCCTGGAGATGTCCCAGAAGAAAGGTTGGGAATCTACTTCTGAAAGATGGGACAGTAACCTTCCAGGGAAACCATTCTACTCTGACACCTGGGTCTCTACCGGTCAGAACACATTTGTTGGTGACTGGAATTGTTCAACTCCGCCCAGGGTGTGTGAGTTTGTCTGTTTGTATGTTCCTGTGTGTGTGTGCACACGGGTGTGTATGTGCGTGTGTGGTTTGACAATATTGTGGGAAAATTCCTTTATCGCTGAGTTCCATTTCCACGGACTTCCTGAAGCCCTCTCCTCTGTGTGTGAGCATGGGCTCTAGCGTGTCCCCACCTGCACTTTATTTCTTGGGCTGTAAGAGTGGCCCATGGGGCAGTGTTGGCTCAGTGATAAACTTCTCCCCTTGCACTTTGGTCACCTGGCCAGTGAGCCTCGGTGCAACCACCAGCCATCCTGCAGTGGACACTGGTGTGCGGTTAAGCTGGGTTCCCACAATCTTCCAGGCTAAGATAGACTAGGAAGAAAGGTCTGGTGATCTACATTTTAAAAATCAGCCAATAAAACTCCAAAGATTCACGGTGATCTGTACCTGCTGACTCTGGGGTGGGCATGAGTCGGGCGGGGGCGTGGGGGCACATTGACTGGATCACAGCCAACAAAAGTCGGTCCTGGTGCTCATGCCTAGCTGCTCAACACAGAGCTGCAGGCCCCAGTTCAGTCAGAGGCGACTGGAAGAAAGGCCTGGTGGTCTAATTCCAAATGACCAGCCACTGAGATCCTCGCAGCATGCGCTCCTGGCCAAGACCAACCCAGGAAGATAGGACAGGTTTGAGCTCCAAGTTGGGAAGAGATCCTTCCGACGCCATCTTGTAATTGGCATTAAAAATAACCAACTCGAATACACTCATGGCCACGTGGTATTCGAGTGAGGGCCAGAACTTCATGCTCTGTTGTCGGAGTTCATAGTGGCCGTGTGTTCAACAGAGGGGAACATCGCCTGGCCCTGCGCCCGCTCACAGCTGCTTTCGTGGCCGAGCCCATTGTTGTGGCCACTGTGCCGATCCAGCTTGCTGAAAGTCTTCCTCTTTTCTCTGCCCCTCTGCTCCCCCAAGCACAATGCCCCTTTTCCGGCACTGGTCTTTCCTGACAACATGTCCGACGTACTTGATTTGAAGTCTTGCCATCTTGCTGCTAAAGGAAATTCTGTCTGGTTGTCTTCCAGGAATGGTTTGCTAGTTCTTTTGGCAGCCCACAGTACTTCCGATAGTGTTCACCAGCACAGTAATTCAAACGAATCAATTATCTTCCGGAGTTCCTCATTCAAGGTCCAACTTCCACCTACATAGGAGGTGACGGACAATACCTTGGTCGGGCACCTTAGTCCTGATTTTCAACACTTGAAACAGCCCTTGCGTGGCCCACCGATCAAATGCAATGCATCTTTTGATCTCTTGATGGCTGCTATCATGTTCATTGATTATGGATGCAAGCAAGAAAAAAAAATTCTTGACGAGGCCCATCTTCTTTCCGTTGATTAGTTTATGACCTATTGGTCCTGTTGTGACAGTTATATCTTCCGCACACTGAGTCGTAATCCATACTAAAGGCTGCGATGCTTGATCTTGGTCATCAAGTGCTGTAAACCCTCCTCACTGTCAGCCAGCACGGTGGCATTCTCTACATAGGGCAGCTTGCTAATAAGCCTTCCTCCAACCCGAGGCTGAGTTCTTCTTCATAGAATTCAGCTTCCCTGATGATTTGCTTAGCATTCAGCTTGAATAAGTGCGGTGGAAGGATACATCCCTGTCACACACTGTTCCCGATTTTTAACCAGGCAGCCTGCCCTGCTTCCATTCACACAACTGCCTATTGATTCAGGTGCAGGGTCTGCGTGAGCACAAGGGACCACGCTGGCATGCCCGTTCTTCTCCAGGAGGTGCACAGTTCCGACGGCCCACATGGGTAGCACCGCCGACACCGCACCGCTGGTGCATTGGCACTATGTAAAGGCCCCCGGCGTGCTGACGCAGTGCTGCTCCAGGTGCCATCTCTGAAGCATCCTTTTCCATTTCTGAAAGGTGCACAGTGATGGCAGCATTCTGGCTGCTGGCGTGGTGCTTTCTCTGCTCTACTCGGTCTTTGCTTTGTTCATTTACCTGGTGATACACTTCAAAAAGCCAACCTCAAGGTTAGTTTAGATTATATTCGATGTATCCTTCCCTGACTTCTATGATTACCGAACTCTCTCCTTTTTGCTTCTGTCCTCTCAAATCTGCTATTAAATAAGTCTCTTGCATCCTCCCATGGTGTCACTTTGTCCCGTGGGGTTCATGCTGCCTTTTGATTGGTCAGCTCCTCAGATGGACAATGAGATAGCCCCCGCCAACAATGGGTGTCTCCAGGACATTTCTTAGGGTTTCTATGAGGTCAAACATACTTTCAGAATGATGCAGAAGTAACCATCTGTTCTACTGCTCCACCATGAGTAAACTTCTGGCACTGACACGTATTCCTTAATGTCACACGCTTGCAAAATGAAGACCTGGTTTTACTTCAGCGACAGTGGCTGAGTCATAATGATGTTAACTATTAATGACACATTCTTCTAGCCTGTGTCTGGTAGAATGGTAGGTGTCCATTCATCACGTTGGCTGCACACGGACCTTAACCATTGCCTCAAAGGCTGGGACTCTGGAGATTATCTGTGATGCAAGGTGAACTCTTCATCCATTCCTGACAGATTGCTTATGTGTATCCCAACTTGGGCATTTGGTGCAGTGTTTTCTATTACTTTTTTAAAAAGGAACCAGTTAACCCAGCCTTTCTAGGAAAACATCTGGCATCGTTTATTTCAAGTACAGAATTCAAGTTTTAAAGTAGACATGAGAATTTTGGAAAGCTCGTATATGTAACCCTAGAAAGGTGGCCTCTGCCTAGGCTTGCCTGGAGGCTGGGGGTGGAGGGTGGGGCTACAGGTCTCCCTGGGACAGAAGACTTGCGATGGTGACCCTAGAGCAGTAGCAGGCCCCCTTGCCAATTAGAACACAGCTGCCCACACTAGCGGTCAGCTGAACAGTTTGCCCAATACTCGGGGACTTCTGCGGGGTTGGGAAAGGTCCTTTTTGCGTGTTATCAGGAGAGACCGGTGCCTGGAGAAGGACTTCCTCATGCTTGGTAAAGCAGAGGGACAGCGGAAAAGAGGAAGGGCCTCGACAAGATGGAGCGGCCCCGAGGCTGCATTGATGGGCTCAAGTAGAGCATGGCCCAGGCCCAGGCAGTGTGTCCTTCTGTCCCTTGTCACCCTGAACCAACAGCAGCAGCACAGCCACAACCCGATGTGCACAGTGACACTCATGGACACAACTGTTTCTGCTGTGACGTAGGCGAGCATTGGGAAGCTCTGCACCAGGCTGTCCACCAGTATGCTCCAATAACCCTAAAATCAGGTTGCATCATTTTCTACATACCAGCTAGACCATTGGTTTTTCATGAAATAGAGTATGAAAGTGCATTCGTATGAGGCTCCTCCTTTTTAAAATCAGCTCATGCTCTCCAGTGTACCAAGCCTGACAGCCCTCCCCAGGGCCTGGGCTCTCGTGATAACATGTCCACCAACTGGATGAGAGGAAACCTTGCCATCCTCACTTTAGGGAGCATTCTGGCCTCGGCATTGCAGTTAACCTTTAAGAAGTTGCACTCGCTGAATGTTCGCGTGGGAGCCGAGCAGACAGCCCACAGCTATCCGACAAGGCTGTTCGCACACTTCTCCTTCCTCCCACCACCTCTCTGCGCGAGACTGGACTCCGTGAGGTGTTTCACACCCAAAAGGACCTATCGCAACAGCTTCAATGAAGCTGCAGATATGAGATCCAGACGTCTTCCTTGGAGTCGGACACAAGAGAGAATTTCAGCCCTTTCATGAAAAACTTTTTATGTCATAGATCCGGGTTTTGTTCTTAAGAAATGAGATCTGTGTTAACACGTGATGGTTTTATCGTCATTTAAGGATGAGTTCATGGACAGTTGAAGACTCTATGGCATGTATTGGAGGACTGGTCAGGAACGACACGTCTTCCATCAACAAAAGTCCTTTGGGATCCTCCACACTCGCGAACATGGTCAAGGGGTCCAGAGACACAGACAAAGTTATAGAGCCTTTGGCTGCGATGCTCAGGTTTTGGGTTCTCTATGTATCAAATGCATGCCTTTAAGGCTCTTTGACCTGCGCATTTGGGCGGGTCTTGCTTTCATTACTAGGTGCCCTGGTAGGGCAGTGGTTACACGATGGGCTGCAATCCTCAAGGTCGGCAGGTCGAAACGACCAGCTGCTCCGAGGGAGGATGACTGGGCTTTCCACTCTCAGGAAAGAGTTGCAGTCTGAGGAAACCCACAGGGGGCTGAGTCAGCGTTGACTGGAGGTCAGAGAGTTTGGGATGCTCGCTATTAGCCTAGCCTGAGTATTTCAAACATCCACGATTTCTTCTTTAAGCCCTGTCTGATTTACTGCTGAATCCCCAAACCATTAGGAAGCGATTTCTGTTCTGAGTGACTGATGTCTAGCTTCAGTCCGCTCTCATCGTAGGACTAGGGCTTCATGGTTTCCGCCCTTGGAACATGCAGCAGGCGTGTCTGGAGAAAAGTTTCAGCGTACTTGGACAGAGTCCGTATCCCGCACTGGGCTGCACTCCTCTCAGTAGGTCAGATTTGTGAACGGTGGTTTCCAAATCCTCCATCAAGTGCCTGGTGCAACTTTTTCTGCCAGTTTGAACTGCAACTAAGCGTGTTGAAGCTCCCAGCCAGATTGAGGACATGTAGGCGTTCACACTGACTTCTCCCGCGATGCTCCATCCCTGTGGGGTTATTGGATTTGTGTGAATCAGTTTAGCAATATTTGGAAGTACGGTGGACTTGCACCTTGAATCATGATGAAATGTTCCCATCGGGCTGTGAGAGCACCTCTCTCCCTGCAGACTTCTTCGCCTGATAACAAAATAGGGGGGTGCTTCTTCTCACTGTGGTTGTGTGCTTGGGATTTCGGTTTCCAGTCTTTAACTTTCGTCCTGACGCCGCGTCCTGATCGTTAAATCAGGCAGCGTCTAGCACAGGCTTAAGGAGCACATCAGCCGGCCTTCCACATGCATTTAAAAGGCATGGGTTAGACTCTCCCAGACACGGACTGACTCCACTCACGTTCGTGGTCACCACCGCTGAGCAGGGGTTCTAGGTGACTCTCTTGCTTCCTCCCCCCCACCCTCACTCCCGGTTGGAGCTAGTTCAAACATTCATTACTCATTCTTCACATTTCACCTGTATTTGGTGTTGTTCATGACACCGTTTTCTTTATATTTTTTCACAGTTGCTCTAGAGACCTCGTTGGCCCCACCCTCTAGACTGGGCGGACCTGCATACTTGGCATCAGTATCATAGTTCTCCAGTGCTGCTGTAGCTGAAAGACCACAAGGGGGGTCTTGCAGAACAGAGTATATTTTCCTCACAGTTTGAGAGGCTAGGAGTCCAAATTTAGGACATAAACCCTCAGGGCGCAGTCTCTCTCTCTCTCTCTCTTTCCATCTTAGAAGCTCTCCTTCAGTCTCTGCTGTAGACTGGGTATTCCGTGGTCCCTCAGTGAACTGCATGTGGTCTGCCCCATCCCCTCCGTATCTGTGTCTAATCCACTCTTTATACGCCTCAATAGTGAGCAAGTTTCCGACAGAGCCTACCCTGGCATGGCCTCATGGACTCTGCCCAGTGGGATTGTACCCATGGGTGTACTGTCGGGGAGTCAACTGCTTGCTCTTGCTTCCTGTGCGGCTGACAACTGGGGACATTTCATATCAGTGGACAATCTAATACTTGTCCTTTTGTTTATGACTTCTTTGACCTTCGCATCAGGATTTCCAAGCTCATCCATGATGCAGTCTGGATCCAAAGCTAATTGTCTTTAGGGCTGGTCATTCCGGAGGTGGCCCGGAGACTGAATGGTGTAGCACTGCTCTGTTCCCTGAAAGGTTGGGGGCCTCCTCAACCCCACAGGAGCAAGGGACGAGCCTCTGCCCCCGTCACGACAGCTGTTAGTCGGCGCCTCTGCCTGCATTGGTTTCTACTCATGCAAAGGAGCTGTGGGCAATGCCAGGCAAGACCACCATTTTCACAACCATTCCTTGTCGGCAGTCCATTCTTCAAGCTGCTGCCTCAATGCAGCCGATCCGGGGTCTTCCTCCATTTGGAACCGACTCTCTACCAAGCAGAATGTCTTTTGGGACCGGTTTCACTTGGTGTTGTCTATGACCAAGGCGCATGAGAAGAAGTCTCACCATCCTCACTTCTAAGGAACATGTTGCCTCGTCCATTCTCCGGTCTGTTCAGATGGCCCTCAATCCACTCAATATTCTTTGCCTACCCATTGTTTCAGAGGCATGGATTCTCCTTAGGTATCCCTTATTCATTGCCAGGAAGATCACAGTCCTGACACCCCACCACCACACACACGCACACCACTGTTCTAAGCAATGGTAGACAGCAGCGACCACTAACAGCATGGTGCATTTTGTTTCCCCAGCTGGCTCTTGCTGCTCTTTGACTTGCCTCTACCTTCTGCTTTTGTGACTACGGCTGCTCTGAGGTCATCATGTTCCTCTTGATGTGGATGGGACACGGGATGATGACCTTGACACAGCTGGGTGAGGGGTCACCTCTCTGGGGCTTGCGCTCCTCCCTGAGGGGTCTTAGCTGAAACCCTGCAATGTCCCGCAGGCCCTGAACTTCAAGTTTTCTCTACTAGCTGGTGAAACTGCCCAAATTCATGCTTAGCTCTTAAGCCTCTTAGCATCTCTTTTCCATGAGCTCCCCCTTCCCCTTGGCTGTGTCTGTGATGCTCAACTCTGGCCAACACCTAGGGCATTGGGGGTGGGTGACCTTCCCTCCCTGTGCCTCCCTCTCACCAGAATACTGGCCCCTGGACCACTTTTGTTTTCTTAGCTCACTAGAAGTTTTTCAGGTCACCATGTCCCCCTGGGACTCTATTCCTGAAGCTTCAAGGTGTCCAAAGTCCTAGTGGGTCCCGCAGAGCAGACCTTGTTCCTCTTTGGGCTGGGGCCCTGGAGTCCAGGCTGCCTGCACTGATTGGCCAGGCTGCCAGCCTTCCATGATGGTGGGGCTTGCTCAGCATTCATGCTACCAGGAGCACTCTGCTCCTAGAACCCCATTACCTGCCGCAGCCAGAAATGGTGGCTTCTGTGAAAGACTCCCTTGGTTCTTGGCCTGGGCCATCTCCAGCCTAGGGGCCCGGCTGCCTTGGGAATGGTCCTCCGGCTGGCTGGTCGCAGTTGGCTCTGGGGCCTTGGCATTTGAGATGGTGGCTCGGGCTGCTTGTTTCTCTGTGCCTTTTGTTTCACTGGTTCAAGTGCCCTCTGGGCTCACTGCATCGACACGCACAGAGGCGGGTGACACGTGTTCCCCAGCTGGGCGCCGTGCCCATGGGCATCACGAGGAGGATGAATGACACCTGGGTCCCAGGGTCCAGGCACAGCTTTGACTAACTCTGTGCATATTTGCGCTCTCCACCCAGAAAGGCTCCATCCTTCCAGTGACCCAGCAGTTCCTCTGTCCTCTCCAATGGCCAGCTTAGATCCCTGGCTGATTTTGGGCTGAGTTGGAGTAGGAAGCGGATGGAGGGTGGTCCTTGGGTGTTCAGGGTCCCTGAGTGGGCCAGTGGGTCTGTCACTATGCAGCATCTCCAGGCCACCTTGACGGTTTACTGTCCCAACAGGCCATTCCCACCAGCCAGCCAGAGTCACACCCTGGAATGGCTGGGCGCCATCCTGGACTCCCGACTCCTTGTTTGTGTGTGCGCTCCTGGCGCTGTGGCATGGCGCGCATGCTGTCACCACCCACACGGAGACTGCTTCCAAGTTGTGCTTGGGCCCCTCCCACAGCTGCCTTTCCTCTGCACGCCCGCCATCTCACGCTGGGCAGAGGGGATGTGGCCACACAGACACAGCGAGTGGCAAGGCAGGGGTGGTGAGGACATGGCCACTACTCCTAGAGCCCTTTAGGGCCAGCTGGTTGATAGGGGCTCAGCACAGAGCCCCAGGGGGCCAGTGCCCCTGACCATCCTCTCAGCCCCAGGTCCTCAGCCTCCCTTCAGAGCCACTATTCTTAATCCAGGAAAGGAAGCCAAATATGAGCCGCAGTGATTAGATGCCAACAAGAACAGATCGCAGGTGAAGCCACGCTGGTCGGTGTGTGCCTGTGTGTGTGTTTATGCGGTGTCTGTGTGTGTCTCTGCGTCTGTGTGTGTGCATCTGTGTCTGTGTGTCTATGTGTATGTCAGTGTGCGTCTGTGTGTGTGTATGTGTGTGTGTATGTGTGTGCACCTGAATAAGGACATGCACAAGCTCACCGGTGCACTGCTCTGGCGGCAGCTGAGCACACTGGGACCCCCATCCCTGTATGAAGGGCGGCCTGTGGGGAGGTGGGTTTACACTGGACTGCCCATAGCAAGGTCAGTGGTCATGTTGGAGCAGGGCAAGGCTGTCCGTGGCCCTGAAGATGGAGTCTGGGATGGCCTGGGCTCAGGTTATGCACGGGGCAGAAGTTCCACCTCATTTCTGTTTCCTGCAGCAACAGCCAGCACCGTCCAGCAGTTGGCTTTGTCCATCAGGAAGACTGGAGGACAGTCCCCACGAAGCTGGGCCAGGTGTCCAGTATGCCCATAGCTGCATGTGGGTGAGCGGGCAGGCCTATTGTGAGTTCACAGCTCACAGCTTCTGTCCTCAGGAGCCCAGAAGAGAGCCTCACCCAGGCCTGTATCTTGCACCTACTTCTCTCTGTGCCCTGGGCTTCTGGGTCTGCAGCGCCGTAGGCATCCTGCTGTTGGCCTTGGCTACTGTGCTCACTGCCACAGTGAGTGCCACTGGGCCCATCCCCCATGGTGGTCCCGCTGAAGGGCAGAGGGCCACCGTGGAGCCCCATGAGGATTCAGGCACTAAACGAGGCTGGACTGGGCCAGATGTGAGACAGAGTGTCCATGGAGAGAGGCAGGAGCAATGGGGCGGGGAGGTTGGGTTGGGCGGGGTGGGGGCTGCGTGTTCACCACCACAGGACTCTGGTGTCTGCTGGCCATGGGGCAGGTGTGGCATGAGCACATCCCTGGTGATGGGGACCCCGGACTCGGCAGCTGTTTGCCAGGTGAGGAGGGTGAGGACAGGGGTCGTACACCTGGAGCTCAGTCAAGGGCTCTCAGCCTGTAGAGATCGCACAGCCAGGGCGTCAGTGTGGTGCTGAGGGGACATAGCCCAGTGCCCGGGGTCAGGGTTGGGGGCAGGTAAGTGATGCCTGGGACACAAGGACACACAGGGTCAGCATTGAGTTAGTGGGGTGATGTGGGGGTCAGTGATACCCATGGCCTATTGTGGGGTGGGACAATGGGGAATGGGAGAGTGAGCACCAGGAGTGCCCCCACACTGACAACCCCTCCTCATTCTGAGCGAAGCCTTCCTTTGTGACCATGATGCAACCGAGTCCTGGTGTGTAACGGGAACGGCTGCTTCTCATCCGAACAAGAACGAAGATGCTGGGGTGCCCTTCCCACCATCCGCCCTGGCACCTGGTCCACTTCTTCTCAGCCCCAGTCCACTTCAGGTTCTGGCCCCCACCCTAGGTCCCCAGGCCACCAGACACTCGGTCACGACCTCACCATTCGCCCTCCACTCCAATGCCTGCCCACCCGACACCCCGCCCCTTACCCCGATGCCCTACTACTCCCCAACCTTGAGGTTCCAGCCCCTTGGTCTCCCCCCACCCCCGGTCATCTCCCATCCCTATGCCCCACCCCCCCAAGGCCCGTGTGCCCTCTGTGTGATTGCCCTGGCAGCAGAGTTTGTGGTAGCTTGTTTTGACTTGTTTCTAAGGGCTCTGTCCCAGCTGCTCCCACTAACCCGATAGGGGAGCCGGGCAATGTCACAGGTGCGCTGGTACCTGCATCAAGAAGTGTTCTGGAAGGAAGTGCGTGCGGGCAACTGCATGCACTCATTGCAAACACGTGCAGCCTCGGAGGCAGCAATTCCATTTCTAGTTATTTTTTTGCCCCCTTAGGAAAATTCTGGCGCAGGCCAAGAACATGGCGTCCACCGCGTCCAATGCTGTGTCGCCTGTGCCTCGGTCGCCTAGAAAGCATTTCGGGACCCGAAAGGTGTACAGACAGCGAGCACTTCTCCATGGGGAGACGCGGGAGGGCGCCCCGCAGCAGGGGGGGCCACAGCCGTTTTCTACTAGGCTCTTATTGCTGTGATCGCCAAGCTTGATCCTGGCAGGCCTGGGGCCCTTAAGAAAAACGTTGGCGAAATACATGTATTCACCTGGGGAAATTTGAGATGTAGTGAATGTGGGGGGAGCAAGCTAAAAAGCCACAATTACAGGAAAATCCTATTTTGGAAGAGAAAAATATATATGAATATGTATCATAAACCTTCAGAAGGGAAAATACACAGTGCTAATGGCCCATGTCCCCGGCGCCGGGAACGGGAATGTACAGTAATTGTGTTGTTCCTAATGCTCTCTACTTTCTTATTTATCCGCAGTGATTATATATTTCCAGGGCAATAAAACAAATAGAATATTTAGCTCTGAAGACCGTACAGATAGACGGAGAATATTTACGTTCCAGCGGGATGTTGGAGAACAACTCCCACCTGGGGGCGGCTTCTCCTGGGGCTGCTGGGAGCTGGGCTCAGAACGAAGAAGGGTGAGTGGTGCCATCCTGGGATGCCCTACCTCTTGAGATGGGGAGTGAGGGTACATGTGCTGGGCACTGGGGGGGCCCTAGGGTACCTAAGTGTGCTCAGCCCCTCACTGAGAGGCCCCTAGTGCAAGGCCAACCCTAGGCTACATGGGGGGTAGGGCTGGCCCTCCACTCCTAAAGATGCTTCGGCCACCTGAGTGGCCATCAATCAAAACAGGCTGGGCAGCACCTAGCAATAAGAAGAGACCAGAGAGTTGTTTTCAGACAAGCCTGATGGAGCACCTCATGAGACATTCCTGGTGACCTGAGCCCTATGAAGTCCTACAGAGCAAAGTTCTCGTCTACAGACAGGGCCCGGCAGTCAGCTGACTGGACAACATCCATGGTGGTCAGGACCCCAGGGCCAGCAGTTCGAGTTCCTAGTTCTTGTCTGTCCCCAGGCCAAGATATCCCCACCTTCTGGGGTCCTGCTCTCCTGAAGGCAAACCTTCCAGTGTGAGTTCAGAGGTACGGACAGAGCTTGTGGGTAAAATGTCCTCCCCCACCTCGCCCCTGGTCCCCTCCAAGCTTGAAGCTTCGAGGAACCCCACAATTCTGAGCCCCACCTATCCTTCCAGGGAGTTGGGATGTCACTCTTCCCAAAGAAGGAGGCCAGGTTGTTAATATTCCAGGTAAGTGTTCTGATTGTCTGATTTCTAACTCCTACATAATTGGGCAGATGGCAGTGGGTGTTCATATATACCTTCTGTGAAATGCCCAAGGTAAGCTGATAGAGTGTCTGGGTTCAAGGTGTCAAGGGAGTTCAGGGTGTCAAGGTGGTACCTGAGGGGGGGGGACAGGGTGACAGGTGGACTGGATTGAATTGTCTCCCCGAAAACGTGGAGCTGGCTGGGACATGATGCTCAGTGGTTTGGCAGTTATGTAACGATGTCATTTGGCAGTTACGTGATGATATAATCCTCCACCATGAGGTGATCCCATGTGACCAGCCAATCGGCTGTAAGAGTTTCGGGAGGCATGTTGCTGCCAGGTGCCATTGGGTTGGTTCCGCCTCATGGCGGCCCTGTGTGCCACAGACGGGGCACCGCTCAGTCCCTGCCGTACTCACCATCGTGCTGCTTGAGCTCCTGTGTAGCACCATGCCAATTCATCCCATTGAAGGCCTACCTGTTGGTACGGCCTCGCCACGTTGCCAAGGACGGTGTCCTTCTCCAGGGCCTTTCTTCTAACCACATGTCCAGAGCACATGAGATGAAGCGTCGCCATCCTTGCCTCTTAGGAGCATGGCGGCTCTACTTCCAAGACACATTTACCTGTTCTTTGCTCAATCCACCTTCTTCTCCAGCACCGTCATGCAAAGGCAACGGTTCGTCTTCAGCCTTCCTTATTCAGCGTCCGCCTTTCACAGGCACACAAGGCGGTCGAAAGACCATGGCTGGGCTCAGGCACACCTGAGTCCTCAAAGTGATACCCTTTCATTTCAAAGAAGACTCAGGTAGCTCATGGACCCCATGGGATGCGTGGTTCAATCGCTGACGGTTGCTTCTGTGAGCAATGGTTGTGGATGGAGGGCAGACGGAACCCTTGACCACGTAATTTCGGCTGTACTCCACGTGGTGACTCAGTGACCCAGGCTGACCAATCCAGCCACGTCACTGCAGCAGGGAAGAGAGATAATGAAGATGGTCACTCAGAATGTAACACGTATGTGCCCACAGCCTAGCTCCCAGAGCCAGGCATGTGGACTCAACCTAGCTGCAAGGGAGGCTGGAAATGCCATTGCCCTCCACGCCCTGGCTGAGGAAGCCCAGCTAGGACTTGGTGGGCACGCAGCACCATCTTGGCCATGAACTACTTGAAAGGAAAGAGAACAGGCTATGTTTCTTCAAAGACAGACCAGACGTCTGTGTATATGTGGGCGGAGTTCTTCCACGTGCTGCCGTACTTGGTTTTGACATGGGAGCATTACACGAGGGTGGAGATGCTCTGGTTGCATGCACTTTGTTTTGATTTCTGTCGAGGGGGAGCATGCAGGAGACAGACAGTGAATCCTAGAGCAGAGAAGGGAGGGGATGGGAGGAGGCATCTCTGTCTCCCCACGCTCCCCCCCCCCACACCACCCCCTGCTTCCCTGCCACTTTATTCTGCTCCCGTAGTACCACCTGCATCCTGCATGCCTGGCCTGGCCGCTGCCTCATTTGGAGGTGGTGTTCTTGTCACTCCCCTGCCTTCTCAGTGAACCATAGGCAGCAGCCAGGGGTGCGCTCGGGTAGAAGACCAGACCTTCAGTTTGTCCACACTCAGGGCTGGGACCGAAACTCATTGACACTGGCTACCGCCCAAGCACTAAGTCAGCAGAGGAGGTTCTAGCCTGGGCACTCAGAGGCTCACACTGGCCACTGCCAGGTGGCCATTGACCCTTTAGCTTCTGTTTCTGGGCAAGCCCAGGGAACAAAGATGAGGCAGAATAGTGATGATAGAACCAAGGAGGGTAAGGTCTTGGGAGCAGCAGCAATCGACCCCGTGGTCTGGAAGGATCCCAGAATGCCAGCGGCAGTCCCAGCTGCACTCAGTAGAGTGTGGACCCCATTCTCATCCCCTGCCCCCATGTCTGAGGTGATGCCCTTTGTGGCTTCCATTGGTTACCCGTCTAATTTACATGGTGCCACTCACCCTCTATTTAGTAGTGCCAGGGCTGTGATGGGTTTGGCAGTTCCAGCTCACCAGCTGCTCCAAGGAAGAATGTTGAGTTTTTCCTCCTCCTGTCAAGATTTTTCACCTTGCAAACCCAAAGAGACCACTCTGCCCTCTTGGTAGGGTGTCAATGAGTCAGAATTAACTCGATTACAGTGAGTTTTCTTTTGTTTTTGTTTTTTTTAAAACTATGTTTTATTTCTTGGAGGTATTGTGGGGGGTCTACTGTGTGGGTTACAAAATCAGTGCATTATTATCAAAGAAATGCATTCCACTTTTAGGGGGGGCCGCCTCAAGCGGGGCCTGGACTCCCGGCCCACAGACACTCGTGGCCACAGTGTTTGAACCTGCAGAGTCCGCGCTGACTTGTCACGCAGCTGTAGGATGACGCCTCGAGCAGAACCTTGTCGTTGGTAGGTGTCATGGAGGTTTAGGACCACACCGTGGCAGGCCCTGTGCCAACCTCCTGACCGTTCTTCCGCGGGAGCCCGTTGCTGCAGCCCCTGTGTCTGTCCATCTCCAAGACGCTCCTCCCCTCTTGCCCTCACTCTCTGCTGGAGCCAACACATGGCTACTTCCTCAAGGCCGCTTCCTTCTGATAACACGTCCAAAGCAGAAGAGACGGCGCCTCTCCATCCTCACCTCTAAGGAACATTCTGGCTGTCCTTCTGCTGAGACCGGCTTTCTCCTCCTCGGGCAGCCCGTGGGGAATGGCCAGCGTTCTTTGACACCACCACCCTGAGACATCCGCTCCTCCTCAGTCGACGGCATGCCTTGTCCAGCTTTGGCACGCAGATAGAGGGGGAGGAATGGCGTGGCTTGTGCTGGGTGCGCTGCAGTCCTCAAAGGGTCCTCTTTGCTCTTGAGGCCGTGAGATCAGCTCCATGGAGCCCACCCGTTGGTCTGCGCGATGGGTTTCCTTGTCAGGAAGAGCAGCTAGCGGTGTGGACACGGATCCGTGAGAGTCTAGGACAGTTGTGTGGTGCTGGATGCAGAGAGTCTTCAAGCACCGGGCTTTCGCTTACCTGTTCAGGTAAGCTTGCGGATGGCATCCAGAGCCGAGTCAACCAAAGGCCATGGAATCCCGTGGGACATCAAAGCATGGTTCCTGTGATGGCTATTCCAGCTGTTATTCCGGTGAAGTTTCCACAAGGGAAAAGATCCCATCTTCAAACAATACCAGCCCGATTCCACATGGCCCTTGGTTATATCAGGGGCTCCTCCTTCAGAACCAGGAACAAACAGATGGATACCCACCCTCTGCTTTCCATCCAAGCCAGGGGTCTTCCATGCCCTCCTTGCATCATGAAAGCCCACTTTCCAAACTCAGGCTGCTTGTTGACACCCTACGTTCATCAACATAGTAGCATGTCAATAAATTAGGGTACGGCTCCGTTTGCTCTATTTCCCCAAGCATCCTGGAGAAATCCGTAGGCAATTTTCCATACAAAGCCCAGTTAATTGCTTCATATCATGGAGCTATATCCATTCTTTAGGTACACCCTATGACAGACGCTCATAAAATACGAGCCCGACATATTTGTCAATACTGTGATGTGTAAGATAATTATTTTTATTATGTGAATTTCTGAATTGAAGCCGATATCCCCTCAGTTGTCCCGGTGACTGCCATGTCCCTGCACTAGTTGTCAGAGGGACAAGAGGGACCAGCATGGAATGATTTCCTAATTCTTCTCCAGCCTTCCTCCTGCCTGGGATGGAAATCTCAAGGCACCTTAAAATTGAATCAAAAAATGTAAGTTTAAATTATAATTTTTTTTATTTTAAGTCGGGTAGGAGCATAATAGAAAAAGATCATCAAAAACAATGAGAAGAAATAATTGTTAATTTCTACAGTACCTTGAAACAGAAGCCCAGGAGAATAAATGGAATAAGGATACTATTAAAATTTCCTCTTTTATTATATCTTCTCTGCCAGAGTAATTGTTGCTGTGTCCAATATATGCAGGGGACAATTTACTAGCTGTTTTCTATTAGTTTTTAACATTAACATATACAGAAATACCATGAATAGCAAGCGTCCGCCGGTTAATTAAATGGCTGGCAAGGCAGAGTCGGTGCTGGACCAGCTCGTCCGCATAATATCTAAAGCGAGTGAGCCAGATGGGTGTGCAGACACCCACTTCCTCCTTGATTAAGGGAATATTGATGCGGTGTTGCAGATATTTTATCAGGCCACCAGTTAGAGAGGGGCACGTGGCTCTTCATTTCATAAGAATCATTTTTCAGTATTCAGGAGGAAAAGCAAGGATTCCCCCCTACCACCCCGCCTTTCCTTCCACAGGGGAAGAGAGAGGGAGACCAGCCTCCGGTCTTGGCGGCCTGTCTATCCCCAGCACTGGACTGTTCTCAGGCTTTCTGGGACAGGAAGATCAGCCCCCTTAGGGTCCACGATTATATCCTAAATTGGGCCAGGCCACAAATGAGAAATGCAATCCCAGGTGATTAATTATATATATATATATATATATATATATATATATATATATATATATATATATATATATATATATATATATATATATATGTTTCTGACAGGAGGCTATGCAAACTGTACTGTTCTCTATGCGCACTTTAATCGCAATTTCTCTCTCCCTCTCCTTCTCCATCCCCATCTCATCTATTCCCCCCCTCCCCCCCCCCCCCACCATAGCAACCCTTTGATAGGGTTTCCCAGAGTGTAAGTCTCTCTGGGACTAGAGACTCTCATCTTTCTCCCCACGGGTCTGTGCCACCAACACTGCTCAACACTTAACCCAGAGTGCCACCAGGCCTCCCTCTCTTTCACTTTTTATGTATCCTCTTATTCACATTTTCATGCATACGTATACAGACATATGCATGCCGTTGCTGTAAGGTGCATTCAAATCGGGTCTGACTCGTAGCCACCTGACTTACATCACTGCCCGTTCTTGCCTCGCCCTCAGCATTGTGTCCGTCCACTGTGTCCGTCCATCTCCTTCGGGCTTTCCCTTCTTATCGCCCCCTCTGCTGTCCCAAGCATGACGTCCTTCCTCCAGGGGCTGCTCTGAGAACACAGCCTGAGGCAGAGGCCAGGCCGTGTGATTGCCACTTCTCAGGGGCATTCTGGCCGTCCGGCTTCCAAGACAGAGATGCTTGTTCTCCTAGCAGCACGTGGTGCTTTGAGTAATCGTCAGCCGATGCCAGGATCCAGGGCGTTAATCATTTTGCAGTCCTGCCTAACCTGCCCAGCCGTCACGGACAGAGGAGGCACCCGGACACGCCGTGGCTTGGTCAGGGGCTTCGTAGACGTCAAGGGGACGTCCTGCAGCTCTCTAATTTTAAGGCACTTTATTGTGTGCAGCAGATTTGCCCAATGTGGTAATACTGCATGTGAGCACTTGACTGCTGCTTCCATGGGGACCAATTGTGGACCCAACCAACACGCAGTGCTCGGCACCTTCCGTCTTTTCTC
Organism: Tenrec ecaudatus; assembly: GCF_050624435.1. Classification (NCBI taxonomy): domain Eukaryota; kingdom Metazoa; phylum Chordata; class Mammalia; order Afrosoricida; family Tenrecidae; genus Tenrec; species Tenrec ecaudatus. Next base: position 110,195,105 of record NC_134545.1, on the reverse strand, counting down.
CCTCCATCAGGGTGTTCTGCTGGTGCCGCTGTAAGGATTGTGTGCCTCTACACACTGAGCTCCCCCGCGCTGGGTGTGGCGGCCTGATCTGCACGGCACGTGCTTCCAGGCCTCCTAGCTTCCAGCGAACAAGAGACTGACATCCGCACATCATAGCTTGCTAATACGCCTTGTTTCAGGCCTGGTGGCCTGCCCTGCTTCTTATGGCGTAGACGCTCACATCTCGGACACCGGGTACAGCCTGAGCAAGTGCAACCCTGAAAAGGTGCAGCCCTGGTGCCCACGGCCCTGATTGTAAACTACGCAGCATCCCTGTGTGCTGTTGGAATACCTGCCTCTTGACCCGTGGACAGGCTCCACAGGAGCACAATGAAGTGTCCTGGAATTTTATTCTTGCCGATGTCATTCAGCTCACTGCGATACACACAGCTGAGAATGCCACCGCAGAGCTCGTAAAACACAGGATGCTCTCTGCTCTCAGCCAAGATCCGTCTGACTCGGCGATGACATCCCTCTTCCCAGTCACCTTCTGATTCCAACTTGAGTTGCTGGAAACTCCTCTCAACGAACCATTGCAGTCGCTTTTGAATTATCTTCAAACAATGTTACTTCCTGCGCTCATGACGGTACTGTCAGCTAATTCTCACTTTGGGTTAGGTGGCCTTTCTTGGGACTAGGCACCTGGGGGAGTTTCTTTCAGTCACTGGCCAGGGAGCGCTCTTTCAGTTTTCTCTGTGTAGACTCTCGTGAGCGCTTCCAGGGCGTCAGCAGCTTGTGGAAACCCTTCAGTTGGTGTTCTCTCCGCTCCTGGAGACTTGTTTTGGGCCGATACCGTCAGCGCAGCTTGGACTTCCTCCTTCAATGGCATCAGTTCTTGATTGTATGCTGCCCGTGAAATGACTGAATGATGACCGGTTATTTTTGGCACAGTGGCTGTGGATTCTTTCCATCTTCCTTTGTTGCTTCCTGGATCGGTCACTATTTTACCTCCAGAAGTCTTCAAGATTGAAACTCAAGGCCTGAATTTTTCTTCAGTTCTTTCAGCTGGAGATATGCTGCGGATTGTCTCCCTGTGATTTTCTGGCTCCAGGACAGGGAAGGTTCCCTTATGAAGCTTCTGCTTTGTCTCCAGAATCTGCCCGCGGCAGTGCTCTGCTCCGCGCTCTCACTCCATCGTCTCCTCCCTTCACGCTAGCTTCGCTAGTTCAAGAGCAAGTGTCAGCGTCTAGAAGAGTCTTTCAAACTTTGGTCTTGGCTTCATTGTCCTTCAATGACCTTTAGCCTCCCTCACCAATGATGCTCCTAATGCCTTCCATCATCAGGTTTTTGGCATTAGTGTTCATTGCATCAAATCTGTTCTTGAGGTGGTCCCAACATTCAGGTGGGATAAACACAAGGTCATATCATCTATATCTATATCATCTATATCGTCTGTACCATCTGTATAACTAAATCTAAGTCTAAATCTATGTCATCTATATCTATATCATCTGTATCATCTATATCTAAATCTGTATCATCTATAATCTCTATCTCATCACCTCTCTCTCTCTCTCTCTCTCTCTCTCTCTCTCTCTCTCTCTCTCTCTCTCATCTACTTGCATGTATGAGGGAGTGTCAAAAACCTCATGAAAAAAATAACATTTTTTTTCCACCAGCGTTTGAAGCCCCTTTCTAAGAGCTATGGATCACTCGGCTTACTTTCCCACGTTCGCTGGCACACAATCCCCATCGTGTGCATGGCAGTAGGTCAGTCACTTTCATAAAGGGTCGAGTGGCCATCACCACCCTCAATTCCAGGACTTTTCTTCTTCCTGGGACTCCTGGTTGCTAACTCCCCATTTCCTGCTGGCCGGCCTGCAGCATCGCTTTGAATCTCTGAAGCCAGTGGCTGTCTCTATAGATGATCCTAATCTGGGTTTCTTATGTAGAAAATCGTTCAAGATCAAGACAGGATGTACACGGCCTCACAACCATGACACAACAAAGCAAACAAAGGCCCCTGCTGAAAGCAGGACAGGCAGTGTTCAAAGTGCAGTCATGACACGCTGGGTCAGGAGGGCGCTCAGTGACGAGGCGTCACCCTCTGAGAGAGCCACAATGAGTACCCACCCTGCAGTGTACTCTGTCTGGGCACAAGGCCTGTCTCCTTCCTGCTCCAGAGGTATTTGGGGTTGACCAGAGCCTTAATCTGTGTGTGTGGGGGGAGGGGGGTGCGCCCTGCAAAGGGGATTTGGGCTTTCTCTGTCACCTGCAGCCTCTTGCAAGCCCTTGAACACCTCATAAGTGGAGTGCAGATGTGGTATAGATGACCAGCACACTGGATACTGATGGGTGAAAGGTCCCAGACATGCAGGTGCCCCAGTAGAAAGGCCTGCTGATCTAGCTGCCTGAGAAACGTCATCTATTGACAACCCCCAAAGAACAGTTTGATGCTCCCAGGGCCACCAGATTTAAATGATATTCCCATGTACAAAATTACTTGACCAAAAACATCACCTCTGAGCTGCAAGTCCATTCTCCTTATTTCATATGTGAAGTAGCGGGTCTGTTCTTGGTGTGCCCTGCAATTCAGAGAAACCCATTCCCACCTGGTCCCCCAACTTTCAGCGATACACGTGCGCTTGGAAAGACCCTCTAAGTCAGGAACTCCTGGAAAGTCGGGCTGTATAGGGGGACGCCTGGACCCCTGGCTCGGCATCTCGGACCGCCTTTACTTTAGTGGTTTTCTCAGGATTTCCGCCACTGGGGTCTCCATGCAGCCGGGCCCCCAATCCCCCGGAGCACAGATGGTTGCTGGTGATGTCAGCAGCACCGCATCCGGGAAGATGCAGACATTGCCGTCTCTGCGCTCACTAATAAAATGTAACGAATGGAGACCCGAAATGTCAGCCCAGCAATAATGCTGATGGCGTTTCTCTTAGGCCGAGTAAAGAACATCATGGAGACTTTAATTGGTTAGAATAACAAAACCAGAAGAGCCGAGAACCTGCCGTGAGTTACGGCGACTCCGCGCACAGGACACGGCATAATTTTCCTAAAAGTCGGTGGTGAAGAGGCCACAGAGCTGCAGAGAGACGCTGCCTCCTGGTGTAATTGGCTTGAATTAATTGTGAGGGTGACAAGTTGTGGAGCACAGATGCAAATGATGGCAGAGAGATGCCAGACCAATCTGGGAGCAGCAGAGGCCATGGGGACCGTAGTTTCGTATGTCACGGAGCCCCAGGTGTCTGTCCTCTGCGGAAAGAGGCCTGCATCCAGCCTGTTCTCCATCTTACCTCCGCTGCCCTGCCTTGGCCCCCTGTTCTCTGACCCCTCTCTGAACCCCATCCTCCGGGGTCCTGCACTTTGCAGCACAGTTTTGCTCTCTGCCCACCAGGGCCGTGCCGCACCGGGAGCAGACAGTGGCATGGGTGTAGGTGATTTCACCAGTTGGCCACTGTAGGACTGGGTGTTGGGCAAGATGGTGGCCCTGCACACACAGGTGACATGAGAGCCTTCCCCAAACGATTATTTAAGCCCTATGATCACAGAAGAAGCCCTGTGGGGCAGCGGATAGACCACCTTCATGGAAGTTAGTAGAACAGTTAGTGCTTTCAACCCCCCAGCTGCTCCCTGGGAGGACGACATGGCAGCCTGCGTCTGTCTGTGAAGACCCCCTGCTGGGCCCAGATGACCCAGTGATCCAGCTGAAACGTTGACTGCTAACCAAAGGGTTGACGGTGTAACTGTGTGGGCCATTTTGTAGATTGAGAGGAGGCTGGCGGCCTCTGTGAAGATGTCAACAGGGAGCCCCCAGGGAGTTGCTCTACTCGATTCTGCAGGGCAGGTTTGAACTGGACTGGATCCAGAAGCCTTGGGTTCTTCGGTTCTACGTAAACCTAGCCCTAACCCCACCAACATAGGACCCCAGGCACGCTCCCTCTAATGCAGCGGTTCTCAACCTGTGGGTCTGTGACCCCTTTGGGGGTCAAATGACCCTTTCACAGGGATCACCTGATTCATCACAGTAGCAAAATGACAGTGATGAAGTAGCAACGAACGTAATTTTATGGTTGGGGGTGGGTCCCCACCACATGAGGGACTGCATGAAGGGGTCTCAGAGAACCACGGCTCTGAGGCTCAGTGTCCTGGGACCCCGTGGGGATGGGCCAACAGGCTGGAAGTCTCCATTTAGTGAAGGGGCTGGTGCCAACAGAGCCTGACAATTGTCATGATATCAACGCCTCTTGTCTTCCTGATCCTGCTGTGCATTGTGCTAGACTCTGTCCCCCACCGGCCCTCGGCGGGGCCACCTTTGGAGCAAAGGCATTTCGGCCTGGCTTTCTTCTACGAGATGCCCACGCGGTCACTCCTAAGTGGCAATGGTTCCAAGGGGAGTGGGTGTGGGTGTCCTTTTCTACATACAATTCAGAGGCTGAAAGTCAAAAGTAATGAAGCCAAGCTTGCATCCCAATACCTCCATTTGGCCAAGCGGAGATGGGTGCAGCACGGGGTCCAGGGAAAAGGGCGAACTCTGCCCTGGATGCCGAGATCTGAACCAAGCCCACAGGCCGCTCACAGTGACACGGCCCGGGCGTGAGTGTGGCAGGACTGCTCAGCAGGAAAGCTTGTTATATTTTTTATATGTTAGGAGATGTCTACTTAGAATTGATCAAACCCGTGCTTCCCGGAAACGTGCCAGCACCTCCACGGCACACCATAAACTAGACTCTCAGAAAACAATAACGATGCTTATCCGTCACCCGCCTTGCGTCCGCCTGTGAAAAACCTCCAGCCAGCGCACGATTGGAGCTCTTAAAACATAGATCTTTGGGCTGTACTGATAATTCACTCACAGTTTGAGATTGATGACTATGTGAAGTCCATAAAAGATGTTACCACTATATTTTGTGCTTATGATTTATTTTATCATGTTGTCAAGGTTTGCAGAAAACAAGAAACAAATCAATGAATGTCATGCTTAAATATTAAAGAAGCCTGTAATACTCATTTTTATTCACATGCCTCTTTCAATCTTGCCGCTCAGAGAAGGGTAGTGGCAGCTGAGCTTTTATTTGAAATACTTTTGGAAAAATTAATTTAGGAGGACTGTTGAATTGTGAATGGCAAGAGGTAGCTAACCTTATTTGTTTAAATGGGAATCTATGATGGCTGGCTGCCTTTAGAAAGCCTTGCTAACAAACCAAAGCGAAGTGGATGGGTTTCAGCACGTCAGGGACTTGGGCCGGAGTGCGCTTACCAAGGTCAAGTCCAAGGTCTGGATACAAGTGCACTTGGAAAGAGGCAGAGGATAAAGCTTTGCTTCTGAGCTTGGGCAAACAAGGCTGGCGCTTGGCTGTTGGAGCAAGTCATTGCCCACGTAGGTACAGGGAATTAAGTCCACCCTCCATCGGGGGCAGCCACTATCATGAGCCCGGTGCATCCTCAGTCCCCGCCTTTCCTGCGCCTCATTAGCTAGCAAGTCTGAAAGGACAGTTCTGTCTTGCTGTCTTTTTTCTGAACCTGCCTGGCTTCCTGGAAGCAAGGCCCACCTGGGCAGATGTCAGCCGTGGAACCTGCCTGATGACAGCCCATGCAGGGACGTGGCAGACCCACAGGGGCTGTGGCCGCTTGGTGTCGCTTCAAGGCGAGGTGGACATCAACGTAAAGGACATGGCCGGGGTCACGAAGGAAAGATGGCCCCTGAGCAGGGCCCCTGGGGACGCTGTGTGGCCTCTCCATGCCCTGTGGGCCTGCGTCCCCAAGAGGCTGCCGGGAGCAGTCCTTAGACTCGGCCTCCTCCTCTGGTGCTTTCTTTCATCCTGGTTTCCTGGAACCTGGGAACCCACAGAAAGTATGGATGAGGACTCCAAATTGACATGAATATTCAATTAACCGAGGGCCCGCTCTTTGACCAGCCTGAATAAACTGTAGTTTATTTGAATGGAGAAAACAGATACATTAGGAGGGCTGTCATTTGCATGACAATCAGAGTCTTCATTCTGGGCCACATCCCGGATGGGATTCTTTTTCAATCACAAACTCTCCAAGCCCTTGCAAGATTCTAATTTGATTTTTTTTTTAAATCCTCTTTCCCTTGTCATGTTTCAGAACTCGGACTGTTGTCTGAGCTGAGAGGCCTGTCCAGTTAATTTGATCATGAGAGAGCTTCACTTCCTGGCGAGTGGCCTGGTCTTAACAAAGAAGAGAAAGCGGTAGCCACCACCGTGTGAATCACAGATATAAAGCGTTGATTTTGTGTTTTTACTGCGCCCCTCCATCTTCTTAATTCCTTGTGGAAATTCCAGGTCTGACCTTTCTCCATTCACCCAATGCTCACTTCCCATCACTGGCCAAAGGGGGTTATCAAGGCAGCAAGGAGAGCCTGGCACTGTTGGACGAAGCCCACCCCCTCTCTGGGCGTAAGGACCTGGGGTCCTTCAACAGTTTGGTGGCTCCTTAGGAGGAGTTGAACAGGAATGGGGCCGCAAGGCAGGGCCCAAATTTCACAGGAAGACCAACTCGGAGCCAGCCTCTGGTGTGGCCGCCCTGGCACTGGAGACAAGGAGGGAGGGACAGGCTGAATGGGAAGGGGATTGTCGGGTCTGGAGCATGAGACCCCCTCTCTTCCTCACAGGAGGAATATGGTGAGGAAACCCAGGGGTCCACACGGGAGCTGCCCACCTGAAGCTCACGTCCCTCCCTCCTTGTTCTCCCCTGGGCCCAACTCCCTAAAAGGAGAGGGTCTGACTGAGTAGGGACTGGGCTCGAAGGATCCCTCTACTTCTCTGAGTGGGACGCAATCCGACCACCTGGACGGGTGGGCTGGTTTCCATGGCTTCTGTGGAGGAACAGTGGAGAGGATGGCCGGGGCCTGAGTGTGTTTTCTCTTGTCACATGTGGGGTCACTTGCTCGGCTAGAAGTGACCGGGCAGCCCCTGACAGCAGCCACCGTGAACGTGGTGACAGTTCTAACCATGGCTGCGGCACTGGAGTGGGCAAGCTAGGGAGGCCCTGGTGATCAGCTGCAGAGTTCCCTGAGTACCAAGACCCACACCTCTGCCCAGGGGGTTACTGCGACTAGTGGTTACACTGCAGGCTCAGCAGTTCAAAACCAACAGCCGCTCATCAGGAGAGAGATGAGGCTCTCTACCCCTGTAAAGAGTTATAGTCTCAGCAACCCACAGGGGCAGGTCTACCCTGTCTTGTGCGGCTGCTACGAATTGAATTGGACTTGATGGCATTGAGTGAATGAGGGAGGGAGGGAATGCATGAGGCAGGGAGGGAGGGAGGGAGTTCCTGGCTTTGGCCACAACCCTGGAGAAGCCCCTCTGTACTTGACACCGACCACAGGCCCCGCTGAGAGGGATCGCAGGTGCCGCTCCAGGCCAATGTCCCAGTCAAGACAGTCACACCCTGATTGGTTTCCAGAAGCACACCAAAGGCTGCTGGCTTTTCACTGTCGTCTGTGGAGCGGGTGGCGGTGTGATGTAAAGGTCAGAATCATTGTGGAAACAAGCAACATGTGACACAGGCGAGAGGAAGGAGACCTGGGCTGTGGGGAAACATGGCGCCCAGGGGCCTGCTCAGAGGTGAACTTTGCATAGGTGTCTTGGGGGGGGTACAAGTTGCCACAACCAGGGACAAAAAAGGCAGCTTCTTTTACCCGCCCACCCGCCCCACCCCCCGGTAAAGAGATGAAGTCTCAGAAACGCACTGGGGCGGTTCTGCCCTGTTCTGCAGGGCATCTAGGAGTTGGGATCCATTTGATGCTGGAGAGACTCGTTTGAGGAGGCCTGGTGACCTGCCTGCCGCCTCTAAAGTCCTCAGCACCTGCCCGAGCTTCAAGTGCTCACATCATGGGTTTTGGGGAATGGGAGGGACTACCTGCACTGGACGATGGCATGTGGCACCTTGTCCCTTGACCCACTTCTTCCCTACTAGGATCTCTCCCTCGACGGGCCTGTGTTCAATCCCAGGATTCTTGCAAGTCACTGCTCCATCCCAGGAGGCAGCCCAGAGACCGTCCATCAGATTCTAAAACTACCCCAGCCTCTAGGATGTTCCTGGAGTCCCCTCGGTGGCGCCTAGCAGGCCTGCGTTTCCTTCTGTTCATAAAGTCACTCTTGACAGGGGCCATCTCTTGAAGGGGGTGGGGGAAGACCATGTTAAAGCTCATTCCCTAGTTGAGGTGCTGTTTCTAGAACTTTCCATTCTGTAAGGTCTGTGATCATCTGCCATGGGAGGAAACAAAACCAGGCACAGCACAGGGGAGGGTGACCAGGTCAGTCCACTGACATATCCTGTTCTGGACACACAGCCCTCAGCACAGCCCTGCCCCATGTTACAGGGGACACTGGGCTTGCAGGGTCCCCTGTCATCTCCTCTCCTCTGGGAAAATGCTGGGCTCTGTGTCCTTCAGAGTGTAATTCTTTACTGGGTGATCTTCCCAGAAACAGCCTGAATATTGCTTGCATGGTAGAAAAATGAACCAGAATCCCAGCTTCTGTACCAAGCTGGCAGGGAACCCATTAAGGGCATCTCCCACGGGCCATGCCCTCTTGAAAATCCTGTTGGTGATTCCTAGATGAAACCAGTGTGTAATTGGCAGGGCACTCCAGGGCCACCATGAATGTCCTCCTGTCTAGTGGGGGTTCCAACCAATTCCACAGCAGAGACCACAGTCAGAAAACCACCCAGAAGGGGGGCCTGGTAGTCTGAGATGTCTGTCTCTGCTTGGTGGCTCAGCTGACCCCACCACAGCATGGCATCCTACTGGGACAGACACAAGGATGACACTAGGCTCCTGGAGCCTGATGCCCAGCTGCCTGGACACTTTCTTATATTGCTGTCTGCCACCATGGTCAGAGGACTCTTCCAGCTGCCTCCCAGGTCCAGGCCAGGCTCTGAGGTCTCTCCCTGGAGAGAGACACCATTTCTAATGTCTGAGATGGACTTACAGACACGTGGGGCCATCGGGGTCTAGACTGAGAATCTCCAGACTCTGGAAACATTAGCGTCTCCCAGACTCTAAGACTCTAAGAGACCCCACCAGTGTCTGTCAGTCTGTCTTACTGCTGTAGCTTGTGTGTAGTTGAGTTGTTGAAGGCTCTGTCCTTAGTATTTTCAGTACCAGCAGGGTCACCCTAAGAGAATAGATTTCAGCAGAGCTTTCAAACTAAGAACAGACTACAAAGAAGGACTAGGTTGCCCACTTCGGAGGAATTCAGTCACTAAGAGCCCCATGGATAGCGTCGAAACCTTGGCAGATCCTGAAAACCTCCAGAATAGAAGCAGAACGTTGTTAGAGACAGTGCGCAGAGATGAGTTCCTCAGGTGGGAAGGCACTCCACCTGTGAGGGAAGAAGAGCTCCTTCAGTCGACGTAGAGTTGACCATCACGACACAGATGAAGTCAAGCCTTCAGGACCTTCCTTTGCTGAGGGGGCCTGACTCACAATGGGAAGAAACAGCTGCAAGCATCAATTAATACTTGGAACTTGGAGTGCACAGATATGAATCTCAAAACTGGGAGGCCTACAACGGAATGGGGTCCAGAAAGATGAGGGCTCAGTGAGCAGAAATGGACTGGTGTTGACCATTGTGAATCAGAAAAAGCATATGGCCGCTGAGGCCAGGAATGTCCCATCAAGAGGAAGGACTTCGCATTCATTGTCGAAAAGAAATGTTGCATGTGATAGGATAATGTCTATCCGCATTCAAGGAAATGCAATCAGCACAACTATTATTCAGATGCATGCACCAACCACTAAAGCTAGTGATGCAGAAACTGAAGAATTCTACCAACCTCTTCAGCATGAAGTTGATCAAACATGCAATGAAGAGACATTGATAATTGTTGGCGAAGGTGGAAAACATGATCTTGGTGAAAGGAGTACAAGCCAGAGATCACATGATGGAATGTTGTAAGACCAACTACTTGTTCATCGCAAATAATTTATTTTCAACAATGCAGAAGGCAACTGTTTAGGTGTACTTCCCCAGATGGAACACACAGAGATCAAGTGGCTACATTTGTGGAGAGAGACAATGGAGAAGCTCACTATTAGCAGCTACAACCAGGCCAGAGACCGGCTGAGGCACACCACAAATTCCTCATCGGAAAGCTGAATTTGAAGTTTGTGCAGTTACATCTGTCAATATCCTGTCTTCTGTCAATCTTACTCATGAATAGAAGCAACTTGCGAATCTCCTGTCAACTTATGAAGGGGTGGAGTCTAACCTGTCAACCAGGTGCAGCTTGATGGCCTCATTTGGAGGTGTTATGGACATAAAATAGCTCACTAGAGGTGGGACCCAGAAACTCTTCCTGCAGGACATTCCTGGTAACAAGCCAGATGGAGCTACAGTGATGCAGCCAGCGCCCTAGAGCTGAGGAGCCACGTGGAGACCCCTGCCAGTGCTAAGATGCTTACACTACCACTGGATCCACAAGACCTTCCAGCCACTGGCCTGTGATCTTCCTGCACTCAGCATCATTGTATGTGTTTGTGAGTCTGAAGAGGAACTTCTAGACTGGTATTGGACATATGGACTAATATCGGACTTATAGACTTGATCTGGAACGGGATGGGATATTTTCTTAATGTACAATTATTCTTTATATCAAGCTCTTTCTTACACACATATGATTGTCCCTGAATTTGTTTCTCTAGTCAACTCGAACTAACACAAAGATAAAGAAAATGAAAACAAGCCCATGAGAGTCAAAATATAGCCTTGAGTCTACCCCACTTGGATTTTGAAGACATCTCAAGAACAGATCTGAAACATTGGACACTGATGACAGGTGATTGATGGGTTGTGGGAGGACATCAAAGACATCGTTGTGAAGAAAGCAAAAGATCATTAAAAGACGGGAAAGAAAGAAAAGATCAAAGTGGATGTTGGAGGAAGCACTTGATCCTTTCTTTGTCGCGGAGTAACTGAAGTGAACAGAAGAAAAGAAAAACAATTGAACGTTTCTAGCTTATTTTAGTGGCGGTGAAGAACTGAAGGAGAGACCAAGCCTTGTGTTGCAATCCTGAAAGATTCTATTGGAAAAATATGGAATGGTTCTGGAAGTGTCAAGAGAAGATGGAGGTAGCACCGTCCCTCTACTGGTGCCCTGAGATGGCTGTGTGAGCAGGTGCATTGTCGTGCTGGCAAAGCCAGCGCCCGTCTGCCACAAATCAGGCCTTTTTTTTGTTGCACACTGTCACGCTATCGTTTCAGAGCTTCTAAGTAGAAAGCTTGATTAACAGTTTGACCTGGTGGGATGAACTCTAAATGCACCATGAGTTGACATTTTCATCCTCTCGGGAGGTTGATGGCTGTCCAGAATGAGGTTCATCATCAATCGACATTTCTCCTGGTTCAAAATGAGAAAATCACTCTAACACTCGAGTTTTTCCCATAGTGCTGTCCTTGTAAGCTGTGTTCAACATCACAGCAGTTTCTGAGGCATTTTTTCCGGAGCAGGAAACAGAATTTAACAGCCACATGCTGTTCTCTTACATGGACCAACACAAGAAATGAGGTTCAGCGAAAGTGCTTTCATAAGAAAATTCACTGTGACCAGAGAGAACCTCCCTAGGTGATGCCACTGGGTGCACTAACTCAGAGCGCGTTCCTTAATGCTCACCTACTGGGCACAGGGAGCTATGGTCTAGAGTGGGGCCACAGCCCCAGCAGAGCTCAGACCAGTGGTATTGGCAGTTGGACTATTGCCTGGCTCACTGCTTTCTCCAGGTCAGGCCACGGGGTTGAGTTTGGGCCAACCCCCAGTGTCCCATGGAGAGTCTTTCCATCTGTAAAATAGGGGTGGAAACAGCCTCTTCAGGGACTAAAAAAATACTAATGAAGCCACTTTTTATTTTAAATTGGAAGAAAATGTATACAGCAAATCACCTTTGCATTCAACAAATCATACGCATTTTGCCTTAGGCCATTGATTACAGTCGCCTCTACAGACTCTCTTCTCTCTCAGTCCACTTCCTCTCCTGTTACTTTCCCTCTTTCCTGTCCCTTCCTACTCCGGAGAGTGCTCTCCCTGTGCAGATGCACCAATCGGTGTTCATATGAACTCACTGTGCAGACGCGCCAGTCGGTGTTCATAGGAACTCACTGTGCAGAAGCACCAATCAGTGTTCATAGGAACTCACTGTGCAGATGCAGCAAAATGTGCTCCTATGAAATCATTGCCCTATCGAGGCAGATACGTTCAAGCCCAGGAACCGTCGTAAGGATGGCACAGGGACGGGGGGCTTCTGCCTTGTGCATAAAGTCACTGTGGGTTGGAATCAACTCACCGACACATAACAACAACAACAACAGACAGGGTAGAATGGCCCCTGGGGGTTCCCAGGGGTAGAAAGCCTCTTCTTCCTCCCTCAGAACTGCTGACGGTTTTGAACTAGAGAGTTTGCCCTTAACAGCCCAATGCATAAGTACTATGCCACAGAGGGTCTCTATGAATAGATAGATAGATATAAATTTATATGTACACACATCTATGCTATATATTGCATATTTTATATAATATGTGTACAATTTATATATATAAACATCACAAGAAATGGAGAAAAGACTAAAGTTGTCAAGGATTCCATCTTGCTTGGATCCAAAATCCATGCCCAGCGGAGCAGCATTGAAGAGTTCAAATGGCACGTTGGGTTGGTTAGATCTGCTGCATCCGAGACTTTGGGCTGCTTTGAGCAGCAGGGTGGGCCGGACCCAGGCCGGGGTCTTTCAGTTGCCTCGTGTGCAACAATGGGCTCAGCCATAGGAATGGTGGTGGGGACGGCGCAGGGCCACGCGTTGTTGCTTACTGCTGTCATGGGGTCTCTGTGGGTCAGAGCAGACTCGATGGCACCTAGCAGCCACAGTGAAACTTGATTGTGAGTCCGGGAAGGTGACTGGCCGTCTGTCAGCTCCCTGTCTGTCCGTCCATACACCTTTTGTTTGCTGTCATTGACTATGTGCGATCTCCACAGTGCACTATCTCCTATCCTGCCATTCTCCCTGGGTCTCCTCTCTTTCTTCACCCTTTGCCATGTTGTCCTGGGCCATGCTGTCTTTTGACCCTGAGTCACTTGTGGTTCTAAGGACATCATGCCGCTAGCTTACTGTCTTCTTTTGGGCCTGTCTATCATTGGCTGAATTTTGAGTCATGAAGACGCGTTGAGTTCCAGACCTCTGAGATACCTCAGGACCGGAGTCTCAGGGGTGCCCCAGTCTCTGTCTGACCAGTTGAAGTAGAAGAACCCCAGAATACCCAGGGTGAAGGGGACAGGCATGGAAGTCACTTCCCATAATGACTTCCGAAAGAGGACCACACATGGAGGACCCCTGCAGGAAGGGCAGCCGCTGTGTCAGTCCCCATGGAGCAGGGCTCTCACTGAGGTTGGTGCCCACGCGAGCGCTTCCTGAGGCAGCCCCTGGGTCCCACTGCTTCTCCCTAGTCCCCAGGACCCAGAGGGAGAGTCTCCGCATCACCCTCTAGAGCAGGGCCCACAGGAACCCTGGGTGGGGAAGCAGGGTCGGTGCTGTGCATATTACTTCCTGTCCTGGGCCCATCACCTAGAACCAATTCAAGTCCCCTCATGCCCAGCAAGACCCCGTAAGGCCCTTCCCTGGCATGGTTGTAGGGGCTTACACAAGCTGTCCCGCGGGAAGGCCAAACAGATGCCCAGTGAGACTGTTCTGGGGACTGGGCCATGGGGGGGAGACCTTTCCATTTCTGCTTCCTCAGAGGAGAGGGTGACAGCTGCTATAACAGTCTGTGACTCTGGGTGGCCCCCTGCACCTGTACTGGGCTGCCGATTCTCTGCTGCTGTGTGTCCAGTGGGTCTCTTTGGGGGTCACGATGACTACAGATAAAGCAGGCAGGACAATGTTTAACCCTGAGATGCCCACAGGCCACCGGCCTGGTCTCCTTCCTCCAGGGCAGGGGGACAAACAGGCTGAAGGCTGCAGCTCTGTCCGGAGGAAAGGAAGCGGGGACAATGGCAGGGTGAGAAGTCATATTACTTGCTGTAATATGTAAATTTATAGCCCCTGGCCTGAGCCGTGACACATCCTGGCAGAACAAGGAGAGAAAAAAAAAACACCCAATAAACATTGAGGGAAAAAGGTGCTGACCCAGTGTCTGAGGCCCACCCTGGACTAGATCCCCCCTTGATGTGTTTCCAGGAGAAATGCCAGCCGCTGTCCCACAGACCAGAGAAGGCTTCCTGCTGCCAGCCCGGGACAGGAAGCGCCCCCGCTCTCGGGCACTGACTAATTTACAGGGTAGCACCAGCGGACTGGAAAGTGGGGTGGCCGCGGCACGTTTGCAAGCCCGGCTGGAGGAGATGCTATTTCTGTTGTTGTTGGCCTGCGCGCAGGGCTGGCCGGGGAGGCTGATGAATGATTGCCGGGGCAGATTCATAACGCAGGACTTGGTGTAGCTGTGGAGGAGAATAATAGCTAGCAGGGACCCGGGAGGTCCCTAAGCTAATACCTGTCTCCTCCATCACAAATTGATGGCATTAAACAAAAAAGTTGGCTCTTTCCACAGCCTGCCAATCTCATTTTGAGGCCCCTGAAGCCATCCCAGTATCTCATGGCACAGGGGCACCCCATGTCGCCTGTGGGGTGGCGTGGGGGGCATCTGTCATCTGCCGCCACTGTCTGTGTCGGGTGGGGGGTGGCAGCGGGCGTAGGCCGGACCCCATGCTGACTGCCTGCAACCGGCCATGCTGTGCGTCCCCCACTCTCTGCTGAACATATGGTTAGCCTTCCGTGGGGCTTCCAGGGACGGGCCCGGGGAGGCAGGCCCGGCGTCTACACTGCCTCCCTGAAAGGTTGGACGCGGGGAGGAAGGTCCAAAAATAACACGCGTGTGAGGAGTCATTAGTCATTTTTCACTCTACATATGTTCACTTGACCCGCCGTATGTTAATTCATGCAACACTGGCCTCACATATGGTTACCAGAGAATTCCAACTGGTCCTGGCTCCGGCTCTGGGCCTACTTACAGCACCTTCCCCGCTCTGTCATTAAGGCTCAGGTGAAGTTGCGCTTCCAAAGGACTGGGCAGGCCTGGAGTCCGGGAGGAGGTAGGGGCCTGGGGAGCGGGGAGGGGAGATTCAAGGTCCAGCACCTCTGCGGGCACAGGCTGGCTGGGGCCCGGGGCATGGCCTGGCTTTTCAAGGTTCCTCTGTGGCATGAGAGCCTTGGTTTTGCAGAGAACAGTGCCTGCAGAGCCCCCTGCGTGTGCCAGTGGGTGGGCGGGATCCCTGAGTCGGAGCAGTAGGACACAGTAGAGAAGACAGTGGGCCTAGGGAAGTCAGAGCCTCTTTCTGTGCCTGGAAGGAGTTGATGGAGCCTCAGTGCTGCCCTCCAGCACTGTGTGGCCTGTCTCAGAGCAGGGTGCAGCCCCTCCCGCTGGTCTCAGGGCTGGAGGAAGGCCCATAAGGAAGGCAGCCTTTGGGAATGTCAAGTTCATGAGGGCTGCTTTGGCCTGGTACTGTGTGTCCTGCTTCGCCCATGCTGGAGAGTGATTGATCTACAGTCATTAGAGGCGGGAACCTTTGGCAGGGGGCTGGAGAAAGAGGAGAGGGGTCCTGGGGTCCAGGGAGGCTCCCCACACCCTCCCTCACCCCTCCACCCAACCGCCCACCCTCTGAAAATCATTCCGTTCCATCCTGAGTCGGAGCGCCTACTTGCCGCAGGCCCCCATGCAGGACGGTGGCCGGGTCTGGGCACAGAAAGAGGAGATATTTGAGACCCTCGGTGACGTGAGCCCCTGGGGGGCCTGGGGGGCACACCGCCACACAGAAGGAGCACGCGTCTTTACAGACCGCCGGCCCCCTTCATCTTCCAACCCAACCCATTAGCCTGCAGATTCTAATTGTTATTAATTTATCGCAATTAAAAATTGTGGCTTCCCTGTCAGGTTCTAATTTGACAAGCAAGTGGGCGCTTGACGCGCACGTCAGCCGCAGTCCCCTCTCCAGCTCGGGTGACGCCCGCGCTGTGTCCTTCCCCTTTAGCAATTCCAACACAGGCAGAGATAAAGCTCATATTTGAGCAGTCGCTTCTATCAAATGCATTCATTAGGTTACATGCTTCCCTTGATTAATTATATTTAAAGAAATTGCGGGCACTTTGGATCCTCTTCTTACAGCATTACTGTATGCCACGGGTCCCTAATTTCAAGAAGAAAGGAGGCTGAGGGCGTTTTTTCAAACTCTCCCGGACAGCCGGTTCCCCTCCCGGAGGAGTTGAATGTATTCAAATGTATCTCCATCAATGAGCACAGTAATTATGAATTCAGCACTAATTAGTATATACACTACTTTCCTTGCATATTTGATTTCCACAGTGAGATGGTAATAAGAGGAATGCCCATTTTTGTCCTATCTCATAAAAATTCCACAATGTTAGGGGGAAGGGCAGATGGTGAAGGGAGACTGGGGAGGCATTAAATATGAAAAAACTTTACAGATAATTGGTCTGGTTACTGGGGGTATAAAACAACACTCTTACCTAGCAGTTAACATTCTGCCAGATAAATATGGCGCTTTAAGGACACACTGTTCTTATTAAAAGTAAAATCTTTAGTGTTTTTACCATACCATCAGCTTTTTCTTTTAAAGAAACATTCCTTTTTCTGAAACAGAAGAGGCAGGCGGGAGTTTCCCAGCGCATCCTCCTCCCCAGACCCAGCCTGGACCTGCCTCTCCCCTTCAGGCCAACATCCCAGCAGCATTGTGTGAGAAGAGGGACAGGCTCTCCAGGGGCTAGTTTGGGTCGCTGACTGGAAGGTAAGCTGGACAGTGTGCCACCGCTACGGCAAGGCCTGGCTGCCCGGAAGGCCCAGCAAACGCTCCCCGCCTCCCCAACTTTTCTGGGGGACCCCTCTGGGAGGGCGGGTGCTCTGCGCCCCCTGGTTATTGTTGCAGCTAACCTCCAGCAAGCGTGCGTCTGTGTGGCTGCGAACAGCTCGGCGGGGTTGTAAAGCCCCCGAAAGCTCGCAAGCTGTTTGCTATTTACCCAGTAAGCTGCCTCTTTATCAGGCGCCTGAATGTGACGCCCATTAGACTTATAATAAAGGAACCTTAAAAAAAATGCCCCAAGTTGTAGCACCACGCCAGCAGGAGAGGCAGGCCCTTCCAGGCGTGAGCCACACCAGAACTGCTGAGAACATGAAACATGGGAGTCAGCTCGAGCGTGCACACAAGTGTGTGCGTGTGTGTGTGTGTGTGTGAGAGAGAGAGAGAGAGAGAGAGCTGGGGAAGTGGGGGAAGGGGTGAGGGGGGAAGAGAGATGTCTGATGGAGGGGACTAGGGGTGTCTTCCTGTGTGAAGCACTAGGGAAACAGGTGCTCAATCACCGCACGGAGGACCTTATGGTCCATCTCAGGGTGAGTGTGGGCTGGGTGGAAGTGAGTTACTCACCAGAAGCGTGCTTTGAGCAGCTCGTTCTTGACAAAGACCATGGTATGCGCAAGGTCGCCTTCATTTCCAATGTCCACAGAAAGCTGAGCTGGGCTCCGGGTGGCGGCCCCTCAGTGGCCAGAGCAACCTCCTCTGTCTGTCTGAGGCAGGTGGCGCCTGCTAACCAAACTCCCAAAGGTGGCATACTGTGACACTGTGAGTGTCCTGTGACAGGAGCCATCCTCCTGCAGGCCTGCTGGCTGACGGACACCTGTCCTGGGGATACTCGGAGGCCATGGCCTGAGGAAGGGGGCTCAGGCTTGGGTGTAGGACCCTGGGGCTGGGTCCTGGGATGGTCCCCAGGGGCCATCAGCGCTCAACATGCTACGGTCAACCTGATGATAGGTTTCCTTGGCTGGGGTCCACATGCCACCCATGCCCTGATTGGTCTGCATGATGCAGGGCGCAAAGATTGTTCTTGATTGAGAGCCCATCCTGTTACCTGCAAACCAATTGGCCTTGACCGAGCAGCCTGTATGCTGCATACATCCTGGTTGACCTTGAGTCATTGGCTTCCAGGATCCCTATAGTTCTTGCATCATTGTCCCGTACCGTTATTGGACTTGATGTAACGCTTCCCCTCCCCATGCCTTGGCACACGGATGGTGGTCTCCACGATTTTCCATGCTACCTGCTCCCTGGGCTCCTGGGCTCAGCTCCTACCTTCTAGCTGCATTCTGATTGGCTCAAAACTGATGCAGGGCCCAAGGCCACGTGAGGTGTTGACTTGTCAGAGCATCACTGTCACTCAGTGCATCAAGGGCCAGGGGTTCCTGGGTGACGAGACCAGGACACAGACATGGCCTATCCTTCCTCAGCCAACCTTTCCACGATGCGGTCATCGTTACAATGCGTAGGGGTGTCCAACCCCTCGGTCACTTCTAGGCTGCTCTGCTATTTATTGCTGTCATGTCTAGGTGCCGTGCAGCGGTGCTGACTCACAGGGAGCCTGTGCCCTGCCCTGTGCTGCGCCATCTCACAATCTTTGCTCTGGCTGTAGCCGTCCCGTGTCCATCGGCCCTGCTGAGGGTCTGCCTCCTTTCTGCTTCCCTCTACTTTACTGAGCATGATGTCCTGACCATACGTCCAAAACACGTGAGAAGAATCCTCCCCATGGGCGCACCTTGCTGTCAGTCGTAGTGCATGCATCTGTCTGTCCATTTGGCAGTCAGTCCGCGGCACTTTGTCTATGTCCTCACAGAGACATTGACGCTTCTCCTGCCTACCGACGTCATTTTCCAGCCTTCTCACGCCCATCAGAAGGTTGAACATAGCCATGGCTTCTGTCCAGGGACAATCAGTCTTCAAAGTGGCACCTTCGATGTTTAGCATTTCTGAGCAGTCCCTCCTACTGCATTGCTGGTTTCGGGCGGTTTGGACTAACCTGGGAGGGGTGATCCCAGGGCAGGGAGCACAAAGGACAGAGGGGGATGCAGCCGTACATCTTGCCCCCCCGCCCACACCCCAATACCATGTCACGTCTCATTACACCAACCACAAGCCAGCAGCTGAATGCAGGGAGGGAGGAGCTGGGGTCCTTGCGGCATGCGCGGCTTCTCTGTGGTTGGTACACAATGGCCGCTCTAGGGACCTGGGCTACCCAGACAGGAAGACATTGTGTGCCTGACAATGAACCGTGGAGGACAGATCCCATCACACACATGTGTTGGCTGTTACAGGAGGTCTCCCTCCAGGCTCTGGAATTGTCCGAAGGACACTTGGGCACAGACATTGTCACTTTAGCTGGGACCAGACAAGGATTCTCAGAAGAGATGGAGCAGAAAGGGGTTTTGTAGGATGAAGAGGAGTTTTCAGGGCCTCACGACGGTCTGAAACAGTCCTCTCTCTTGGCGGGGCCCTGAGCCACTCTGTGCGGGCCTCCAGAACAGATGTGGTGGGTGGTGAGTATGGCAGGGGAGAGCGCGGGTGGTCCTGGGCATGTTTCTGGGGAGCAGCAGCAGGGAGCCACAGCCTGCTATCTGTCAGCTGGAGAGGGAGGCCTGTATGCAGATTTGCATTTGGGCAAAGAGCCCCCTGGCAGCTGTTTGGAGGCTCTGCAGTAGTTGTCCTTGGTTTATGTCTCCTTGGTCACTCTCCTGGGACCAGAGTGGGAGCCCACCCCACCCTGTCAGTCTTGGGAACGGACAGCTGCAACAGCATCTGCACGGAGCAGAGGGCCTGCATTTGTCGCCAGGAGGACTGAGCAGGAGGGTGTGGAGACGTGCAGCAGAGTCTGCTGCTTCGGGCCCAGCCGAGGGGCCACCTGCATTCCAGCAGACACTGTCGCCAAGGAGATGTGCTCAAGACTGCTCTCACTTGCCTGCTTGATGGTGGACCATCAATGACCAGGCTATCCTGGGGCATTGAGGGGGCTTTGGTCACCAGGAGGGGTGACTGGACTTCAACATGGAGCCCTCGGGGGGGGGGGGGTGCTGCCAGCTGCTCCTGCTGAGGTCCTGCCCTTCATTTGCACATTGGATCCAGTGTCCTTCCTGGAACCCGAGACTTGGGCACCAGCTGGACCTCACTCATAAGTAGCCCTGGGCCCCACTGTCCAGGGACACGAGCCCAGATGGCATGTGCGGTCAGCAGGCCCAAGAAGGATGCCACCGCCTGGTCCTCCTCCTAGCTGCCCTATCATTGTAGGCAGAAACAATGACACCTTCCCGACAGGAAATCGGGGCTAAAAGTCCCAGCAGGATTTCCTAGGCAGTGTTGTTTCCACTCAGACCTCTTGGCCGCAGACTCTGGCCACAGCCAAGGCAGCCACCAGCAGCGGGCTGGCCTGTCCCCCCCCCCCCCCACCTCCCCACACACACACACCAGCAGAGCTCAGATTATGCCGGTTTGTCCCCTTTCTCACTTCGTTCCAAGCGTCCATTTGTCTACCTGTCTCCTTGAGCAGGGGACACAGCCATGGATGAGGGAACACCTCTTATTTGTCCTGCTGTCCAGGGGTTCCTCAGAATGTCCTTTGTACCTGAATCTGCATTTGTGGGTTCTTTCCCTCCCCACCACTTCTTAAACAAATGTGGGGCTTTAAGGTGCGCAGGACCTGGTGGCTTCCCAGCCTCATCAAGGCTGGTCCACCTGCCCCATAAACCACCCTACAGGAGGCAGGTCGCTGGCCTCTTCTGGGCTGCTCCTCGCCAGTGATCTCGGCCCCGTTAGGGGTGCGCTGGGCTGTGCGGGGCAGGGGGAGCCGGAGCCTCTGAGATCAGTTAACAAAACGCTCTATTTGGCCAACTCGAGCGCCAAGATCCGGACTGAGAAAAGCGAGGCTGATATCCCTGTAGACAAGCAGTATGAAGTCACTTCCCAGAACAGGGCCAAGATAAACACCTCTCTCCAGAC
Organism: Tenrec ecaudatus; assembly: GCF_050624435.1. Classification (NCBI taxonomy): domain Eukaryota; kingdom Metazoa; phylum Chordata; class Mammalia; order Afrosoricida; family Tenrecidae; genus Tenrec; species Tenrec ecaudatus. The sequence goes on along the minus strand of NC_134545.1, from coordinate 110,174,287 downwards.
CACGCTCACCTCCAGCACGCTGGCTCTCCTCAATCCCCACCGCGTGGCCCATTGAGGAGCCATTTTCATGGTAGCCTGGTTGACACTTGAACCTGCCTGCCTGTCTCAGAGGGAGGCGTTTATCACCTCGCTGCAGAAGGGAGGCGGAGGCATCCCATTCCAGAGGGAGTGGGCGATTTTGGAGCATCGCATCTGGCAAACTTTGCAAAGCAACTCAACACAGAGGGTGCCACCCTTCCTTCCGGGGACTCGGAGAGGCAGATGTGCAGCAGGGGCCTGAGGGAGGGCCAGGATGGGGCAGGGCACCCGGGCTGCCCAGGGAGCGTCCTGACTTCTTGTCTCTCTTCAGTGAGCTGCTAGAGGGGGTCGGTCAGAGGAATCCACGTGGAGGCCGCGAAGAAGTGTTTTCTCCAAGACCAACAAGGGTTTCGGAAATGCCTCTGACTTGCTCCGTCACTCTCCTCCAGGCACGTAAAGGACAGAGGCCTGCGGCTCAGAGACAAAGGCAGTTGAGTGCCTACTATATGTCAGAGCTGGCACACAGAGAAGCCAGGGGGATCTTGCCGCGTCAGAACTTGGTTATTGTGATGATCTTTGGGCAGCCAAGTCAGTGACCCCGAGAACAACAGACGCAGACCCTGTGGTGGCTCTCTGCTTCATCCTCTCCATCCTCGCCCTGGGAGCCCCTCTGCAAGCACAGTGTCCATACCTCTCCTCGAGCGAGCGTCTTCCCTGTGTTCCGCCGACCCTCCACTTGACCAAGCATGAGGCCAGAGCTCACACACGTGCAAGCCCACAGGGACCCGCAATGCAGGGCGGTGACACAGCACCCACCCCATGGACCTCAAAACCCCCGAGCCCCTGCAGTGAGCTGCCTGGCTGCTGCCCCCAGGGTGCCCCCGCTCTTACATGGCAAGGAGCACCGTGTACTACTGCACAGCGACTCTGTGAGGGTCGGGTTCTTGCTGACCATGACACACACGAGAGAAGTGGCCTGGGCCATGGGGAGCTGGGTTCCTGGACTGTGGGCGTCGAGGCTGGCAGTCCTCCTGGAGCCCTCTAGGCGGGGAGAGGAGATCCCATACCCAGGACTTGTGGGTGGGTGTGTGGAGGCCACGCAGACCATCTGTCTCCTGCTGGGCAGGCAGTGCATGTGCAGGAAAGGAGCCGGCTGGGTGGGCGCTGTTCCTCAAGAACTCAGGTGGAGACACCATGCTGGGCTCTCAGAGGGGGGTGGGTTTACAAGAGAGAAGAAGAGGGTCCTGACTTGGTCCTTTGCCCTCAATCAGGGGTCCATAGTTTTCTGGTCTTATCTACGTAATTACCCCTTGCCCACTCTTCCTTGTCTAAACTGCTGTGCTCACTGAAAAGGCTGCACCGTTTGCCCTGGTACTCTCTTGACCTGCGATGGCTTCTCCTCCTCCTCCTGTTACTCCTCCTGCTCAGCTTCTTCTTCTCCTGTTACTCCTCTTCCTCCTCCTCCTCCTGCTCCTTCTCCTGTTCCTGCTCATCCTCCACCTCCTCCTGCTGTTCCTCCTCCTGCTCAGCTTCTTCTCCTCCTGCTCCTGCTCCTGCTCATCCTCCACCTCCTCCTCCTCCTCCTCCTGCTGCTCAGCTTCTTCTCCTCCTCCTGCTCCTGCTCCTGCTCATCCTCCACCTCCTCCTCCTCCTCCTCCTGCTGCTCAGCTTCTTCTTCTCCTGCTCCTCCTCCTGTTCCTCCTTCTCTTCCTCTTCCTCCTGCTCCTACTGTTCTTCCTCCTCCTGCTCCTCCTCATCCTGTTCCTCTTCCTCCTTCTCCTCTTCCTCCTGTTCTTCCTCCTCCTGCTCCTCCTTCTCCTCCACCTCCTCCTCCTGTTCCTGCTCCTCCTCTTCCTCTTGCTCCTCCTGCTCCTCTTGTTCCTCCTGCTCCACTTGCTCCTCTTCCTCATCTGCTTCCTCTTACCTCCCCTCCTCCTCCTCCTCCTGCTCCTCCTGCTCCTCCAGTTCCTCCTGCTCCTGTCCTTCCTCCTGCTCCTCCTCCTTCTGTTCCTCTTCCTCCTTCTCCTCTTCTTGCTCCTGCTCCTCGGCTGTACCTTTTAAGACAGGACAGGAGTCTCCTTCATCCGTAAACCTGGGTGACCGTGGAGGTAGAGGGACAGGAAGGGACCTTGCCCTCACAGTGGAGCCGCCTCCTTTGCACTGAGTAGCTGACCTTGGCAGATGGCTTGTACCTCATCCTTCATGAGAACAGGAAAGGAACTAAAAAGAGTAAGTGGGCCTCCAGCCACGGGGCAGTCTTTTAGGGTTGGCCACCTCATAGGGGAGGAGAGCTGTCTTCTCTCTGGTAACTGGTCTGTACTGGTCATGAACCACCCACAATGTGCCCTTTGGAATGGCCTGCACTACAGGAAGTCCAGGCCAGGCCTCTGTAGTCCCTCTCCTCATGAGTTGCCCCTCCCTCTGGGACTATCAAGCCCGGGCAGTGGCCTGGTGGAGTCTCCCTCTTACACCTTCTGCTCCTGGGGAGGAATGGCCGGGTCTGATGGGCTTTGGCTCTGTTTCCATCTGTGGTTGGTCGTCAGAGCATCTTGGACCCTCGCTGACCTCAGGACACCAGAAGGAAGGAGACACTGCCCAGTGCTGCCCCATCTTCTTCTTCCTTGGTATGCTGAGGACCCCAGCTATAGCCAGTGCATCTACCAAGTGCTGTACAGTCTCAGGGGACCCCCACGCAGAGCCATGTGGATCAGAACCAGAAAGCAAGCCCATGGCCGACAGTGGATTAGTGAGCTCCCAGGACATATCAGAACTGCTCCATAGGGCTGGCGAGGCTGGTGTGTGTGTGTGTGTGTGTGTGTGTGTGTGTGTGTACCAATTGCCACTCATCCAGGTAGCAGCCAAATGTTTTAGTCATAGGTGTTACCAAAGCCTTTGCCCATAGGAAGCAGTCATTGAGTTAGACCTACATGTACATGCTTGATAGTGTGGGAAGGTGTCACAGGGCAGAATCATAGCCCTAGTGGCAACCCCCCTGCTGTCCACTGACCAAGGGGGAGTGCCCCCCACCTCCTTTAATTACAGAGTTTAGGCTCTTACCTTCTGAGGTGCATGCTGGGTAGAAAACCTTAAGTAACCGCACCAGTCCCTTCAAGGTGACCCTGACTCAGAGCAGCCCTGCAGGACAGACAGAACTGCCCGCTGGGCTTCCAAGGCGGCCAGTTTCTGAGGGAGCCAGCAGACAGCCTCATTTGGGGGGATTAGCAGCAGAATGCTTTAGCACTCGCAACAAGAGCTCCTCCTGAGGGGTGGAGGCTGGCAAAACTCCCTAATGACGAAGTCTCTGATGGTAGGCTTTCATTCTCAATCCATTGTGATTGTGTGTGTCTGTGTGTGCCTGTGCTCGAGAGGGAGATGGGGAGGGGGGGGAGAGAGAGAGAGAGAGAGAGAGAGAGAGAGAGAGAGAGAGAGAGAGAGAGAGAGAGAGAGAGAGAAATCCACCCGTTGAGGCGGTCTGTATATGAATGCTGTACTGGGAAACCCACTCACCTGGGCAGAACCGCCATGCAGGCAGTCTGAGGCTCCCGTGTGCCCGCCAGCGGGGAAGTCAGGGGCAGAAAATGGGCTCCCGGGACCAGGCCCTTCTCCGCCTGGGGCGGGGGAGCCCTCCTCACCACTTCCAGGGCTCCCCCGCCCACAGGGCAGTACAGTCCACTCAAAAGACAGGGGAGGTGAGAATCGCTCCCTCCAAGGGCATTTCCCGAATTAAAAGAAAATATGTAATAAGAGAAATAAACAGCAGTTGTTTGGTTGTGTAAGCTGTGTAGACCAGCGCGCCCCCCTGAGTGAGTGAACGCCTCCAGAGAGCGCATCTCGGATGCCGCGGTGCGTGCCTTCAGGAGAGCCCCCTGTGGGGGCTGTGTTCTGGGGGCACCACCTTGGCTGTGTCTCCCGACTTCCTTGTCCTGGGACCCTGGAGGCTGTGAGTGTGTGTGCGCTGGTGTGCCAGCTTCGTTCGCGGAAACATATGTGTGTTAGACGTTTCCTGCGTCGCTGCCCCCACACAAAGGTGCACAGGCAAAGACGCGCACACGTACATGTGCCAGGGATTTCACCGTTCATGGGGAAAACCCATTATCTTCCAAGCCCTGCTTCCCACCAACTTCGGGGCATTCCCTCTGTGGACTGCAGGTCCAGGGTCTTTTCCGTTTTCACGCTTTCGGGGCCGGTTGGCCCAGCACCGTGTCAGACGCCCGTTAGAGCCCACTGGGGAGTGGACAGAAGCATGGTGGGACCCGACACGCTTGGTCATTTGGCCGCAGGGGGGTGGGGGGGAGGGAATGGAAAACTAGTGCTTTGGTGAAAGTTATTAAAGCCAGTTGACTCCTCAGCCCTGGTTAAGAGATAAAATATGAGAGAATGGCTTACATATTGCAGTGATTAAATATTTACCGTTCAAAGAAGATTCAGAGAACTTTTTAAAATTAATGGCTTCAAGTCTTTGTTTGGATAGTATCCCAAGTATTGAACCATTTATTGAACTGTTTGCCCAGCTATTTTACTATCGTTAGTGGTATCCCAAATTGCCAGCCTCCCCCCTCCCCCGGCCCTCCCTCTCTCTCTGTGCCTCTCTTGCGCTACCCACCCCTCCCTTCCTTCTCGCTCTCTTTGAAAAGAGAAATTGGGTGGGGTTGCCCTCTCTCTGCTCTCACCAGCTGGTAGATATAAATTATATATTAAACTGTATTTGCAATGGATCACTGCAAGTGACAAGTAGTTTTCCGAAGGCTTTGTCACCGCAATGAAGTGTGTGCCTTTCGCACAGTGGTTAATACGCGTCCTTATTCATATTGTCCAAATCTTCAAAAACATAATTCAGAAAAATGGGCAGCACTTAATGGAGCTAATCTCTTGTTCCGATTCAGCCTTCAAGATCAGCCGCCTGTAAATAAGCAGAAAAGGGACCTAAACGGATTTAGCTCTGTTAATCTTTCCAGAGTGCGGGTATCGAGCTCTTTAGCCCGCTGCCTTTGTTGACAGAAGTGGCTCCCATTGTACCAGCGCCAGTGGTTCAGGAGCCGACTCCCACTGAAGGGCCGCTATCGGCCCCTGCACGCGTGCCTCGCTCGCCCTGCGCTGGCGAGATAGGCCTGCCGCAGCGGTGGCGGGAGAGATTGGTTTGTGTGTCACCGTGCAGCCGGTGCAGCGCCGGCTCCTGTAAGTAGTGCAGAGTGAATGGCGAGCAGTGACAATGCCTTGTGCTACATGCTCCATGCCTCCTCTCGCTCTTATTTGACTTTGCTTGCTTCGCTGGTTTTATTATGACAGCCTGAATACTGAGGAGGGGAATTAAACTGTTAAGCAGGCATCAGAGGCTGTCTAATGTTTAATGCAAGAGCCAGAGCATGTAAGGCCTGATAATGAATACAAACAGGGCGACATCTTATTTGCTGTGTTTTTATTAGGATGACTTGAGAGCTTGACACCCATTGCTACCCGTTCTCTCGGCTGCGGGTGCGTGCGCGAGCGCCTCTGTGTGTGTGTGTGTGCACGTGTGTGTGCGCGCGCGCGTGTGCGGGGTGTGTTTCCCTTTCAGTTTTCGGGGGGTTAAAATTTTCCAGCTCCAGTGACAAATGTGCCTAAATGTGATGTGAATTAGAGGCGGCTCGAGGAGACGGTAATACTTGGAAATCATCACCTATAATAATTATGTATAGATAGGAGGCAGTCATGATGGTTAAAAGGTCACCCAGTGAGATGTAATTGCCTTTTTCATACTCCACTACATTTACTAGGACAGAAACGCGACCCTGCTGGCAATCGCAGTAAATATGCCATCTTGAGAACGTGGTGATACATGCCAGCACTGCCTGCCTCTTGCTGACTGCCCAGTTCCTGCTACGATGGGGCTGCGGAGAAAATGGGCTGAAGATGTAAAAAGCCAGTAAGGGCCACAGGATAAGAAGGCAGAAATTAAAGGAAGGGGGTGAAAAAAAAACACAACAAAACACCACCTTCAATTAAACAGCTTGCCCAATGTCATCCAGGACATCCTGGAGGATTCAGGGTGTTGGGGTGGGGGCTGGAGGTGTCCGCTGGCCTTCCTCCGTGAGGGTACGGTCCTTTCAGGGACACCAGCCCCAGGAGCCTGCAGTTCTCTGGGTTCACAGGCAACAGACCCAGAACTCCTGGAGATGCGCCCTGCGTGGAGCAGAATGAAACCCCCAGCTGCCCGCTTTGCACACAAATGGGTCCAGTTACCAGGGGCCGGGTCCCGCCTCGCTGCAGGGGCAGACAGGATGGGGGGTGGCGTCTCTTTTGGATGAAACCATTGGGCAATCCAATAGAGACCCGTCCACATCCTTGGCAAGGTCTGGGGTGGCTGGTGACAGCCAACTGGCCTCTACGAACCACCTCTGCAAACCTGCCACTTGCCGGGCAGGGGTACAGAGGAGGACTCAGAGCAAAGGACTTCTGAGAAGAGCCCCCCCGCCCCACCCCCTGCGCCAGATAAATTGCCTCAGGCACCAGTTAGGCATCAGATGAACCATGTTGTCAATTTTCGGCCGGGGGGGGGGCGAGGGGGGGGCATGTTACAAAGTGGGCTCTGACTGTCCCCACTGGGGCCAGAGAGTGACATTGTGGCGACAGAAATGCCCGTGTCGTGTGGGAGCCTCCACATGATTGCAGCTTCCAGGAAATCACCCCCTAGCTCCCCCACCCCTCCCGCCACTCCCCATCTCTACTAGCTTGGAGGCCACCCTCCTGGGCCCCAACTGGGATGGGCACTGTTGATCTTGTGGCCTGGAGCGTAGCTGCCCCCCTACCCCCCTGTGCTCAGCTGGCCACCAGGAAGCCCAGGACCCCCGTTGACTTCAGCAAAGGCTGCCTTTTAAAAAAAAGAGTGAGACCCAGTCTCTCCAACCCTCTGTTCCACCCGCCCCGCCCCGCCCCCACCCCTCTCTCTCCTCTCCAGGTCTCTGGAGTACTGCGTTATACTGGTTATTACCAATTGAATTTTCAATAGCCAACTTTCCCAGCCCTAACTTTGACAAATTTTATTTCACATTTGTCATAGGAATAAAGCTGACGCCGTTACAGGGAGTGTGTACTCAAAGTAGTATCTCAGCTCACCTTTGCCTCCCAGGGGGCCACTAAACAGGGGCCCAGTTCACAGCTTTGTTTCAACACTATATTTTGCCTTTTCTTTGCACCTTTGATATTTATTTCAGTGCTAAATCTATTCTTCCCTTCATCCATTACCCTGTTTTATTTCTGTTTTTGAGAACCTATATTTTCGCTAATAAATATTCACCATGCCATTTCATCCTGTACTTAATATGCCCACTGCACACTTGCTGAGCTAACTTCGCAACAGATTGAGTGGACATTCCACTGTTGGAGCAGTCATAAAATTCAGGAACTTATAAAACCCACCTCCCCTTCCACCAGGGCCTGGGCTGCAGTTACAGGCCTCCTCGGCTCCCCCCCGCTGGTGTCTGTCCCAGCCCTGAGCAGAACCACAGCTCCCCCGTGTGGTCTCAGGGGGGCATGGCGCCCCCGCCATGCAGCAGGAGCCCACCTCTGCCTCCTGGGTTTCTGGGTGGGTCCCCTCCTGTGCATTTGGGGCTGAGCAGGGGTCATGGGTTCACCCCTGAGCTGCAGTCCTGGTTGGCTTCCGGCACCTGGAAGTAGGCAGAGGAGCAGGTACAGGCTTCAAAAACAATCCAGCCGAACCCAACCCTCATCCTGTGCACAGACGCTTGGTGTCCATGGGCAAGCTGACAGTGGCCGGCAGCGCTGCTCCCAGTCTCTGCAGCCCTGCGCACACAGGGACCCTGTGTTTCCCAGAGGGAGAAGGGTGTGTGGGATCCCAGTGGATCTTAACCTGAGTAAATGCACATGTGTATGTGTGTGTGTTGTATATTGTGTGGTTGCATCTAGCTATCCTCCAGAAAACCCCTTACAAAGTCCTGGCCAGGTTTTGAGGGGGTACTCTGGGGTCACCAGCCACACTATTGACTTGACTGGAGAGGAAGCTAGAATTACTGACAACTTGAAAAAAAAAAAAAAGGAGAGTTTAACACAGGACAGCCACTCGGCTGGGACCACGGAAAGCAAGCTACACATCCCTTTGATCTCCTCCATCCCAGTGAGTAACAAAGACCAGCGGGCATCAGATCGGCACTAGATGGACGCTGCTGGATCAGAGCAAAGCGCTTCGCCCAGCCTGGACCATGGATTACATCATAGAGCCGGCTTCCTTTTTAATGCATCCCCTCCCCTCCCCCCTCCCCCAAAGAAGGGGCTCCTTTTAAGTATGTCTGATTCTTTTAATGAGATCATTACTGCCAGTGTACTGTTTACTTCGGAATCATCTCTTATGAATAGCACGGGGGCTTTTTAACGCCAGTTGTTCCGCTGGCCCGGTAGCGTTTGGGAGAACCCCCTCCCGTAGTTACGGCTGAATAATAAACAGAGCTGCTTGCCCGAGTACACTCGAGCGTGCACGCGTGCACACGCACATACAGCAGTGCTGGAAATCATTTCTGGCAAAACCCCCTGTTTCTGGCAACGCAGAGAATGAAGTGCCTGGGGAGTAGGCACGCAGGCTGAGCCCTGCAAGGACATGCAGACCGACGGTCGCGGAGAGAGCTGCTGGCTAGAGAGGGTCTGTGCTTGAAAGCAAGGGAACGGTTTCCCTGCAGTCATCCCAGAGGTTTTCCGGGCAAAGCTCTGCTCGGCCGGATCTCCCGCCGGAGCCTGCTTCAGTCTCCCCTAAGTCCCACCCTCCTCCTTCCTGCCCTGTTTCTTCCCCTTCCCCGCTCCGCACGGTCTAGCTAGGCATTATTCTCGCCCTGCTTTCTGTATTGTCTGCTCTTGACCTCTGGCTGATGGAGCCTTTCTGTCTGTCCTTTAGCGGTGGCCAATCGGCTGCCCAGCCTGAGCGCCGGGGACCTTCCCAGGTATGGCCCTGGGATGTTTCAGGCAAGCTGGTCACCCACCAAGCACCGGGGTTTAGTCCTCGGGGGGGCCCAGCTGTGTTGGTGAAATGCATTGGCATCTCTTCCCGCTGCAGTGGTCCTCCTGGAGGGGACAGGTCGCCCCGGGCTCGTTTTAAGAGACCGCCCTTAGTGTGGCTGGCGGTGCGGGCGAGGGCAGAGAGCCGGGGGCCGTCGGTCCCCAGGCAGACAGTCTGCTATACATTCGGGAAAGCCAGGCAGGCACAAGGCCAGCCTGAAAAGGGGCTGTTCTTCTTACGCGTCATGTACCTTCAGTGTCGCTGCCCCTTAAAGTCTGTTAAATAATAAATAACTTATTAAAACCCGTTCAATGTAATAATGGCCTTTTTCATGAATTGTTGTAAAAGAGAGATTGGGAAAGCAGGGGTGCAGCCTGCAGGGGGAAATAAGGGGAATTTCGAGCAGTCGAGGTAGGTAATGGTTCTATATTTTAAAAACGTGCCTGCACTCCATTCACGGTCGTTTAAGTGCTTAAATAAGCACAATAAATGTAAATAATTTACTGCTTTGCAAACAGAAAATTGGGCAGAAAAGTCGTTCGCCATCGTGACTTGGCCTGCCAACCTGGATGATTTGGGACCCTGTAAAATGCAGGTGACAGGGCTGTTCATTAAGCTCTCTGCTATTGAGCCTTCTTCACATCCATTAGCGATTAATTCAGACAGATATTTAACTTAATAAGGTAAGCAAATAAACAAAAAATCGCTTTCTGTGCCTTCAGGATTTCAAACCTCTAATTGCTTTTGCGCACTAATTATCAAGATTAACACCTTACACTTCCCCACCCCAGTTCGCCTTGAAATTAAAAAAAAAAAAAAAAGGAAGGGAAGGGGAGGGGAGTGGGGAGCCAACGAAAAGCAGTGATACCACCAGGGCAGTTTGAAATCTTTAGGGGGGGTGGGAACGGGTTAAGAATTTTCTCGCAGCAAACAGAGCGACCACCCATGGAAGGCAGAGCCGCAGCCAAGCTGGGCGCGGCCTTCAAGGAGCGTCAGCTGCACCGGGAGCCGTACACGTTTGAGCGGGGAGGACAGAGCCGGCCTGGAGTCCCCGGCAGGGACCAAGCCCTCTGTCACGGAAGAAGTCAGACAGCTGTGTGGCTGGCGGGCTGGGCCGCTGCCGCTCAGCTCCCCTGATGCGGGACAGGGTGCCTCTCGGAAACCGCCCTCATCAAACATTCCCCACTCGGCTGCCCCATTTAAAAGTTTCTATTCACTTCAGATAGGGGGTAGTTATCAACACTTTGTAATTAGCGACAAGCCACTTGCAGGCCTTTTAATATTTACTGTAATAATATTATTCATAATGGAGTCATTCAGTATTCATGCGGATATAATATGTAATTCCATTGTAATTTAGCATTAATTAATGTCCACTTATTGCGGCATATTATAGTATAGGAAACAATTTCTGATAAGAGACACCAGTGTAATTTGAGGATGGATCTGATTGTCATTTGAATAATGATATACATTGCTTCATGTCTCGGTGCCTCTGTCCCCACCCCCACTCTGTGCATGTGTTTGATGGGGGGGCGGGCAGGCCCCACTTGCTCCACACACACTTGCACACACAAGTGTGGGAGCTGGCCAGATGGGCGTCTTGCCCTTCGTAAGGCAAAGCTCCGTGTAAACTGGATGCGATTCCTGCTCGAGCTTCCCTGCAGCCACTAAAGTTCATCCCTGCCACCCAGTCATTTAGCCGGTGCCATTTCGGAAAGAATTGCTGATTCAGTATCTCATAAAAAACAGAGAGCTTGTTAGGACAGGTGTCCTTTAACACAAAGGTAGCTGTTTTAAGTGAAAACCAGAAAGGGAATTTAAAAATAAAAGCCAATCTCTCTCTCTCTCTCTCTCTCTCTCTCTCATCTCTCTCCTTCCCTCGGTCTTTCTCACCATCTCCCCGCCTTCCTGATCACCTCTCCAGGTACAGACTGCAAAATGGCCACGGGACCCCTGAGAACATCCAAGGCCACTCGGTGCTGGAGGGGCGGAAGGGAGGGGGAGCCCGGAGCCCACAGCCCAACACCGGCACCTCTCAACTCCGGGGCGTGGGCTTCCCTAATAATTCCTCAGCCTTCAGACAGCTCATTGCTCCTCGCTGGTCCTCTAAGAAGTCAGGGAGCAGGACCAGCTCTCCACCTGGAACCTGGACCATAGGCCACTCATGCCCGCTGCACCTGAGCAACCGGGCCGCCCTCCTGCTGGCCTTCTTCCCTTTCTTTAATGGGGGACTGGGTAAATTCAGTGGTGTATTTTTGTGACACCGAAGCAGCAGCGAGGACAGTGATGCGGTCTTGCTGTGTGGTTTCAAACTCCCTCACCATATGCTCGCTCCCCGGAATGCACCGTCTTGCAAAATTACAGGAACCGAAGCTTAAAAACACAATTAGGTAGTTTACAATGAAGTATTAAAGGGACGCCGCATCCATGCAGGGGCCTGCCATGACCCCCCCCCCACTCTTCCCGCCGGCTTCCGGTTAGTTCTCGGAGCGTTCCGAATGCCAACGCCGTGGCTGTGTTTGATTTTTTAGCCTAATCAGGGCCCATATTTTGGGGATTATGTTATATAGGCCGCGGTTAAATTATAAATGAAAGAGTGAACTACCAGGCTTCTTGTCAAAACAGCAGCCTTTATGTTGTTACAGAAGATGCAAAAAAAAATGAGGAAAATAAAGGGGGGAAAATGGGCTTTTCAAGGAAGGGCCCCTCGCTCATTTGGCAGGCGGGCTGCTGAGGATACAGAGGCAGACAAGTCAGGCAATTTGTAGAAATGTTTTCTTGCAGTATTTTGAAAATTACAGGAGGCCCTCGAACCTCCAAGGGGAGACGGCGTAAAAGCTACATACACAATAAACACACAAATCCCTCCCTCCTGCTCTCTGTCTGCCTCACACACTCTTCCTTACCACATGCGCGGGCGCACCAAGGCCCCGGCGGGCACAGGCTGCTTTAAATCCGACGTCTTACCAAGTCACAGCCAAAGAGGCCAAGGAAACCACGTCGTGGTGTGCGGCAGCACCCTGGAAATGCCCTGGCGTGATTCCAAGGGCCCGTTCCCGGTTGGCACACAGGATTACCGACACAGCACAACAAGAGCCAGCAGGGCAGTGCCGGAGATGGGAAAGCCAGGGACCAGGGCAACCCGGGTGCTTTGTAGGGTTGACAAAGGTTCCCCCACATGCTGTGCCTGTGAGTGAACACCCAGGGGGGCTCTTTGGAGCTGCATCCTATTGCAGGACTCCCCAGCATGCCCTTGGCCAGTGACCATTTGTGTGTGGCGTGGAGGGAGGACTCTCGACCCGAAAGGCACCATGGGCACACAGGCAGAGTATTTGGCTCATAGCAAAGGCACTTCCAATTCATGGTTGCCCGACCCCTTGGAAGAACTTGCTGTGGGGCAGCCAGGAAGGGGTGTTCCGTGTGACACCCCACCCTGCGCCCGCCCACTCTTGTTACCAGGGTTGTCCTGCTGTGCCACCGGTGAGGGGACACGAGGTCAGAGAGCCACGGGAAGAAGCAAGCTGCCTGATGGTGGGGTGTGGGGCGGCACCCAGGGCTCTGAGCGAGGGGAAGACAACATTTCACAGTGTCTCCTGGCATCCTCCTATGCTTGTCATGAAGAGCCAAGCGGATGCCGAAATCAATAGCTTAGCTTATGCCCTTCATTTGCAGATAAGTGTATTCTTGAATGTCTGAAAGAATGTTTGATGTGGAGCTTGAAACGGCACTGGAAAAATCGCTTTTGCCTTAATTGCCTTTCATTCGGCACTGATGTGCGCGGCTTGGCGGGGAAGCGGGCTGCTGAGGGAGAGAGGGAGGCTCTGCTTGATGCTCGGTGAGGACGGGCCGCTGCCGTGCTGCCCTCGAACACGCCTTGAGGGTCCCGTGTTTTTGGCTTCGTCGGATGAACTGTCTTCCCCAGATAACAAGTCATCTTTTGTAGCACTTGGCGGAGTTTGGTTAGGGGCTACCTCTGAGCAACATGAACTTGGCCTTGCTGGTGTCTTACACTAATACCTTCCCTCCCGGAAAGAATCAGGGTGCTTGCGAAACAGCCTGGAGCCAGACAGCTGATTATCTCACCAAATTTGCATCTTCTCAACAGTCACGGGGCTGGCTCGCACACACGCTCCCAGGCCCAAAAACATGCGAAGTGGTTGTTCCCTGAGCATTGCCACTCCGCTCCCGGGGGCCCCACCTCCCGCCTCACCCACTCAGAGCCTGCTGCTGAACTTGCCACTGAGAAGACCTGCCTGGGCCTGGCATCGTCCCCACAGCCAGCACCCTGGCACACCAGGCACCTCACTGTCCTGGTCAGGGTCTTCGGGGAGGTCCAGGCGCTGAGGTTGGCATGTGCTGGCTGCAGGAGCAGAGCTGTGGGGTCCTGAAGCTGGACTGTAGCCACAGCAGGTCTGTGGGGTCCATTTGCAGGGGGGTGGGCAGGGGAAGGGGCAGGCAGAGACACTGGGCTTACAGAGAGGTGGGTGGTGAGAGACCTGAGCCTCCCGGTCTGTAGTGGGTATGACTAAGGGGACATCGAGTGATGGGAGGAGAGTTTGAGGATCCTGGGTGAATCCCCACCCCAGGGGTCCCAGGCTGGACCAGTGGGCTGGTAGTGATAGAGTAAATCTTAGTTTCGAAGGTGGTTTTGATTACAAAGAGCTATGATGCACTGTGACGTGAACATGTACCCCGTTTGCTCTCACGTCGGCCCCTTTCTGCCAGTCCCCTGAGAGGCAACCTGCTTCTCCCTGGTGCCATCCCCTGCTTGTCATGCAGGTCCGAGCTGTCAGCCCTGGGCCTGGGACTGTGGCCCCAGCTAGGTCAAACCTGATGGGATGGGTGTCCTTGAAACCGTCTGCTCAGGAGCTGGGGAAGAGAGCCCACCAACAGATCAGGTCCCTCCGATGGCAGCACCCCAGCCCTGCCACTCGGTCCTGCAGGTTCTGACATGCTTCCTGGAGGCTTCCTTCCAGGAGGCTGGCCCAGGGAGCATGGTGGGCAGTGAGGCTTGCCAGCTTCTTGATAGTTAGTGTGTCCACGCCTGACACTGTAAGCTGGTGTCCCAGAGCACTGCCCACAGGGACACACGCTTGGAGTCTGTGCACAGGCATGAACTTGGCAGCTCCATAGGATGCGGTGCTGGGCAGCGGAACAAAGCCCTCCTGGTTCTGCCTGCAGGGGGCGTGGTCGGTGGACATACACAGTGGCCCCTGGGCAGGTTTCCTATACAAGGTGGGGAAACACTACCACACAGATGTTTCCATGCTGCCAGAGATGGAGTACCACGGGGTCGTACTGTCCTCACAGCTGATTTACTACAAAATTAATTTTTTCAAGATCCATTTCCCCTTTCTTGAGTGTCTGCGGATACTTGGGCTTCAGAATTTAAATCCTGCTAAAAGGACTTACGATGGTTTTCTTCGTCTTTAACAAAACAAAATCCACACCAACCCAAACTCACTTCCATTGAGTTGATTCCCTCGCATAGTGACCCTATAGGTAGGCAGACCTGGCTCTGAGAGCAATTCTCTGTGGGGGTAGAAAGCCTCATCTTTCTCCTAAGGCATGGCTGGCGGGTTTGAACTGCCGGCTTTACAATTGGCAGCCCAGCTCCTAACCACTGTGCCCTGGGAGCTCCTGCCTGGCTTTGACCATCAGCGTCCAGACCCTGCCTGCCAGGCAGCAGAGGCCCAGGAGTTCACCAGCTGGAAAACTGCCCTCACCGTCCCCAGCACCCCATGCTTATTGGAGGGCAGAACTCAATGGTCAGCTACATCTTCCAGCATGCCAGCACTCAGTGGGGAGCGCTGGGGCCTCCGCTCCCTCTGCAGGGCAGGTCTCTCTGCAGGTGTTCGGCCCCTGGCTAGCCTGGGCAGGGATGAGACTGGGAAGACGCTTTCCATGGAGCCCATTTCCTGGCTGAAACCATGGAGGACAGAGACAGGAGAAGCGGGGAGCAGGAGGCGGAGCAACTCTCATAAAAACCACCCCTCATGGGGCTGCTGCGATGACTGCAGCAGGAACCCCCCACGCTCAGCAGAAACGCTCCAGGATGAGGGTCTTCACCAGGCTCTGTCCGGTTGTAGATCGGGCTGTGGTGCTGGTGGACAAGGGATGGAAGTGGAGATGGATGCTTCTCAGCCTTCACAGGAGCTGGGCCAACACACAGCATGCACACACGCAGACACACACACCTACACTCACAAACATGCTCCTACACTCACATTCACACACCTATATTCTCAGGAATCAACATTCACACTCACGCACACAATCACACTCACCCACCTACAGCTACATATACTCAGATTTACACATGCATGCAGCCACACCCACACTTACACACACTCACACACAATCACACTCACCCAAGTACATGCACACATCTACATTGACATGTACACCCACATCTACATTGACATGTACTCACACACGTATATACCTACATTCACACACTCACACCTACATTCACTCACACTCTCTATGTTCACACACACACCTACATTCACACACACACTCTATGTTCACACACACACCTACATTAACACACACTCACTGGCAACACAGCAGATGCACGCTCTCACACTCACACTCATACATGCACTCACACACGTATACACCTACATTCACACACTCACACCTACATTCACACACACACACACTCTATATTTACACACTCACACCTACATTGACACACGCTCACTGGCAACACACCAGACGCAGGCTCTCACACTCACACTCATACATGCACTCACAAGCACACACTTACACTCACACTCCCCCCACACACTTGCATACATACACTCACACACACATATTCACACACTTACAAACACACACTCACAGTCACACGCACAGGTGGGCCCTATGTCTCTGGATGACTCCCTGTCCTGCCCTCTCGACCCCCCCTTGACTCCTGCAGCTCCAGGACACGCCCTTCCCACGGCCTTTCGGTCCTACGGCCTTTCTCACGCCCGCCAGTCCCTGTCCCGCAGGAGCATCAAAGCCGGTCAGCAGACATCAACAAAACGAAGCAAAGCCCTCGCCTCTGTCACCGTGGAGAACAGCGGGACCATTAACTGCTCGTCTCTTTCAGAACAAAAGCCACCAAACACGTACACACTGGGGGAGGACCAGGCTTCCGCATGTGGGTCTACTCGTTGGGTTTTCATTTCCGCTGGCCTCTGGTGAGTGCTTCTGGGAAGCACATTAATCCCCCTCCTTTAAGCCCCAGTGCGGATGGCGGCCGTGCGAGAAAAGGCCCGGCCAGAGACGGGACAATGATGCTCGCTTGCCCTGGGTCGGATGTCCGAGGACCGCGTACCAGTTTTCCAGAAAGCTCTCCATGTCCGAGAAGGCTGGCTGCCATGGCCCGGGCTCTCTGCCCAGCAGTGGTGTTGGCTTACCCGCCCCCTTGCCCCGTCCCCCGGGAAGCCCGTGCATGTCGCCCTCCCTCACATGCAGACCCGAGCTGCTGGGAGAATTTTGCGATGAAGTCACTGCTGGCTGGAATTACAGGGAGGCGGTAATCCCCCCTGCTGGCCTTCCTCCACAGCCGTCCCTGTGGTGGCCCCGCCGAGACCCCAGCAGGAAAGAGCGGGCTCCGGGGCAGGGCCGAGGCTGTCTCAGGGACGAACACACGCATGCTTTCCGTGTGCACACCTGTATGCGATGGACACGGTGTCTCATGTGTTGGCCATCTATCGGGGCATCCTGGCGGTGGCCACCTCCTTAAGGCAGGGCAGCTTGGGGCTCTGCTGGGCAGTGAGGATCCATGCTGCTTACGTTCTCCCATGCACGGAGCATGGTTACTTCATACAGACGCCCGTGTCTGCACCTTCTGGGGGTTCTCAGGACCGGGGCACAGGGAGGAGAGGGAGTGTGGACGAGGTGGAGACGTGACCTCCTCTCCGCTGAGCTTCACACCTCTGTGGCCCCACCCTCCACCCACACACAGCCTGGTGTGCAGACAGCCTGACCATGTTTGGGTAGCTGTGAACTTGGGTAGGGGGAGGCGCATGGAGCCTGGATGGATACAGTGGCCACAGCCCCAGCGGTCCTGTCCCTGAAGCCTGGGCCGCACAGAGCTCACCATCAAAGGAGTAAAGATGCTCTTGGCCTCTCTTCTCCTCCAAAGTGTTTCTTTAGCTCCCAGAAGGTCCTCCTCCACCCCGTTTGTGAACGCTTCCTGAGGGTCAGGCTTACCCTTCCATATTCTAGAAACTGGGGTTCTACAGTGACATTTCTCAGACACAGGATCTGAGTAGGTGGAAACATCTCCCCAACTCCTGCTGGGACCTGGAGCTGGTCTGCTCCACAGCAGGAGGCAGCAGCCCGGGCTCACTGGAGTCCGCCTCCCATGCACAGGCCGGGGCAGACATGTTACCGGCCTTGTCCTGCTCTGACCCTGTCATCCTGGTCTTCTTGTACCTGACAGGTCCACTGGCCGAGTTTGTGCTCCTGGCATGGGGCTCCCAGATGCAGGTGGAGGCCCGTGCTCTGACCTGAGAGGAGACTGAAAAAGGACAGGGCTGCTGGAGGCTGGGGCCTTTGCCGTGTGTGTCACTTCTCCTGGGAGAGTTTCAGGTCCCAGCCTGGCCACTTCCTCCTTGTGGGGGGATGGCACACCCCTGGTCACTGAGCTGAAGTTCCAGCATCCAGCCACCCTGAGGATGCTTGTCCCCCTGTCCCTCCATCTTCTCTCTGGGAATAGAAGGCATGTGGGGGAGGGGGCATTTCATGAAGGAGCCCCTTTTCAGGGGAATGTCCTTGGGTTTTTGTAGCACCGCTGCCGAAAGCCACCCGACTATGGGACTGAAGGGCAGCGAGGCAGAGAGAGCTGCCCTCCTCCATGTCCTCGTGCCACACTCTTCTTATCCCAGCACCGGTCTGTGACCTTCAGGACAGAGCCGTCTCCCTGAAAAGAGAGCAGCCCAAGCACTATTCCCCCCTCCTCTGTGGTGGTCCGGCCGGTTCCCATCTGTGTTTCTTCTGCACTGGTATACTGGTCTGGAGACACAGTTCTTCCCACGCCACGTTCGACTGCAAACCCAAACTTGTTTCACAGCAAAGTATTTTTGCAGGGGTCCTTTGTCTGGGCGAAGGCTTTTGCACTTGGAGCGAGTGCAAGTTCCTAAACTGAGTCTTTGTCATTGGTGTTTTCTACATCTCCCCTGCTTCCCTCCCCCCCCCCTTTCTCTCCCTCCCTCTCTCCAGCCTCTTTCTTTCTTTCTTGGCCATGGGACACAACCTTCTGCTGAGGGGCTTTGTGTCTGTGTCTGGCCACGCATTCCGGGTTATTTCTCGGGAACAGATTTCAAGAAGCAAGAAGCAGAAACATCTCAATGAGACGGGTGGGAATGGGACTCCCCCTGCAGAACACGCCTGATCCCCTCTCCAGAGGGAGGATGGCGGCCGGATGACCAGTGTGGAGATGCCTCCCAGCCCCCGCCGGCTGCAGGCTTTCCGGAAGAGAAGACACGGGAGCAGCACAGTCCTGGCTGCATTTGAAATCTTGTTAGTTTTGGGATCAGACCCCCACCTCTTTTGAGCCTGTAAGCCACTGGTGTTCCTTTTTCTAGGAAGTTCCTTATTTTTTTAAGTCAGGAGGATTAATTAGAAATTCCAGGATTTGGTACACATGCTTGTGTTTCATCATCTCTCACTGGAAACGTTTCTCAAATGAACCACTGGTACTATTAAATCGTCTTGAAGACCCACAGACGGAAGCAGCCAGGCAGAGGTTTCTCCTGATCTTCCTGTTTCCCCCTTGCTTTCTGTTTCTACCAGGAGCCTTGGTGGCATAGTGGTTAGGCATTGGGCTGCTCACTACAAGATCAGCAGCTCAAAGCCACCAGCCACTCGTTGAGAGTAAGATGAGGCTTTGGCTATTCCTATGAAAAGACTCTTAGACACCCACGGGGAGTTCTTTCCTACATGGTGGGGTCCTTGTGGGTCAGAATCAATTCCATGACACTAAGTTTGCTTGCCTGTCTGTCTGTCTGTCTGGTTGGTTGGTTGGTTGGTTGGTTTGGGGAGGAAAGTCTGAGTTCCTATGACCTTTGAGTGCCCTGATGCATTATTTGTTCCTAAGGTTGGATGAGTTCAATAGAAAACTAAGGTTTAGTATTAAGGTAGCAGAAGGACATTTGGGCTCCACTCAAGTACTCCCTCAATGAAAGAATGCTTTCTTCTATTAAATTGACATTCTATGATGCTCACCTTCCCGACACAACCGCTGGAGACAAAGCTGAAGACAAAACTGCTGAAGATAAGCAAATGTGGTGAAGACAGCTGATGGTGCCCGACTATCAAAAGATATAGCATCTGGGGTCTTAAAGGCTTGAAAATAAACAAGTGGCCATCTAGCTTAGACGCAACAAAGCCCACATGGAAGAAGCACACCAGCCTGTGTGATCACGAGGTGTCGAAGGGATCAGGAATAATCAGAACAAAAAAATCTTACCATAGTGAATGAATGGGGGAGTGCAGAGTGGAGACCCAAAGCCCATTTGTAGGCCACTGGAGATCCCCTTACAGAGGGGTCTTGGGGAGGAGATGAGCCAGTCAGCGTGTGATGTAGCAATGATGAAACATACAACTTTCCTCTAGTTCCTAAATGCTTCTTCCTCCCCCACTATCATGATCCCAGTTCTGCCTTGCAGTTCTGGCTAGACCAGGGGATGTGCACTGGTGCAGATAGGAATTAGAAACGCAGGGAATCCAGGGCGGATGATCACGTCAGGACCAGTGGTGTGAGTGGCGATACTGGGAGGGTAGACAGAGGGTGGGTTAGAAAGGGGGAACCGGTTACAAGGATCTGCATGTGACCTCCTCTCTGGGGGACGGACAACAGAGAAATGGGTGATGGGAGACATCGGACAGTGCAAGATATGACAAAATAATAATTTATAAATTATCAAGGGTTCATGAGTGAAGGGTGAGCAGGGAGGGAGGGCAAAATATGAGGAGCTGATGCCAGGGGCTTAGGTGGAGAGCAAATGTTTTGAGAATGATGAGGGCCATGAATGTATAAATGTGCTTTACACAATTAATGTATGTATGGATTGTGATAAGAGTTGTATGAGCCCCTAATAAAATGATTTTTTTTAAAAGAAAAGAAAACTGAGGTATGGCCATGTTTGGACTGAGAACATAAAATGATTCTTTAGCCCCCAGCTGCCACAGAGGTTTGCCAATGTGACCTTGGTATTGCACTAATAACTAGTGGAGACCTGAAAGAAAGCCGAGCCATACATGTTCCAGGATCCCTGGCCACAGAGTGGTTACTAATTGGGCAGCTAACTGCTAGGTCACCTTTTCTAACCCACCAACCGCTCCAAGGAAGCGGGAAGAGGTTTGGGGTTCCTGTGAAAATGCATAGCTTCAGAAACCCACGGGGCCATTCTCCTGCCGAGGGGTTGCTGTGCGTCGGAATTCACCAACGGCACTGTGCTCTGAGGGGTGGGCTGCAGGTTTGGAACTCAAGTTTATGTTGCATCTGAGTCTCATTTTCCTCTGATCTGCTGAAGGGCTGCCCCCTCCCAGCGTGCGGGAGGCACAGAAGGGCGAGAGCGGGAGCCAGCGGCACATCCCAGACCTCTTGCCCTGACCACGGCCGGCTGGGAAAGGCGCAGCAGCAGGCTGGCCTGGTGGGCTCCCGGGAAGCATGGAGCCCGCTCTCCACAGGAACCTTCCTAAGCAGCACACAATTATTGTCGTCTGCATTTGGGGTTTTGGACAGGCGTCTGTGGAGTTTGCAGCTGCATAATACATAAGTGAGTTTTCAATAACTCCCGGAGGCTGGGGCGGCACCTTGTTTCTCTTGTCAATCAGCTTTCTCACCGTCTTCTGTGGTTGGAGCGTCGTAATGAGGCTCTCCTGAGAGTGGGGAGCTTCAAGTCCTCGTTGTGGGATCTTAAAGAAGAGGCTGCCCATTTCAGATGTCGCATTGAAGGTGCTGGTTATAGAAAACTGAGTCTCTCTCTCTCTCTCTCTTTCTCTCTCTCTCTCTCTCTCTCTCTCTCTCTCTCTCTCTCTCTCTCTCTCTCTCTCTCTCTCTCTCTCACACACACACACACACACACACACACACACACAGCAAAGAAGACCAACAAAACAGAACACTAGAACCATGAAATGTGCATAGACAGATGGGCAAGATATTAAAGTTTTCCTTCGAAATAAATCTGTTTTTTTCATTCACCCTTTAACTTTTAAAGCAAGTTATTATCGTCTTTTAAAAAAATCCTCAAGCGGTGAACTGATGCATCACCATGCTTTCATAAAGCCTGACAAATGGAAGTTTTACTCTATAGCTTCTTGGTAGCGGCTATTGAGTCCGGCTGCATCCGTAGCCACTCCAAGCACAGCAGAAGGGAGCGGAGCACCGCCCGCCCTGCGCCAGCCTCGCCGTTGTTCCGGTGTTTGATCCCTGGCTGCAGTCACCCTGTCAATCCATCTTGTCCAGGGACTTCCATTGTTCATTTTTTTCCTGCCCCTCCACTTTACCAAGCAAGATGTCCTTCTGCAGGGACCCGTCCCTCATGGCAATATGTCCGACAAATGTGAGAGGAAATCTCATCCTTAACGCTAGGGATCGTCCTGGCTGTAGTTTTCCCAAGACAGGTCTGCTGGTTCTGTTGCCAGTTTGTGGCACTTTCCAGGATCGTCCCCAGCACCAGAGATTCAACGCATCGATGCTTCTTGATTCTTCCAGATTGAATGTCGACTTTTACACTCACTGGAGATGACTGCAAATATCAGAGCCTGGGCCGGGCTCACCCGAATGCTCACTGTCCTCCTTGAGGTCTCTGCAGCCCGTTTCCCCCACGCATGCATCCTTCGATCTCCTGACCGCTGCTGCCATGAGCATTGGTTGTAGATCCAAGGAAGACAGCATCCTTGGCAGCTTCAAGCTTTCCTTCCCAAATCACAGCGCTTCCAACCGGTGGAGCTGTGAGAAAGAAGGTTTGTTGTCTCTGCACCGAGTCAGGCCCATCCTGAAGGCTGCAGGCCCAGGTCGTCATCAGCAAGGGCTTCAAGGCCCCTCACTGTCAGCAGCAAGGCTGTGTCATCTGCACATTGCAAGTTGTTCATAAGCCTTCCTGCAATCCTGACGTCACATTCTTTGTCGCGTCATCCAGACAACCTGATGATTTGTTCAGGACACAGATGGAATGATTATGGTGTGAGGATACAACCTGACACGCGCTATACATACTGATTGTACGCCATGCTGTGTGCCCCTGTTCTGTTTGCACAACTGCCTCTTGATCCATATGCAAGTTCCGCAGGAGCACAATGGAGGGTCCTGGAACTGCATTCCTTTCAAGGCCACCCACCAGCGGCTGTGGGCACACAGTCGGATGACTTTGCAAAGTGAATGAAACACAGGTAGACATCTTTCCAGTATTCTCGGCTTTCAGCTGAGATCCATCTGACATCAGCAATACATTTATATGTATAAAATACACACCTATATAGTATATGTGATATGTATGCAGACACATGTCATCCATACACATATCACACACATAGCACACAGGCAATGCTTCCTCCTCCTCTCCTTCCAGCTTGTGTAATGTGTGTTCATTGATGTGTGTGCAGGTGGACTTGAGAAAAGCTTATTTTCAATAATCCATTGGCAGTTTCTCTTTCTTATTAGGCGTCTCCAGTTCACGCCTAATTATGGGACTGCAAATTATTTACACTCCTTTTAAATTGAAGAAGCAGACGAGGAATCGAGGGAAGAAAGCACAGTCCCAACTCCAGGAAGAAAATGGGGACACATTTAATTTCTCTTCAGGCACACAGTTGTCCACCCCTTTGACTGGAAGAGTGGGGACAGCAGACTCCCCCCGCCCCCCTTCCACCTTGCCTCTGTGTAATGCAATTTAGCTTCATTAAATTACTGGAGGGCCAGTTACTTAAGCAGAATATTGATTTTCAGTCCGACTCGTGTTTACCTAACTCTGCGTAGGCAACAGCTAATTCTGTACTTGAGTCTAACACCCTAATGGAATTATAAGATGCAGCTTAACCATAGCCAGAGAGCTGGCTGCCACCAGCCCTTGTCTTAGACCAGGAGCAGAGCCCGCTTTAACCCTTTCGTGACCTGTGACATCTCCGGGCAGCTAAGCCCACACTGGCGTCAAGCAGCAAGCTGCCTTTTCCCTGGGGAGATGACACAGGCATAAGGTATCGTTAGGGGTGGTCCATGTATTTCCCAGCAGCCTGGGGATCGAGGCCTAAATAGATACATCAGACTTTCTTCATGTGCCTGAGAAATTGAAAAACAGAACCAAAAAACCCAAGCCAGGCTGGTCTTCAAATGCTCTTTTGCTCCTAACATCCTGTTAAACTTCCGTGTTCCTGGTGACACATTTCAGGTGAAAATCAAGCATTGATCAGCGCCACATGTTGGAGTTTGTAAGTAATAAAAGTCTGAGCATGTTTGCTTGTTTGTTTTGTTTGTTCTTTAATGTGATCCAGGTTCGATGGTTTTTGTTTGATGGCATTTTGAGACTTCAAGAAGAAAGAGGATGAGGTTGTTTTTGTTTTCTGAAAAACATAAAAGCCCCAACTCACTGGATTCAAGTTTGGCTGTCCTTCCCACTGCTGGCCTTGTTATCCATGCCAGGCAACTAGGGGACCCAGGCATGCTGCCGCGATGAACAACTTGGGGTCCTGCCCTGGAGGTCAGCTCATCCTTGCCAGAAGAGCTTGCCCTCGGGGTGGATGGACATTGAGCAGGGTTGGGGGTGGTGGGGGTGTGAGGGATTGAGAGAGAGAGAGAGAGAGAAGAGAGACACTCTAGCTTTCTCATTTCTGCTAGAACACCATACCTTCCTGGAGGGGATACTTCGCTGTGACATAGGTGAGATGAAGGTTTCACCTTCCTCCAAAGCTTCTGCACTCAGTCCCCTAAGTTCACTGTCATGGTCATCAGTGAAAGTGGCTTCTGACCCGACCCTGCTCCACTAGATTCTGTGTTGCAAAGTGACTTCTATACTTGCAAATTGAAGATGGGGTGGTGGGTGGACAAGCGGTGGAGACAATGGAAGAGGGTTTAGGATGCTTGTCTGCTGAGGGGAGAAGTGGGAGAAGCCAGGAGTGGGGCGAGGAGTGGACGTTAGGGCATGAGAGAGCTGACCGTACTGAAGATATGACCCATGGAGAAAGACGTGGTGTGGACAGGTTGGGGAGAGGGCTCTGAAGGACCAGGAAACGGAAAATCTCAGGGATTGCAGCACCCTGGGAGATTTGCAGAAATATTTGCAATGAAGTGAGAACCTGAATGGAACTTGTAGGTAACGCACCGAACCCATTTCTATTGGGCAGATTCCAACCTGTGGCAAGTGGACCTGCTCTGGGGGACTGGGGATCTGCTTGACTGTAATCTTTATGAAAGCTGATTCCAGGCCTCTAACCTTATGAAAGCACAACTGTCTGTGCCACCTGGGACCATGGATGGAAGAGAAACACGGGGCTTGGCCTCAAAGACCCCACACTAAAGAAATAGGCTTGATTCAGTGGGGAAGATGATCCAATTGGGTAAAGCCAGTGAAAACAAAATCTATTTATACATCATACAAAATAAGTTTCTACTTTGGCTGTTTCTGCTGATTAGCTGGTTTACATCTTTTCTGTAGTGTGTTAGGTTGGAGGGGCTCAACTACATAGACAGCTAAGGGAAGGGTGCCTGAAGGGACTGGGTTTTTCCTCTGGAGGAGACAGGGGCAGGTGGCAGAGCAGCAGCCTAGAGGATGGACCCACTGCACTGTGGTCCTCTTGGAGTTTGCTGGGACTATTAGGTCAGAAGAACCAGACCCATGTGGCTCATTCTGGACTGACCACCATTCTGGACTGAACATTCTGAGTTGAAGGACACTTGCTCTCTGAGCTCATGGCTCCCTGCTGTCATCACTGCCCCAGGGTCTTGTTCCACTCAAACCCTCTAGGTTCTCGGCTTCCCCTGCTGCATCATGTCTCCTCTACTCATGTTGGGGAGAAGAGGTCTTCAGGGGTGATGTGGAGGTCTTGCAAAGTACCATCAAATGGGCAGGGCCAGGTGGTTCAGTCCCGGTGTTGACAATCCTAGCAGGGCTCAGCTGGGATGGTTTTGTGTTCCAAGTTGTGTAGGCCACAGATGGCTGGTCCAGAATGATTCTGTGTTATGTCTGAGCCTCCTTTACATCAATGGAATGCATCGGGACTTTGTCCACAACCGTCCAAAGGGTGAGGGTGGAAGCTCCACGTCTCCATGCGACAAGACCTGGAAGACAGAACTGCCGCTTCTGCTGGAATCTGTTTCAGAGACGTCACCCAGCTATCGCAGAGTTGGATGGCCAAGGGGAAGCTTTGGTCACTCTTCTTAATCTATCACATGAGTCAATTGCCTCTGACCCACTGGAAACAGACCAAGTCTTGGGGTTCCTGCGAACATAGCGAAAGAATGGGAGGAACTCAGTTTGCATACCAGATGTGGGTGGAACACCATGGCTGTATTCAACGTCTTGCCAGAGATGCGGGGATCCTGATGTTCACTCTGGGAACCTTCAAACCTCATGCTCATCCTCCCATCCTGTGATAGTTACATAACCGTGTATCAATTTGAGGATTCAGAGTGAAGGGGTGGAGTCTAGTCTGTCACTAAGACCGTAGCCAATGAGACGTCTGTGTGGGCATGGCCTTCTCCCCACACTCACACAGATGCCCAAGGAGAGGGTTGCTGTTAGGTGCCACCGAATTGGCTCCAAACCACAGCAACCTTATGTGCAACAGAACACAGCACTGTGTGGTCCTGCATCGTCTGCCCAATGGTTTCTGTGCGTGAGTCCACTGAGCAGCCACTGTGTCCATCCGGCTCATTAGGGACCTTCCTCTTTTTCACTGACCCTCCACTTTATCAAGCTTGATGTCCTTCTCTAGGGCCTGGTCTTTCCTGACAAACACTATGGCCAAGGTATGTAAGACGGAGTCTCGCCAGCCTTGTCTCTAAAGAGTATTCTGACCTGACTTCTAACGTAGGCCAGTCTGTCCTTTGGGCAGTCCATGGTACTTTCAGTATTCTTCTCCAGCACCACAACTCAAATGTGTCGGTTCTTCTTGTCTTCCTGTTACAATGTCCAGTGTCCTTATACAATGTCTCACAGGTATATGGCATGATGGAGAAGACCATGGCTCGGCTCAGGCGCACTTGAGCCCTCAACGTAACAGCCTTTACTCTTCGATCCTCAAAGGAGGCCTTGTGCAGCAGCTTTAGGTACCGCAGCATGACCTTTGATCTCTTGATTGCTCATTCCATAGCACTGATCGTGGATCCAAGCAAGATGAGCTCCTGGGCAACTTCCACCTTTTCTCCATTGATCATGTCGTCACCTATTGGTCTTTACATGGAGCTGTCATCCATACTGAAAACTCCAACACTGGAAAAAGGTTACTTGTGTTTCGTTGACTATGCAAAGACATTTGAAAGGGTGGACCACGGACCAAAATAAATGGTGGATAACCGGGAGAAGACAGGAATCCGGAGCTCTTCAAGCACTCATTCGGAACTGGTGCATGGATCGAGGGGCAGCTGTATGGACAGACAAGGGAATACTGGAGAGGTGTGCGTCAGGGGCCATCCTCTCGCTGGACTTGTGCAGTCTGTAAGCTTAGGGAAGAGGGATTGTACGAGAAGAGTGTGGATCAGGATCGGGGGATGCGGAGGGCACCGCCTTGCTTGCTGAGAGTGGGGAGGACTTGAAGCACTCGCGATGAAGGAGATGACGAAAAATCCTGGTGTTCATTTCCCTCGTTCCCTCTGTCAGCTCTCCTTCCCCTTTCGCATGACATCTCTGTGGAAGAGAACCCACTTGATGGGGGAATATTAGTCAGCTCCCTTTCTAATACGCACGTAGATACACCTCCTTCTGAACATGGCCCTGTCAGGCCCGTACAAGGCCTCGCCACTTAGGTGCTGTCCTGTTCATTGATAAACATTCGGTCGTTGCTGAGGGCCTCGACGTTGGCTGATGCTGGGGACTGCTGGGCTGTTTCTGCTTTACTGACTTGTTGTTGACGTGTTGTCTGTGCGAGGCTGCCTCTCTGTGTGGGATGAAAAATGATTTGACCTTAGAAGAGTTAAAGGTAAAAATAGAGTTGTTTTATTTTATTTTATTTTTTGGTCCCCTGGTGGTACATTAACTTCCAGAACGCCTTAGCTGATATTTGGAAAATATCCTAGAGAATTCACCCTTGCAACTAGTAAAAATATTTATCCTGAATGTCACTAAATTAAATATCATCATGTGATGGATGAACAGGAATCGTGGGTTGTCGATTTAACACCAAATATCAAAATACCACCCTTTTCCATTTCCTTATTAGGTTGTTCATCAAAGCTGTTTGGTGCCGTGCAAGGCGCTGCTAAATGGGAGACCTGCTTTTGAAAAAATTCTGCCCAAACTGCTCCTAAGTCTGAGTGCCCACGCCAGCTCGGTTCGAGGTGCATGGGATGTCCCTGTCATCTGTGTCTCTTGCATGGGGGTGCTGCCAGCGTCCCTTCCTCAAATGGCCAGCATATCCGGCTTCCTTGGAGACTGCAGGGTGAGCCTCAGGAACACCCCAGTCATCGTTGCTGCCCAGCAGAAATGCTACTGAAGGAGGGCTGTGACAAGCAGAAAGACGCTCTCCTGATACTTTGGAGGCCCAAAGTCCTGAGGCAGCTCTGAGAGGAAGCTTCTGCTCTGTTGGCTCACCGTGCAGGAGCAAAGCTCTGGTCTGTCAGGCTCTGTAGGCCCAGCACTCCATTAAGCTCTCATGTGCTGGGGCAACAGGCTTCCCTGGATCCAGGAGGTTCAAGCACAGGGACCTGGATCCCAAGGATGGCTTCCTGCTCCAAGCTCTTCTTCTGGAGGGCTAGTCTCTCCCCCTCTCTCTCTGTCTCTCCTCCCTTCACTCATTAGATCTCTTGTAAGATAAACGGTGTCTCAGGCCACACCCCAGTGAAACTCCCTTCATATCGGATCAGGGTTGTGATGGAATTTTGGGTGCTACACAGCCTGCCCTTCACCCCCTATCCACAGACTAGTTGCTGACACCAGCTCACATTATAGCGGCTGCTTCCATGGTGATACAGCTGCTGAACTGCATCACTGACTAACGGCCCAGCCACTGGGAATCATAGCCTAGCCAAGTTGACAGTGATCTCTTGGGACAAGGCTCAGCTCATGAAGGGACTACATTCTCAAAGGGCCAAGCTTGACTGTAGATAACAGCAAGGTAATAGATGCTCCCTCCACGAGGAAGCACAGACCACAGAGGTGTCCAGGAGAGGATGTGGCCAGGTGGCAAGCCCAGTGTCAGCCCATCACTGTGCACCACAGGCTCTCTGGAAGGGATGTCTGGTCCACACGGGCCTCCTGTCGGCGAAGAGTAAGTCCTTCTTCTGCAGGATGTCAATGGGGTGTGGGGGTGGGGGGTCAGGCATTTAGGTCACCCGTGAGAGAAGATTTTGTGGCCAAACATCTTGCGCTTCCTGGCCACACAGAGCGGCTTCATTCCCCGCCTCCCCTGCCCTGAGGGGCGGCCGAGACAAGCAGTGTCTGAGAAGGATGGAGACACCATTTCTAGGTCACAGCTGTTGACAGCTGGCCGTGCACCCCCCATGCTTTCTCCGCCTTTCAGTGCAGACGGGCAAAGAGCCAGAGGAAGAAGACCTGTGTTCCTCAATCCCAGGGCCTGCGGAGGAAGAACCCCCCTTCCGGTGTGGGTGGACCGCGAATGTCCAGTGGGTTTGAGTCACAGTTCAGTGTGGTTCTGGTGGCTACCGCAGCCCCACCTGTCCTCACCAACGTGGTCAGACCAAGTCCATCTTTGGCATAAGAATCAGCTAGACACAATAGCACCACCGTCAAGTCCCTCCCACTCCTGTTGGTCCTTTAGGATGCAGTAGAAGTGTCCCGCGGCGTTTCCAAAGGCGTGGTTTTCTACATCAGCAGACCCTGTGCCTCGTCTTTCACCGGCACAGTGACTAATGGGGTCACCCCATCAACCTCTCCATTAGAAGGTGCGCTTAAACCCCTGCACCAACAGGGCCCTTTTGCCATCCCCTGGGATGCTAGAGAAGGGCAGCGCGTGGTGAAGCGGAGGGGCAGCGAGGAAGAGGACGGCCTTCCACGAGATGGGCTGACACAGGGCTGCTGCAGGGGGCTCAGGCGTAAGAGCGCCGTGAGGACGGCGCAGGACAGCGCTGTTGTGTCCCGTCTACATCAGGCACCATGAGCCGGGGCCAACGCCACAGGGCCTACCCAGGATGACAGCAGCAACAACATGATTGAAAAAGAGATTCTGAGGAGCTCCGGTGGCAACACGCTCTAACCAAGAGGCCAGTGGTTCAAACCCACCGGCCCTTCTTCGGGAGAATGATGGAGCTGTAAGTTTCAGGGAAGAGTTGCGGCCGCAGCAGCCGTAAGGATCAGCTCCGCTCTGTCCAACGGGGCCGCGAGGACGTCTAAGAGTCGGATTTGAATCATTTTCACTTCCAGGTTCTGATTCCGGGAGTCTAGGGTTGGGGCTGGGGCTATCCATCGTTTAGCTGAATTGCGATGGTTCTAGTTCTGAGCAGGGCCATGGATGGCCTATCGGGCTGCGAACCCTTGAAAGGCCATCAGCTGGGACTCAGTATGCTTTGAATATATCCTCAGGAGGGGCCAGTCTCTGGAGCAGGACATCCTGCTTGGTAAAGGGGACGACCTTCCAAGAGATGGACTGTCACCGTGATGGCAGCATGACCTCAAACGCAGCAGCTGTGGTGAGGGTGACCCAGGACCGGCAGCAGCTCCTTCTGCTGCATCTGGGCTTCCAGGTGTGAGAACTGACCCAAACGCCCCAACGACCACCAAAGCAACATCAGGAAACACAGGGGTTGCCTTAGCTGACTCCGCACGCACCTCACTGAACCTATCAGCCCGTTTGTCCCCGCACTGCAAGAATAGGACCCGCTGCTCCCCCTCCACCCTCTCTCCCCTCCTCCCCTGCCCCCCTCTCCTCACATGGGAGCAGATGCTCTTCACTGTGATTTCCCCATGGCCACCGTCTTTAGATTTTGTCAGGGTCTCCGTCTCTGGTGAGTTTGTCTACCAGGGGCCTCGGAGGTGTCAAAGCCCACGCGCACCGTGTACACAGCAGCGGTGATGGGCAGAGTGCAGTCTGAGGAGGTCAGCGCTCAGCTCAGGGGACTCTCCTGCCCCCATGACCAAAGCCAAACCGGCCCTGCTGAAAAGGCACCAGTGTCCTCTGGAAGAATCTGTCTGACGGGCGAGTGGGCACTTAGAAGCGGAAGCCCGAGGCCTGGGAAGTTGTCAGCCCTGAGCGGGGCTGCACTGAGCCCAGGTCTGAGTGCTCCGAGGGGGCCGAAAGCTGACCCTGCTTCTTTGTCACCCATCGCCGTTGTCTTGACCTGAAGGCTAGGGCCCTTCTGGTAAGAATGCCAGAGGCTCTAGCAACTGTGGGATGTGAGTTCTGGGCTCTCAGCCCATCCTACTCCTTGCCTGGCCGCTGCCGTGAGGGTGTAGCGCGGTGCATCTTAAGCAAGGTGATGGTGTGGTACGTTGGTGTGTGCTCGGGCTCTGCTGTCCCAATGAACCCTCCAGCTCCAGCCACGTCTCTGGGCTCTTCACTTCCAGTTCCCTGTGACTGCCATCTCCAATCCCGCAAAGCCCTGGCTGTGAGCTGACCCAGTCGGACCGCCCAGAGGGAAGCGTGGGAGCCTCGCCCCCTGCTCGGAGTGTTAGAGTTTTCGCTGAGAATCTGTAATTTTGTCTCCTCTGCTTTTGCAGATACACATGGTAACCAGCGAGCCATCGCCCCACAGGGGAGGAGACAGGTCCCTGCTCCCCACACTGACGGGCCCCGAGGCCCCCTCTTCGTGTTGGGTCATGTCCACCCTCGACTATGGCCTTCACACCTTCCCTCCCCGTCCCTGCTGAGCCCGGCCCTGCTGTTTGAATGCCTGTGAGGCTCAGTGCTTCAGCTGAAATATAATATGCACAAAGGACATGTCCTATCCTACAGGCCAGGGAGCTCCACGGGGCACCATGAGCATTGTGTGGGAGACTGGGCATGGCAGGTGGTTAATGGCTGAGCAAGCTCTCTGGACACCAACCTCAGTGTCCACCTCACCAGGTGGGTCACTCGTAGGCCACAGCCTTCACTCATGTCCGGAGCAGGTCTCTGGTGTCCTGGAGTCTTAGCCGGTTGATGACCACACCGGCCCCGTCAGGGAGGCCCTATTGAAATGGGATCGGGCAGTTCATCGTGGGGCTTGGAGTTCCGACACACCAGCCACTCTGAAGGAGAAAGATGAGTCTGTCTGCTCCCATGAAGATTTCCAGTCTGGAAAACCCTAGGGAGACCCTTGTGAGTCTGACGCCACAGGATGGCAGTGGGTTTTTGTGGGGGGTGGGGGGTTGTGTGTTGCCTTTTGGCTCTTGCCACCTCCCCGGCCTTCCACTGTCCACATCCCTTTGTCCTGAGCCTCCTCTCACTGTACCTCGCCCACTGACTTCCCTGCCCCTCCTCCCTCTGCGGATGAGCAGTGAAGGATGTTTCTTTTCCTGTGGAAACCTTTTCTGGACCATTTAATACTGGTCTCATAGTGAAAGGAATGGTGGGGGTCACGATAGTGGGGGGTGAGGAAGCCTCACAGAACCGGAGGAATATTGTGGGTTTCATCAGTGCGTTACTGCACCCTCGTTGACTCATCCCCTTCTGTGAGGGGATGCCCATTGTCTACAGGTTAGTTTTCTGTCTTTGCTCCAACCCTGCTCATTCTCACCAATATGTTTTGTTTGTTTGGGGTCTCCTGATGCCTGTTATGTGACCCTGACCACACCTCATTATCGCCCAGGCTGGTGTGCTTCTTCCATGTGGGCTTGTTGCTTCTCTGCTAGATGGCCTCTTGTTTTACCTTCAAGAAAGGAAAAAGGAGGGGGGCCCCAAAGGAGGTGGACTGACCTGGCAGCAGCTGCGTCAATGGGCTCAAGCATAGGAATGCTTGCAAGGATGGCGGTGTTAGGCCTGGGGACATTTCCTGCGGCCATGCGCAGGTGCAGTGACAGTTGGAACCTAACAGCATGGTCTTCCCCATCCCACAATCTTGAGGAAGCACCAGCGGCTTTGCACGAGGGCCCAGTCTCTTCTTACCCTTGCCCAGTCTGTTTGTGTTCTCTTTCTGTCATTTTTTAATGCTGTTAATAATGCAAAGTGAGACACTATCTCATTGTCCTTTTGCTTTGAATCTCTCAAAATGGCCAGTGTGTTTCTTTATATGTTTTTGGCTCCCCAAGTGAGACTGTCAATCTTCACAGGAGCAGATAACCTCGTCTCTCCCTCTGTAGGTGGCCGGTTGGTTCAAAACTTTGACCTTGTGGTTAGCAGCCCAACGCCTAGCCCATGGTTCCACCAGGGTCCTTCAAGCCCGGGTCACTGGCTGTGCTGACTCCCAAACCACGCTGAGCATCCTCATTTGCTCCCTCTTCTTGTGATCCTGCCTCAGCATCTGTCTTCGGCCTGGTGACCTTGTCTTGTCCTCGGGGCTGGGCTGGCCTCCGCGGCTCTGCCTTGGGGTTGGCGGGTGGTGAGATTTAGGACCACGACAGAAGGAGAGGAACTCTTCCGTGCAATGCCACATTAGGTCTGAGAGAGTGGAGCTGCCGTGTCTCAGTGGTGATGACCTACATCGCTTGTCTGGCTGCTGCAGCCCAGGCCAGCACCTCTGGTAGCTGACAGCCAGTTGGGTCAGCTCTCCCAGGAACACGACCCACTCCAGCCTCATTCTGGTCCAGATGTCGCTCCATTCTGGGGGCCAGCTGTGACCACAGAAGGCGAGCAGCTCGTGTGGAGACAGGAAGGACACTGTGGGCTGAGCCACGAGGCTCGTGTGTGTGACTCTGTCTGTGCAAGGATGACCTGGGATGGATGCAACCTGGAGACTCTGGGTCTGCACTGCCAGCTCAGATGGCCCTGCCAGGTCCGCGGGGCAGTAGGTGTGCCTTAGTCCTGGGGTCAGAACACAATGGGATCGCAGCATCAGCTGTGCCTCAGAGTCGGGGGTTATTTTTGTGAGAAGCTAGCCGTTTGTGCTCAGGTCTGTTCCAGCTCACGGCGACCCCAAGCTTGTCAGTGCAGAGCTGCCTGCAGGGTTTTCAATGGCCAGGCTCTCCTGCTGAAGGGCCCCAGGGTGGCTGCATCTGCCAGCCTCTGCTGTGCCACCACGTTCACAAAGGGCTGTCAACACTTTTCCCCGCACAACCTCAACTTCTGCAGCGTGATGTCGGGGCTTCATCTAACTTCTGATGGCTTATGGACACCAAAGTGGAGCGTTCTCCTGCATGTGCCCACGTGCCGGCACCTTGTAGGGCGCAGGTGCAGGGTGAATGAAGGAGTCCTGCTGAGGGGTGGGGGGTGCATACAGGTGCCGGAGTTAAGGACCTCTAATGACATGTCACTTTAAGGTCATCTGGCTCCTCCTACCTGACCTGTCCCATTCCCTAGTCATTCCAGCTTCTCATGGCAATGCTGTCCTGCCCGGCCACCTGCCATCACCACTGCCGCTCCCTCAGGTGTGTCCATACCATTTCTTGGTCCTGGTGGCCTTCCTGGACCTGTGTCTTTGCTATAGGCATAGCCCCTACTCCAAAGTCATGGGCAGTCCCCTCATGCCTGATGACCTTCTCCTGTCACCACTATCCTTCATTTTCTCACTCACCTCTGCTCTCTCTCTGGCCCACTGTGACCAGGCTCCCTGATCCCTGCCCCGCTGGTCAATGTGGTTAGAGTGAGTGTGCTAGTGTGTGCAGTGTGTGCCTGTACATTTGTACATGTGTGTGCACATTGGGCGTGGGGCTCTGGGCAGGCACATCGGTTGTTCTCTCACATCCTTTCAAATCTGGTTGGATGTCTCCCATCTCTCTGGAGCTCCCTCAGTCCCCCCTGGCCATTCGCTGGCCTCCTTAGCCACCAGTGCAAGACACCTCTTACCCCCTCCTGTCCTGCTCCCTCCCTCGGCTTCCCTGGCTGTCTGTGGACTCATCTTCTTGTCCTGGCAGGGCTGGGACATACTCCTGGGCAGCTGCTGGAGAACAGCACGGGCCCCCCTCACTCGGTGCTGAGTTTCTGGGCCCCACCATCTCCTGCCCCGTCACTGTGTGAGAAATGCCGGCCTCCCAAGTTCCCTTCCCAAGAGGCCCGCAGGGGCCTCCAATGTTAATTGCATTTAACCTACTGGGGTCCGGGATTTTTCCTTTATACAATAACTAATATGTAAACTATGATTGCCCTTGGAAATTGCTTTCCCTTAAATTCTATTACGGAGGCCCAGCACGCGCAAGGGCTGGGGCTCATTTCATCAAAGACCACTCACCCTGGGTGCTGGGCGGGCCAGCTGGCCCCCCTCTATCAGAGCCATGCTTCCAAATGGGCCTGTGATGGCAAGGCTGGTTGGGGGGCATGGGGGCACGAACAAAGGTGAGAACATAATTAAAAGAAAACACACTCTTCCGGCCTAAGGGAGGGTGGTGGGAGGGCGTCTACCTGAGACACCATCAGGTAGCCCACCTCTGCCTGGAGACCCCGATAGATGTGTGAATTCAACCCAGTGCACCCTGGGAGGGAGTCCTGCTGCCTGCCTGCCTTGCAGAGGGATTTGACACATGTTTTCTCGGCTTCATTAGTGCCCCTATCTCCATGGGCTCATTTGACAGCGCAGCAAGGGCCAAGGTCAGTGCTGGGTGCCAATGCATGTGGGCTAGCCCTGCTCTGAGTGGTGGCTTTGCACTAATGAGCCTTGAGAAGACGGTGGTCTCTCCTGCTGCTGCTGCCTTTCCTGGAGGAACGAACACTCCAGTGCCTGGTGTCTGTGGACTGGCAGCCAAAGAGGAAGATAAACCTAGAGAGGTGCTAAGGACACCGGAGAGGAGAGGAGAGGAGAGGAGAGAGAGGAAAGGAGGGAATAACAGAGGAGAGGAGAGAGAGGAGAGGAGAGGAGAGAAAGGAGAGGAGAGAGAGGAGAGGGAGAGGAGAGGAGGTGAGGAGAGGAGAGAGAGGAGAGGAGAGGAGAGGAGAGGAGAGGAGAGGAGAGGAGAGAGAGGAAAGGAGGGAATAACAGAGGAGAGGAGAGGAGAGGAGAGGAGAGAAAGGAGAGGAGAGAGAGGAGAGGGAGAGGAGAGGAGGTGAGGAGAGGAGAGAGAGGAGAGGAGAGGAGAGGAGAGGAGAGGAAAGGAGAGGAGAGGAGAAGAGAGAGGTGTCCCATGAGCAAATGGACTGCAGGGATGCCATCCTGACCACCAGAAGCCCTGCCCTGAAGGGCTGGCTGATGTGAAAAGCTTTGGGTTGATCTCTGAGCCTCCATTTTTTGGTCTCCACAGGACTTCTTCCATCCCTGCCTCTTCTCCTCGGTAGACTGAACATCCCTGTGAAGGGCATGTCTGGAGGACAGTCCTCTCCCACAGGCATTCACCTCCAGGCAGACCATGGGCTGGCAGAGGACGAGCAAATCTGTCTTAGAAGAGAAGCAGTCAGAGTCCTTCAAAGCAAGGATACATGTTATCAGACGGGGCCGTCCCTGGGCTCAAAACCGACCTGACTGCTGCGACAGCGGGCCCACACTGGGCAGCGCTTTGCTCTGATGTGCACAGGGTCACTAGGAGTTGGGATCCATGGGACGTGTGTGTGTGTGTGTGCGTGTGTAGCCTTGCTGGCATGGTGGGTTGAGTGTAGGCTTGCAGACCACTAGATCAGCAACTGGATGGGGCAATCCCCTCCCACAGAGATGCAGCCTCGGCCAACGAGAGGAACAATTCTTCTCGGACCTAGTGTTGCTATCAGTCTGAACTGACTTGGAGTCAGTGAGTGGTTGTACAAGTATATGTGTGTGTAGTTATATGTGTACATGTAAATGTGCACGTGTGTATGTGTGTGCATGTGTGTTGGTATATGTGTGTGCATGTGTATGTGTGTATGTACATATATGTGTGTGCATGTATGTGAATGTGCATGTGTGTGCATGAGTGTTTATGTGTGTATGTGTGTATGAGTATGTATATGTGCATATGTGGATGTGTGGATGAGTATGTATATGTGCATATGTGATGTGTACATCAATGTGTATGTATATGTGTTGTGGGTATGAGTATGTATATGTGTGTATATGTATGTGAATGGGTGTATGTGTATGTATATGCATGTATGTGTATGTATATGTATATATGTATATGTATATATGTATATTTATATGTATATGTACAAGGATATCTTTATAAAGGGCTGCACCCCACATCCAATGGAAAAAATCTGCTGGATGGAGCTTTCTTTTTTTATTTAATCATTTTATTAGGGGCTCATACAACCCTTATCACAATCCATACATACATCAATTGTGTACAGCACATTTGCACATTCTTTGACCTCATCATTTTCAAAACACTTGCTCTCCACTTAAGCCCCTGGAATCAGGTCCTCATTTTTTCCTCTCCCTCCCTGCTCCTCCCTCACTCATGAACCCTTGATAATTTATAAATTATTATTTTGTTATATCTTGCTCTGCCCGATATCTCCCTTCACCCACTTTTCTGTTGTCTGCCCCCCAGGGAGGAGGTCACATGTGGATCCTTGTAATCGGTTCCCCCTTTCCAACCCACCCTCCCTCTACCCTCCCAGTATTGCCACTCACACCACTGGTCCTAAAGGGATCCCTCGCCCTCAATTTCCTGTGTTTCCGGTTCCTATCTGTACCAGTGTGCATCCTCGGGTCTAGCCAGACTTGCAAGGTAGAATTGGGATCATGATAGTGGGGTGGGGGTGGGGAGGAAGCATTTAGGAAGTAGAGGAAAGTTGTATGTTTCATCGTTGCTACATTACACCATGACTGGATCGTCCTCCCAGAGATCCCTCTTTAAGGGGATCTCCAGTGGCCTACAAATGGGCTTTGGGTCTCCACTCCGTGCTCCCTCCGTCATTCACTATGCTAAGATTTTTTGTTCTGATAATGCCTGAGACCTGATCCCTTCAACACCTTGTGATCGCACAGGCTGGTGATTCTTCCATGTGGGCTTTGTTGCTTCTGAGCTAGATGGCTGCTTGTTTACCTTCAAGCCTTTAAGACCCCAGAGGCTATGTCTTTGGTAGCCAGGCACCATCAACTTTCTTCACCACATTTGCTTATGCACCCGCTTTGTCTTCAGCAGTTGTGTCCGTCCGGAACGTGAGCATCATAGAATGCCAATTTAATATAAGAAAGTATTCTTGAATTGAGGGAGTACTTGAGTGGAGGCCCAATGTTCTTCTGATATCTTAATACTAAACTTATAAATATATGCACATAGATCTATTTCCCCATCCTCATATATAAATATATTTGCATATGTACATGTCTTTATCTAGACCTCTATAAATACCCTTTGCCTCCCAGCTCTTTCCTCTATTTCCCTTGACTTTCCTCCTGTTCCACTATCATGCTCAGTCCCCACCAGGGTTTCAGCAATTCCTCTTTGTTACATTACCCTTGATCATGCCCTATGAGGCCTCCCACACCCTCCTCACCACTGATTTGGATCACTTGTTGTTCCCTTGTCCCTGGGTTTGTTAACACCACTACCTTTGCCCCCACCTCCCGCTCTCCCATGTCCCCCCAGAACTGTCAGTCCCGTTGTTTTCTCCTCCAGATTGTTCATCCAGCCTATCTTATTTAGACAGACCTGAGGAGATGATAACGCACTAAAACAAGACAGAGCAAAACCAAGCAACAATATACAACAAAACAACAACAGCAAATAAATGACAAAAAACAAACAAAACACAACAAGAAAGAAAAGCTTGTGGAAGTTCAAGGATTGTTTGTTTGCCTTTAGGAGTGTTTTCCAGTCTGGTCTGTTGGGGCACCTCGCCCAACGTCCACCTTCAGCATTCCCTGGGGACCTTCCCGCTCCATTCCCTTCCTGTTCTGTTGCACCCCCTTTGTGTTTTGCCTCAGTGTGGCGGGATCCTATCAGGTGCAATTCCCACACTGTGTCTCTGATGTTGTCCCTTGTAGGGCTATGGGTCAGTGAGGGGAATCATGTCTCATAATGGAGCCAGCCATGTGATCCTCTCTGTGGACTGGCTTCTCTAATTGGGAACATCATTCTCAAGGTCTGATGGGCCAGGATGTGCTCTACTCTCTCCTCCTGCCCCTTCATCTGCTCCCGTGTGCTCCGCTCAGATATGTCCCTCTCCCAGAGCTGCAGATCCAATGCCATCTTTTGAAATAAATTCTTCTGGGGGGTCAGGTGCCCACTTAGTAGTTTGGATTGAACCCGGCCCCCCAGACCTCTCCACTGTTCCCTATTCCACACTGGCATGTTGCAGTCACATCTTGGAGCACTGGGTTGAAGTCTGGTCCCTCTTTCCCTGTGGAGATATAAACAATACCCTCCCCTTTGGTTGGGTAGTGCCCTATGCCCCCGCTGCCCTTTTTTTTTCATTTCCCCATCTCCTTTTTAGTTGTCTACCATGTGTATCCCTGTATTTGGTCTGTTCCCTACCATATTACCTGGTCCTCACCCCAGGAATGTTTGTATACAGTATCTTTTCCCCTATTCCCCTATGGCATTTTTTTTAAGTTTACCTCAGCTGACTCATGTTGTACTTGTCCTTTTGTGCTTGACTTACTTCACTTATCATGATTTCCTCCAGTTCTTCCCATGCAGCAATGTGCTTCATAATTCATCACTGTTTTTTAGTGATGCATAGTACTCCATTGTATGTATATACTACAGTTTTTTAATACAGTCGTCAGTTGATGGAAATTTGGGTTGCAATTGTGAACTGTGCCACAATGAACATTGGAGCATAGATGTCTGACCTTGGTTTGTTTCTTGCCTCTTCTGGGTATATGCCCACTAGGGGGATTGCTGGGTCATATGGTAACTCGATTTCCATCTGTTTTAGATATCACCAGATCAATTTCCATAGTGGTCATATATATTTAGGCAATCAGCAGAAGTGGATGAGAGTTCCTGTCTCCCCACAGCCCCTGCAACACTTGTTGCTTTCTGAATTTTTGAATTGGGCTGTCTTTGAGGGTGTCAGGTGGTACCTCATTGTTGTTTTAATTTGCATTTCTCTTATGGCTAAAGATCGGGAACATTTTCTCATGTTTGTTGGCCATTCAGATATCTGCCCCTGTGAAATTTCTGTTCAGGTTCTTTGCCTACTTCTCAAGTGGGCAATTAGTTTTTTTTTTCTTTTTGGAAGCTAGCTGAGTATTGTAGATTTTAGTAATAAGGCCTTTGTCTGATGTGTCATTGCTAAAAATGTTTTCCCAGTCCATGGACTCTCTTATTACTCTCGGTGAATTCTTGCGATGTACACAGGTGCTTTATCTTCAGTATATCCCATTTGTCAATTTGTGCCTCCTGTGTGTTTGTGTCTTTCCCTATTTCTGATTGCCTATGTATTCCCTGTGCCAAAGTTCTCAAGTTGGTCCCAAGTCCCTCATTGATGACCCTAATAGTTTGGGGTTTAACTTTAAGGTCTGTGATCCACCTTGAATGTATTCTTGTGCATGCAGTGAGATAAGGGTTTTGCTTCATTTTTCTGCAGATAAATATCCAATTTTTCCAGCACCACTTGTAAATAGGGTGTATGCTTCCCATTGGATATTTTTGGGGCCCTTATCAAAGATCAGTTATCCATATGCTGATGATTTTGTTTCTGGGTTTTCAGTTTTTTCCCATTGTTCTGAGTATCTATCATTGTACCAATACCATGTGGTTTTGACACCTGTGGCTGCATAGTATGTGCCAAAGTCAGGTAAAGCAAGTCCTCCCTCTGTGTCTTTCTTCTTGAGGAGTTCTCTGCTAATTCTGGGCTTCTTCCCTCTCCATATGAAGTTGGTAATCAGTTTTTCCATTTCTTTGAAGAAAGATGAGGGTAAATGTATTGGGATTGCATTAAACATATATAGTACCTTTGTCAGGACTGACATCTTGACTATACTGAGTCTTCCAATCCATGAGCATGGGATATTTTCCCATTTGTTGAGGTCGCTCTTGGCTTCTTGTAATAGTGGTCTGTAGTTTTCCCCATATAGATCTTTTGTTCTTTTAGTCAGATATATCCCTAGATATTTCAATTTGTGTTTGGCTATTGTGAAGGGTACCACCTTTTGGATCTCCTCTTCTGTAGTCTTATCTGATGTGTATAACAATCCAATGGACCTCTGTCTATCTTGTATCCCGCCACTCTGTCAAACTCCTCTATTGCCTCCAGCACTCCCCTTGTGGAGCTTTTGGGATTTTCCATATATAAAATCATATAATCTGCAAATAATGATAGTTTCACCTTTTCCTTCCCCAGACAAATACATTTGATGTCTTTTCTTTGCCTTATGCTGTTAGCTAAAACCTCCAGCACGAAATTAAATGAGAGTGGGGACAAGGCGCATCCTTGTCTGATCCCCTTTTTCAGTGGGATTGTGTTAGTCTTTTCTCCATTGACTACCATGTTGCCTGTTGGTTTTTCATATATAGCTTGTATTGTCTTGAGGAATTTTCCTTCCACTCCTATCTTCCCAATTGTCTTACACAGGAATTGGTGTTGGATATTGTTGAATGCTTTTTCTGCATCTATCAATATTATCATGTGGCTCTTACAGTTTTCAT
Source organism: Tenrec ecaudatus (assembly GCF_050624435.1). Lineage (NCBI taxonomy): Eukaryota > Metazoa > Chordata > Mammalia > Afrosoricida > Tenrecidae > Tenrec > Tenrec ecaudatus. The sequence continues at coordinate 110,133,595 of NC_134545.1, read as the reverse complement.
GCCAATGTGATGAATAGTACTAATGGTCTTTCCTATGTTGAACCGTCCCTGCATCCCTTGTATGAATCCCACTTGGTCATAGTGAATTATTTGTTTTATATACTTTTGTATTCTGTTGGCTAGTATTTTGTTAAGAATTTTTGCATCGATGTTCATTAGGGATATTGGTCTGTGGGTCTTGATTCTTGTGGGATCCTTGCCCGGTTTGGGTATCAGAATTATACTAGCTTCATAGAAGGAGTTTGGGAGTTTGCCATCTTTTTCTATGTTCTGGAAGAGTTTGTATAGGATTGGAGTTACTTCTTCCCTAAATGCTTGGCAGAATTCTCCAGAGAAGCCCTCTGGTCCAGGGGATTTTTGTTGTTGTTGGTAATCCCTTGATAACCTTGTTTATTTCTTCTATTGCTATGCGTCTGTTGAGATTCTTGACGTCCATCGAGGATAGTCTAGGGAGAGATTGTTTTTCCAAGAATGTGTCCATGTCTTCCAAATTGTTGAATTCATTGGAGTACAATCCTTTGTAGTACTGTGTAATTATCCTTTTGATTTCATTAGGGTCTGTTGTAATGCCCTCTCTTTTATCTCTTATTATTGCTATTGAAATTTGGTCCCTCCTTCATTTGGTTAGGTTGCCAGTGGTCTGTCGATTCTCTTTATCCTATCAAAGAACCCACCTTTAGCAGCATTAATTTTTTCTATAGTTTTCTTATTTTCCCTCTCCTGAATCTCAGCCCTGATTATTGTACTTTCTTTTCTTTTGCTATTAGCAGGATTGTCCTGCTGACTTTGCTCTAGTTGTTGTAAATTTTGTCCCAGCATATCAATCATGAGTCTTTCGTCCTTTCTCAGGTGTGCATGAATTACTATGAAACTTCCTCTGATAACTGCCTTTGCTGTGTCCCATAAGTTGTGTTATGCTGTGTGCGCATTCTCATTGGTTTCTAGAAATTTCCTAATTTCATTTCTGATCTGTGCCAGTACGCACTCCGTTTTCAGTAGAGAGTTATTCATCCTCCAATTGTTTGCTCTTTTCTTCGTCTTCCTTTTGTTTATTTTCAGCTTTGTGGCAGAGTAGTCAGAGAGAGAGGTCTGTATGATATCAATGTGCTTAAATTTATGTAGATTTGCCTTATGCCCCAGCATGAGGTCTATCTTTGGATATGTGCTATGTGAGCTTGAGAAGAATGTGAATTTTTGTATTTGGATGAAAAGCTCTGTAAATATCTATCAGGTCAAATTGTCTAATGGTAGTGTTTAGATCTCTATCCTTCTTGTTGAGTTTCTTTTCCTGTGATCTATCTTTCTCAGAGAGTGGTGTGTTGAAGTCACTCACTATAATTGTTGAGGCTTTGATTTCTTTTCTCATCTTTTGGAGTGTTTGGTTGACGTGTTCAGCAGTTCTCTCATTCCGGGAATATATGTTTACAATGCTTAGTGGTTCTTTGTCTACCATTCCATTGAGCATTTTATAGTGTCCCTCCTTAGCTCTTTTTATGGTTAGCACTTTGATTTCAATTTTATCTGAGATTAGGATCGCAACCCTTCCTTTTTTTTGAATTGTTGTTCACTTGGGATACCTTTCTCCAGCCTTTGAGTCTCCGCCCATTTTTGTCAGTAGTCTTGAGATGTATCGCCTGTAGGCAGCAGACTGATGGATTGTGTTTCCTAAGCCAGTCTGTTAGCCTTAGTCTTTTAATGCCTGAGTTCAGGCCATTGATTTTCAGGCTTATTATCTCCATCTGTGGACTCTCTGATGTCATTGTATACCTTTTATGTTGGGTGTTTTCCTACTTTCCTTTCTCATTAGTGTCTTGTACGTGTGTGTGTGTCGGTATCATTCTTGACTTCTTTCCATCCTTAAGCCAATGCTACCTTGGGGTCTCTTTTCTCTTTGTTGCCATCTGGGTGAGGTCGTTCTATGTGGTGGTTTCTTATTTTTGCTTGGTGAGTGTTGTTCTGCCCATACTGGGTTGGCAAGGATCTTTTGTAGGGCTGAGTTTCTTCTAACGTATTCTTTGAGTTTTTCCTTGATCGATAATTCGACTGGGTAGAGTATTCTTGGGTTTGCATTGTTTTTCTTCAATTTTGGGAATATGTTACTTCACTCTCTCTTCTTCTTCATAGTTTCTGCTGACAGGTCTGAGCATATTCTTATCTTGGAAACTTTATATGTGATTGCTTGTTTTTCCCTAGCTGCTCTCATGATTTTCTCCTTTTCCTCAAAGTTAGATAGTTTAACTATTATGTGCCTTGGTGATTTCTTCTTGGGATTCAGTCTAGCTGGTGTTCTTTCAGCCTCCTGAATAGTTGCCTGGTTTTCATTCAATAAGCTGGGGAAGTTTTCCTCCAAGAATTCTCTCACTATTGTTGCAGATGACTTCTTTGTGTGTCTTCCTTCACTAAGCCAAGAATTCTAATGTTGTTTCGCTTCATAGCATTGGACACAGCTCTCAGGTTTTCTTCAGCTTCTCTGATGATCTTATTAGATTTTTGTTCACATTTGTTAAAGTCTGCTTGGCTGTCCTCCAAGTCACTGATGCAGTTCTCTGCTTCCTCCAGTCGATTCTCAAGGTCCATGTTTCTGCTATTGTTTTCTGTTATCTACGCCCTAAGCTCCTGTATTTCCCTTTGGTGTATGGCCTTTATCTCCTCTATCATTTCATATTTTTTCTCTATTGTTTCCCTCATATCCTGTATGACTCCAAGCAGCTCTCCGAAAATTTCTTTCTGTGGCAGCTCAATGTCTGCTTCTTTTAAGCATGTCATTATGTTCAGGACATCTTCTGCCATTGCCTTTTGTTTCTCCTGTTTTTTTGTTGTTGTTGAGGTCATTGGGGCTGATGGCTGTTTGCATTGCATTGTTTTAGAGGAGCCAGGTGCCATTTTCCAGGGAGTCAAAGAGCACTGGCTCACTCTGGGAGACTTGTAGGAATGCTTCTTTGAACTCCCTACAGCTAATTTCACTATCGAATTAACCTACCACTTCATCCTCCTGTGGCTTCCCCACAGAAGGCTGGTGGGTTGCCTGCTTTGGTTTTGCGTAGGTTGGGTTTCTGCAGCAGCTTGGAATGTTGACGAGTGTTGACCGAGCTGCCTTATGCCCCAGGTACACAGGAGGAATTCTCCAGTAAGAAGTTGAGCAGAGTATCCCCTGGTGGAGGTCAGCAGGGCTTTTACTAACCTCGGGCTTGCTACACAGGGTGGAGCTCAGCTAGCTGGGTGTGGTGCAGATGTAAATGCCCTAGACTAAGGGGAGTGGTCTGGAGGTCAGTAGTGGAGTGTGAGACAACAGGAATGAGACAAAGTCTAGAAAAAACTTAAAATTAAGACAGCCTAGACTGTGTGAGGATATAGAGAAGTGAGGGAAACAAAAGCAACAATGTAGCTGAGTCCCATCCTATCCAAGGAACTTCAAGGGTTTATTTCCTGGCCTGAGGCTGCAGTAGCAAGCTGTGGCTGAATTGAGAAAAAGCCCTTATGCAGCCTTCCAAGACTGTGGGGGGATAGAGAGCAGAGATGGAAACAAAAGTAGCAATGTAGTTGAACCCCAGATCCATGCCAGTCGTGCTGCAAGGGTTCAGTCCTTGCCCCAAGGCAGGCAGCGACAATCTGTATCTGGGTTGAGACCAAGCCCCGCCCCCCCCCCTACAGGCTCCAAATGGTCCCAGCTCTGGCAGAGACAGTAGCAGGGTCAAGGTCAAACCCCAGCTGGCTTCCACTGAGGTAAGCTAAACGTCCCCAGCTCCTCAAAACCCCGTGGGTCTGTGCTTACTTATCTTTACGATGCTCCTCCTGTGTTCCAGCAGCGTTGAATTTCCTTCTAAGCAACTCTCCTGGGCTGAATTCTACGGAGTCCCTCTGGTATGTATCACTCTGTTGCCATCTTCCCGGAAGTCCAGGTGGAGCTTTCATAGTATGCATTTTTTCCCCCACTAGGCGAGCAACTCACTCGAGTTAGTGTGCCCCTGGCTTCACCTGATAAGGTTCTTTCTGGTCACGGTGAATTTTTTCGTAAAAAACAGTTTTGCTCAAACCTTATTTCTTGTGTTTCCTGATTTGAGAGAACAGGGTGCGACTAAGATTTTGTTTCCTGCTCAGGACAAATGCTGCAGAAACTGTTGTGGTGTTGATCACAGCGTACAAGGACAGCGCTATGGGAAAAACTCAAGTATACGAGCTTTCTCCTCTCAAGAAAGGTGTAATGTTGATGGATGATGAATCTTGTTCTGGACGTCCATCAATTTCCCGAACGGATGAAAATGTCAACAAAATGTGTGCACTTTTGCTTGGAGATTGACGACAGACCACTGAAAAGATGGAGAAGTTATCTGGACTACCTTGGAGCTCAGTTCAGTGAATCTTTTTTTTTTTTTTTTTTTAGTTCAGTGAATTTTAACAGGGGATTTGGGAATGAGAATGGTCACTGTGAAATTTGTGCGTCGGGTTCTGACTGACCAGAGGGCAGTGTCAGGTGGAAACATGCCGTGCTTTGAAAGAACAGGTTTGAAGCGACCCAGACTCTTTCCCCACCGACCTTAATAATGTTGAGACATGGTGCTATTCCTGTAACCCCAAACCAAACATCAGTCAAACCAGTGGAAGATGTCATTGGCACTTCGCCCGAAGAAAAGCTTGTCAAGTGAAATCAAAGATCAAGATGGTGCTCTTTTTATTTTTTTGATGTAAGAAGGAGAGTGCATTTGGAGTTCATTCTGCCAGGTCAGACTGGTAATCAAGCTTTCTATTTAGAGGGTCTGAAAAGATTGTGTAACAGTGTGTGACAAATAAAGCCTGATTTGTGGCAGATGGGGGACTGGTTTTGCCATGACAACACACCTGCTCACACAGTCATCTCAGTGCACCAGTTTTGGGCAAAAACTGCCTGCTTCTCTTTCCCCATGCACCTTACTCGCCTGACCTTGCTCTGTGCGTCTTCTTTTTGTTTCCTCCAATGCAGAGGTTACATGAAAGGACAGCAATTTGATGTAGAAAGGGTGAAAAAAAGAAGCAAAAGAGGTGCTGTCAAACAGATGAATCTGAAAAGTGTTTTTCAAGAATGGAATTATAGATTTGATAAATGCATTAAATGTAATGGAGAATACTTTGAAGGTGATAAGGTTGTTTTATCAAAAAATTTAAATCCATAGTCTTGAAAACAATTCTGGGATTTTGCAGGGGTTTTTGGTGTCCCTTTGTGTGTATATGTAATTTTCCTCTTTGAAATTTGATGGAGATTTTAGAACTTGGGGACCACACCTCACCTGCCCACAGGGCCTGGAAACTCAGGTTCCTACCAGCAGCAACTTCTCTCAGTTGTGCACGGAGGGGGGTGTCCATGAGTGGGGGTCTCTGAATCTCCTGAAGAAGGAGGGGTCTTCAAACCAGTATCCCATCCTGCTTGCAGCTTCAAGACCACACTGTCAAAGTCTGCATTCTTCCTGAGCATGGGTGTGGGGGAAGTGCAAAGGTGAAAGGATGACCAGGACACATGTCCTTCCCACGCATCAGAGACAGAAAGGCCTGGTTGGGGTCCTTGCTGCCACACTACCCTGTGACCTTGGCTTGCTCCTCTCTCTGCCATGGTGTTGGGACAAGCCCTTCCATCCCGGTGTTGAGAGGAGATGCTTCCACCCTGTGGCCCCTGCTCGGCTGTGCATCCTCCTCTTGGCCAAGGAAGGTATCTTTCCTTCCATTATCCCTCCTTCTCCTGGCGCAGAATCTTCTGAGATTTGAGGGAACTGCGTGCAGGCTGGCAACCCTCCTGACCTTCCCAGCTCCATCTGCACAGTACTGATGTCTCCTCATTGAGATGCTGGCGCACCCTGAGTGCCCTTGCCAGAGCACCCCCACACCCTACCACCCTCTCCTACACTGCCTCCCCCTGAACCTGCCCTGGGTCACCCTCATATTTGCATGTCCTTCCCTCTGTGCCCTTGGACCTGCACCCAGAAGCATCCCTGTGCCCACTGCTCCAGCAGGAAGGTACCTCTCAGTGACACCTGTGCACCCACTGCGGGGTGTACTTTTCTCCTCACCCCTGGCCATTAGCTCTGTGAGCAAGACCCGGCCCTGTACATCGGGGACATTTTAAGCCCAGAGGTGGGACAAAGGAAGGCTACACTGAGCTTGCCCGATGGCTGAGGATGCAACAGGTACTATGGGCCCCTTGCTGCTCTCTCGGGGTTTTGGGCTCGGTGCCAGAGGGCAGAGGGCTGCCTGGGCAAGTAGATGCCCAGGGTCCTGTGAGCCCAGCTTGGGGCATGTCTATCTGGGCTGCCCAAGAGGGTCTACTGCTGCCCCGGGGTGGACCCCAGTTCCCGTCCCCCAGCACCAGCCTCTCTTGCCAGAGCTTCCATCTGGGACCTGCAAATACTCTTCTTCTCTCCCCAGAGGAAACAAGGTGGGCATGAGCCCCGGGTCCCCACACCTGTTCATTTGTCCCTTGCTGAAACTGTGCAGAAAGCGCACCCCCACCCATCCACCCACCCACAACTCAGGATGGAGCTACTTGCTTTCTTCCCCCTCCCCCCTCCTCAAACATGGTCTGTTTGTTTTTATTGGTTTGTTTCTCATTAAATCCTTCAATTACTCTGCAGTGTAAAACGGTGAGATTATCGACATGTGCCGGGCCCGTCATGTACCCCAGCCTGCTTATTACACTTGCAGAAAATGCTTGAGCGGCGCTCGCAAGCTTCTGTGGTGGATTGAGACAGAGTTAATAAATATTATTTGCTGGGATTTTCCCCCTTCCGAGTGTGTGCGTGTGTGTGTGTTTGTGTGTGTGTGTGTGTGTGTGTGTGCCGCACGTGTGTCCTGTCCCTGAGAACCACTGCTCGCCTTGATTGTTTTTTACAGTTGGATTGGGAATATTGATTTATTCGCCACTGTTACAATAATTGTATACAAGGAACAAAAGAGCGGGAGGCAGCATTTCATCAGCTCCAGTAGATTAATTAGTTGAAGTAGATTAGGCACAGTGTTAGAGGGAAGATTTGCATTTAGAGACTGGAAAAGTTTCTGCTGCTTCTTCGGTTCCTTTTGTTCAACTTAGAAAGGGCAGACGTGTGTCCCAGAGACAGATCCCTCGTTAGCCAGGTGCTCCAGAGCAGCCGGACAGAGATCCCTGCGAGACAACAGGTGATGTAATTATTGGGGACAGGCCACGGGCAACCAGGGAGCATGGCGAATCCCCTTTTAAGCAGGACTTAAGGAGCATGGTGATAATGGATGTGCACCTGCTGGGAGAGAGCCCCTTGCAGGATGTGGGTGGGTGCTGACAGTGGGGGACCAAGGTACCCTTTTCTCTGTGTGTAGCCTACCCCATACGTCCTAGACCTGCCTGCCTTTCTGTGTGTCAAACAGACTCTCGCGTCTTCTGCAGGGTCACGGTGCAACAGAATGGACTTTGTGACAGTGGGTTTCTTGGGTTTTGAAATGCAGATGTCCATGGTTTTTCATCATTGAAGGTGGCACGTGCACCAACAGCATGCCCTGAGATTCAGGCACCAGGAGCCCCCTTCCTGAAGGGGGCTGATCCAGTTCATCAGGCTGCATTCTTGGTGAGATCCTTTCTCCTGCTCTGCTTCTGGTATCCCCAGGTTGGTGGTTATAGCCCATCAACAGCTCAGTGGGAGAAGGAGGCGGCTTGGAAAGCCCACTATTGAGGGTCACTGGGAGTCTGAATGGACGGAATGACAGTGGGTTAGAGAACACTGACCGATGGGCAATCTAGACGCAAGTTTTCCAAATTGCCTCCGGGAGCCAAGAAGCCAAGTCACTGCCTCCAAGTCTCAAGAGTGCCCAATGAGGGCATTGCCTCACCAAAGCCTGCCTGTAGCCCCACCCACTCTGCTGCCCAGGCCACCCTGGGCATGCCCCTGGTACCTAGCCTGGCTCCACGTCTCTGTCCCCAGAGCTTGTCTCTAGTGGCTGTTCCACTGCTCGTGTTGCTCCTGGCATCCCAGTGTCCTGAATGCTGTCCACCAGCAGGGGTTCTGGGTATTTTCTGTGCAAACACACAGCACAGGACTTTGGGGCTAGCGGACAGGCTCTGCCTGACCTCTGTGCAGCCGTAGGAGGTGCAGGGACTTGAGATGAGTCGGAACTGAAGCGGTCACTTCTAAAACATGGACGACGAGAAGCTACTGGGTTGTGCTCTTCTCCAAAGTGACTCACGTGGTGCCCCTGCTGCAGCCACAGGAGGACCCCGTAGAAGATGACGGCCCAGATGAAAGCCCAGCAGGAACCAGCTGACACACTGCAGGACACAAGTGTCACTTAGCCAGGGGGGGCCAGCCCAGCCCCATTGCACTCTGCAGGCTGATGGAGAAGGAGGGTCTCAGATGGACACCCCCTTCCCCCCATCCATGTGGTGTTTCTGTGGGCTAGAAGCCACGGGCCAAGACTCTGCTGGCATCAGGCTTCCTCACGATTCTGCAGAGGCTGCTTGCGGGGGATGCTGACTTGTGTGAGAGACCTGACGGCAGGCCCTCCCTCCTCTGTGTCTGGAGTGTCTGTTCGGAGCTGCTTCCTGCTGACTTTCCTCTCAGAGCCCCCTGAACCGCCTCACGGCTTCTGAGGTTTGAGCTCAGACCACGGAATGAGGGCTGCCAGATAGCTTTCAAGCCCTTGGACACAACAGACAACTGCTGGTTGAGGATCTCTGGAAGATTGGGCCTGTCATTCCTGTAGCCCCTCTGCCTCTCTGCAGGGCCGAGGTAGCAGCCCCAGACCACGCTCGCTAGGATGGGGCCGCAACTCTGGGAACCCCAGAGAGGTAGCTCCTCTCCTCTCCTCCATGTGGATGTGGGGCGAGTGCTCGAGTTGGGGGTGTCTGCCAGGAAGCAGTCACCAGCCACCTGGGACAATTGGATCCATCTGCAGGGCCGCCCCATGCTCTCTGCGTGTGGGGTTTCAGCTGGGTCCTGGGGTCTGGTGAGTTTGTCCATCAGTCCATGGAGGACTCCTCTGGTGCTTGGAACAGAGCTGTCCCACGCCGGGTCTGTCTTTCCTAGGCCCCTGGCCCGAGGGTGACAGATAGGACAAAGTGAGGCATCACACGGCTCTGCCGCCTACTGACTATGCCGCATTGACATACTTTGCTTTAACCCACCTCCCCAAATTCAGTTTCCTTGTCTGTTAAAGGGCAATGTTTCTTCCAAGCTACATCTGTATGTGTGTGTGTGTGTGTGTTTGTGTCAGAAAACGAGGCCCTTTCCACATGCTCTGCCAGCTCCTGGTCCACTCTCGGGCACTGTTCTCCCTCCTTTCTGCCAGACCCAGGTCTCACGTGCACATGGGGGTGTGGGAACACCACCCTGGGGACAGGGCAGCCGGGTCATCAGAGTCGCGCCCTTGCTCTCCAGCGCCGGAGGTCCTCTGCGTGGCGCAGCTCCCATGCTGCGCGGCTGCCCAGTGCACAAACCAGCCTGCGGGGAGAAAGGGGCGGCCTGGAAGCACGGACAGTGGGACATTTGATCCAGACTCCAGGCCCTGACGAAGGGAAGCCTGCGTGGTAAAGTCGGGGGCAGCAAAAGAAGAAGCCCTCCAAGCAGATGGACTGAAAAGGGGCTGCAAGAGCGCCTCCATCGCTGCTGGAAGATCTGAGCAGGACCAGTCACAGTTTGTTTCACCCTGCTGGCCGTGGGTCGCCATGTGTCTCAGAACTGACCCCGCAGCACTTCATGATAACAAAAGGGAATCAGATCCCCTCCAGGAGCCTTCGTCCATTTGACGGGACAAGGGAAGCGGATGTCCAGCACCCTGCTTGTTTCTGGACCACGGACGCTCCCGAGTCCCAGGGTCCCAGTGCGCATAGTTGCTCTTCTCACATCTCTGCAGGTCCCGCAGGACTGAGGCATCAAGGGAGTGGGGCATCATCTCCCCTGGGACTCAGACTCACTGGCCACCTGTACATCTTCTCTATGCAGGGCGACCTGTCTTACCTTCTTCCCGGAGGGAACACTGCCATTTGGAGTCTCTGGGCTCGGTGGCCAGCCAGTGACAACACTGGATCAACAAGGGACACACTGGGCAGGACAGGTGATGTCACCTTGATGGCAACTGTGTGTCCACCTCTGTCCCCTCCTGAGCCCAGAGGTCGATGAAAAGACTAGCTTTCCCCGTCACTGCAGCTTCATAGCAGGTTCTGGAATATTCTCACTGTCTCTGAAGGGCACATGCAGCAAGGCAGACTGGCAGACCAGGTACAGTCCCAATCCCAGGTGAGCTAACAGAAGAGGGGAGGCTGCAGGCAGTGCGGCTTTTAGAGCCTGCCCCAAGGAACGTCAGAAGGGCAGGAATTCTAATTTCCTGCCTGGGGAGTTCATTTCCTCCCTTCCTGGCATTTTTTTTTTCTTGAAGGGGTTGTTTCCACACGGAGTCTGTAGACCTGATAGAGGGGCTGCCTAATCCAGGAGGTCGATAAGGAATGGCAGAGCCAGGTGGGACCTGCAGGGAGGAGGCTCACCTGATCAACCCTGCCCAGCAGATCCGGGGCAATCAGCCTCTGCCATAATCGATCTCCTGCTCTTTCAACAAAAAGGAAATGAACACCCAGCCTGAGGTTTCCCTAAGAACACCCCTGACTCCCTACCCAGGAGGACGGGGCTGTGGGCAGCTGCTTGGCCAGGAAGGCCGGGGACACTGAAGAGTGAAGGTCTGGCAGCCACTTGGGGGTCGAGCACGATAGCGCCAATACACAGAGGGGCCGGCCAGGCCCCGCCCAGTGTCAGCCCGGCTTTGCTCGGGCCTTCCTTGCATGTACAGCAGTGTGTGCCCTGACGAATCAGCAGGAAAGGGACTGTCTGCAAACACCCCAGTCTGTTGAAACCCCACGTTAGACTACCTGATAGGACCCTGCGATTCTCCCTGGAAATGGGGGAGGCATATGCAGATAGTAAATTAGCACTTACATTTGGGGGACTCCAGGGGAAGAGATGTGTGTGTGTGTGTTATGTATGTGGAGTATATGTGTGTGTGTGTAATCTCAGTTACATGTGCATATGGTAATGGTGTATAAGATGTGTGTATGAGGTAGTGTTGTGTGTGTGTGTGTGAGAGGTTAAAGTGATTTTGCAGTGTGAGTGAGTGATGTGTGTATGAGTCATGTGTGATGAATGTGATGTGTGTGAGGTGCCTGATGATATGTGTCTGGTGTGCATGTGTGTGATGTCAGTAATGTGTGGGAGCTAACTTTTATGTGCTGTGGGTAGATATGGTGTGTGATGATGTGTGTATGGTGTGTGATCTGTGATGTCCATGGTTTGAGAGTGCAGTGTGTGTTGCCTACAATGTGTGGGTGAGTGATGTGTTTAAGAGGCACATGCATGTGTGTATGAGGTGATGGGGTGTGTGTGTGTGTGTGTGTGGGTAGGTGGGTGTGCTTGGTGCCCCTGGGTCGGTCATGACTTTCTGTGACCCCGGGAGTGACAGGAAGAAACAGCTGACAGATTTCCAGGTCGCCATCCTTATGGGGACAGACCTCCATGTCTCTCTCCCTTGGAACGTGTGGGTGAGCCTGGATCCGGCACCTACTGCACAGCCACAGAGTGTTTCACTGCAGCACCCCAGGGCTCCTCAGTGGGAGGGTGGAGCCCTTGGTGAGTTGGAGATGATATAAGAGATAAGTCACGAGGAAGTCCAGCCAGTCTGCCCAGGTGTCCCCGGGCTCCCTGGACAGCCCCACCACCATACCAGCTGGTCCCTTCGAATGCACCGGATCCTAGAAGCACCCACGGATTCAGGCTGGGGTGCGGGTGTCCCAGGTGCATGTTGCAGACCCGGTGTTTTTACCAAATGTCAGCTGATGGAGACCCTTCACCTGTCGGCACCGTTTCTCCAATGGCCTGTGCTCACATGCTGTCTCTGTGTCACACATTGGTCATTGTCACAGATTTCAGAAGTCTTTGTCACGTGGTTGCTCACCTGGTAGGCAGCACTAGCCTCAGGGCATGATTCTCCCTGCATGAGCCGCACAAACTGGATCCGGCCTGCTTTGTGGCTGCCTTAACTTGACTGCGGTTTTTGGGAACTGACGTCTGTATGTACATCTGTCTGCCTGTCAGTTTCCTCCTGCGACATGTATGCATTTAGTGTGTGTGAGGGGTGCTACAAAAAGTTCAAGAAAACATTGCACTCTCTAGGAATGTTCTGGAGCTCCCGTCTGTATTCACAGAAATGTGCACACATGAGCATGGCCATATGCATTCTCTGTGTGTATGTGCAGAATGCACACCTGCAAATACATGCGTGCATGGATTGACTCAGCCGCTGAGACTACGGGGTCCCAACTCAACAAGGACTGCGGGGTGCTCGCTCGCTTGTACACAGGGTTGCTATGAGTCAGGACCAACTAGATGGCACCTAACAACGCTCCATATATTTATACACATACACAGGGATATACACACAGGTGAACACACACTACACGTTGTATACATGTGCACATGGCGTACATATAAACATACATGCACCTGAGTGTCCATATGCATGCATTTCCCATATCTGTGACATGTACATATGTGTACACAGGCACGCTTACCCTGCTGATGCATCTGACTCACAGTCTCCCTACAGCACAGCAGACAGCTGCTGCAGTACAGTGCGGAAGCTTCCCAGCTTTGTGGGAGAAGATAGCCTTTTCAGTCTCCTGGGGAGCAGTTGGTGGTTTTGAACTGCTGACCTTGTGTTTATTAGCCTAATGTCTAACCCACTAGCCACTGGGACTCCCTTCTAGACACACACACACACACACACACACACACACACACGCACACACGCTTCCTGTTGGCCAGTTTCTTTGGGGCTGCCTGCCTGATGGCCCAGCAGGGCCACCTGCAAAGACTGCACATGTAGATATATGCCCATGGCTCTTCCTATCTGCTTGTCCCTCTGCTTCCTGTGGGTCTGCGCGTGGATTCAAGCTGGCCAAGGGGTGGGAGGACAGGGTGCTGCCAGATCTCAGGGAACTCTGAGGATGGTCGGCCATTTAGAGAGGCTACCTAGAAACACGAGAAGAGGACACTTAATGTCATGGTCGCAAGGCGGGCTTCCCAGCCCACTGAGAACTGGGCAGCCCTGCTGGGGAAAGTGTGCGATCAGCAGGCCGCGGCCGTGCGGCGGTGGAGCCGTGTAAATGTCTTCTGGCTCATAACTAGATTATTCCGTGCAATGTCATTTGCCGCCACTGACATTTTCTTTAAAGTCATAAAGGCCTACATGGTAATGAACGGTCTCGGAATAAAATTAGGAATATCATGTATAAATTATCTTTAACCTTAGCTTCATTTGGACTGTGACTTTTTAGACCTGATCAATTTTCATGAAACTATCCACATAAAACTGTGAAAAAATATTTGATCCCAGCTCTCATAAAGGCAGTGGTAACGAGGGGAGCAATGTGTCTGGCACTGTCATTCCAGGAAGAGGGGGTCACTGTTGGACTTATGGTCCCCTTCCAGAGCATCCTCAGGAGGCCTGGACACAGGTCTGCAGATAGAACACAGGGCTGGGCGCTGAGGACCCTGGCCACTGGACATTCTCTCTGTTCCCTGCTGAGCTGGGAGGTGTTCCCTGGCGAGGCTGCTGGGAGCTGGGTGTGTGCTCCAATGGTCCTACTTATATTGCCTTGACCATGGTGGGCCATGCCGCACACAGGGATGGGGACCATGCAGGGCCATCTCCCCGGGCCTGGCTCCCAGAACTGCTTCAATGTCCTCTGAGCTGTGTATGCGGAGAAAGAACAGGGGGTTAGGAAGGTTTGGGGTCGCTATGTGTCAGGGTTGACACTATGGCCCTGAGCTTGGGTATTTTTGTGGTTTGGTGTCCCTTCCACCCCCTGTCGATGCTCGGTGTGGTGGTGGCTCAGGCATGGCTGGGATGTTTGAGGGGAAGTGAGGGCTGACACCAGGAGGGTCCCTCTGAAGGACTACAGTCAGACCCACCACACTCACTACCGCTCTATAGCACCCCTATAGAACCAGCCCGTGGGTTTCTGAGACTGTAACTCTATGTGAGCAGAAAGCCTCATCTTTCTCTGCGGAAATATGAACTGCTGACCTTGTGGGTAGCAGTCCCGTGATTAATCCCCAGTGCTCCTGGGAGGACTAAGGGAGAGTAGGAAAACTGGCCTGGTGATCTACAGGAAAGAGTGAGCCAGCCAGTGCAGACTGCTGCCCACAGAATATTGCCAGAGTCACTTAACTGTCACTGGGAGTCCGACTATTCGGGGGATGGCCAAGGGTCAGCACGAGGGCTTGTAATGGCGTGTTTGGTCCGGTAGCAATGTGGGTGGGAGAGCCAACGCCCACGGCGGCCGCGTTTGGCCATGCGTCTGGAAAGGGTTGGTGACTGCACTTCCCGGGTGACAGCGACCCCTTAGGGCTCTCCTCTGAACTCCAGGCTCTCTGCGGACCCCTCACCTAGTTCTCCGGTCAGTCCGGTGCCAGCAGCGACCTCTCTGGAAACCATGGTGGGCAGCAGCGAACAGTGACCCTGCGTGTGCACTCACCAGCCCTCGTTGGGTTAAAGTCACGGCGCTTCAGCAGAGACGGAGGTCAGCAGGGAGATAGGCTGCCCCCCATCCCCGCTCCCCTCCCCCTCCGTCATGTGAACACTGCCACTGCCGTTATAGACCTGTTCTCTCGACGGCTCCCGCAGGACATTTGCAAATTTAACAAACTGTGGCCGCGAAGTCCAGCCCCTCTCAGGTGAACGATCGTAGCTGCTGAACCGTATCTCCCCCTCCTGCTCCCCAGTTCCCCGTAAAGATGCAGAAGGCCAAGTTCACCGTGGGGTCTGCCATCAGCTCATATGTTAGCTCGTGCAGGCTTGACTTCAACAGCCCCTTACCCTGCTGTACCCTGACTCCCTGGTACACGGGGGATGGAAGCCAACCCCTGGCGAGGCTCTGCCCAGGCTCTGAGTCCATCCATTGGGGGCACGGGTGGTCTTCCCAGATGGGCCGTCTCCATCTCTGACTGGAGCTGGGTGGTGGAGTGTGCTTGGGGACCAGTACAGGGGTGGACGGTATGAGGTTTATTGGGGGCAGAAGGAGGAGCTGGGGGTGAGAAGCCCACCACATCCTGCACTCTCTGTGGTTCTTCTCACCTTCAGGACAGGGCTACTCAGAGCAGTCATTCTGTCCCTGTGTGCGGTGGGGTCAGGCACCGCCTCTGAGGATGCAGCTGACCCTCACAGGTGGGCTTCCACCATTCTGTGCCAGGGGAAAGCATCCAGGACACCGGACCCTGGGGACTTTGTCTTTACCTGACAGCCCCTCCCCCCAATAAAGGGCAGGCTAGACACCTGCGGCCCCAGCTGGTCGCCATGCATGTGTGTCCATCCAAGCCCTGGGAGGTGGTGTGATGGCTGGGTGGAGGAGGGGAGATGGCAGGGCCTGAGGGCTGGAGTCAGTGGACGTCTTGGGTGTCATCCCCATCCTGCTATGTAGACAGACCCCCTCAGTGCTGGCGAGCCTCCCCCTCCCCACGCCTACCCCCTACCAGGGAGAACAGAAGCGACCTGGGTGGCAACTCCCTCACACTCTGGGTTTCATCCTTCTTGAAATTATTACATTCTGGGCAGGCATCCCCGGCTGGGCTTCCCTGGAGAAGGGGACCCCCACCACAACTTCCCCATGATTAATGCAAGATGCATCCCCTCCCAGTCGATCCCCTGCACCGTCATCCTGCCCACCACCCCCAGTCTGCCACTGATGGAGCCAAAGAACCCTGAGAGCTGGCTCCGGCCGCGGGGGCCAGCGTCCCCAGGCGGCACCTCTGCCCCCTTTATGGATGAGGACTTTGAGGCTCTCACAGGGCCCAGTGCCTGGTCCCTGGAATCCCAGTATTTTCAGCCCTCCTTATCATCCTTGACAGAGTCCATCAGCCCCGAGAGAGGAGACTACGCTGGAGGCAGGACTTGTTCATCATCAGCCAGACACGTGAGATCTGAACCCGCTCTGACTCAGGCATGCAAGGCTGTTTATGGAATAAAACAATAGCAACAAGCCAAACCCACTGCCCTTAGGTCAATACCGCTCCTCAGGATGCTCTAGGACAGGGTAGAACTGCCCCTGATGGTGTCTGAGACTGTAACTGCAAAGGAGTTACCCCACTTCTCCCAGGGAGCCATCACTGGTTTCAAACTGTGGACCTTGAGGATCACAGCCCAATACACAACCACTGTGCCACCAGGGCTGCTGTTTGCAGAGTAGCACTCTGTGCTTGGTGGCCTTGCCCTCTGGGCACATCCTCAGCCTGGAGTCAAGCCCTTTGAAGAAGGCCAGGTCGACTGGGCCCCTTCTCCAAGTTAAGACAACCCTACTGATTTCACCCCGCTGCCCCAACTCTCTCTCAAAGCCCAGGCCTTGGCAAATAATTGTCCTGGGAGACACAGTGACATCATCAATGAGGATTGGTGTTATAACAAAGAAATCAACACCGTGTTAATTTCGAGCTCCATTAAAATCCCCGGCTTAAAAAAAATCAATATTTCCTGAACATAAATGGGAAAAATTGGTAGGAGACGAAATTCTATTTCAAGCTCTTAAGTCTATGATCAACAAGGGAGGTAAAATAGGCACAAAACCCGGAGTGTTTTTAAAAAGATCTTGTGCCGCATGCTAGGTGTGAGTGTAGGTGGTTGAGGGACTGAAGAGGCCTGGTGTCCTAGGTGTGGGCTTGGCAGATAGGTGCAGGCAACTGGTATTATCATAGCTCGGGTAGGCATCTCAGAGAGAGGCCTGTGGCCAGTGCTGACTGGTGTCCAGAGCGGTGGGGTCCTGGATGGAGGGCAGAACAGGGCGGGCCAGGAGGAAGAAGCTTGGTTTTCTGTGGTGACGCAGCCAACTGACTGGGCTCCCCAAGGATTCCAGCTCCTGCAGACTCCATATCTGGGGGCAGCGCTGCTCTCCAGGCTTTCCAGTTTGGGACCTTTGGAAGCAGTTTAGCAGGCGTGACCTCCAAGGGCCCTGGGATAGGGTCCCACTGTCAACCGCTGTGAGTTAAGGGTTCAACAATTTGTGCTTTCTAGCCACTCCTGTGTGCTCAGGAGCCCCACCCTCCATGGGAAGTGGGCACCCCAGTCAGATTTGGGAGCCAGCCCTCATTTCTGCACGGACAGGCTAGATCCGAATCACCTAGGCTACTGGCCACTGCAGGGCTGTTGGGTGCCTTCTCCACTGAGCTGTGGTGAAATATCTCCCTGCTGGGCTCTACTGTGAGGCCTATGTTGTTTAAGGGACCTCGGCCTGGGTGGACCCCTGCTCAGGGGATGCTTGGCCTGGCTTCCCTGCAGTGAAGCACATCCAGCACAGAGGGGTCTCCATCAGCTCCTGATGGGACGGCTCCATTGTCTCCTAAAAGGCAGCTGGCTCAGTTCCATCATCAAGGTTGGCATGGGGTTCCATGGTGCCATGGACTTGGCCACTCCTGGTCTTGCCCAAGGTGTCAGCGCCCCTGAGACAGGTGCAGAGGCCTGCATCCGTGTCTGTACCCACGCCCCTGTCCCTCATGAGCCCCTTCCCCACCGCTCAGCCCAGGGCCTTCCGAGTGCCTCCACCACATCGTTTCAATCATGACGACTGGATCTGGTTTTCTTTGGAATTTGGTGTTTGTCACCAAGAATTTCAACAGCTGAACATTCATGGCAGGGTTGGGCATGTGTGCCTGATAGTGGAGACCCAGTTTGCAGTGGGTGGCTGGTGACAACCTGCAAGAGACAGGCAGCCCTGAGCATTCCAGCCCCTCCTGCACTCCCCCAACCCCGACGGTGGAGATAGCAGCCCCTAGTTTCCAGTGTTTTCTCAGAGATGGCCCTTGGACACGTAGAAGGGGGTGTGTGTCTGTAGAGTCCCCGAACTCCGCTAATGCCCTGCAGATGTGGCTGACGAGGGGATGCAGGGGGCCTCTCTCTCCGGGAACTTGGTCCTGTTTCTCCTGGTTTTTGTTGCTTCTGCGCTGCATCTGTAGTTGGGGACCCCCCCCCGCCCAAAGCAAGCAGTGAGACAAAAGTATGAAAAATAAAGGCAAGGCTGCCTCTGTCCGTGCCGACAGGACACCCCCGAAGGGGCGGGGCCTGGATGTGACACTCCCATCTGGAACACTGCTGGTTCTGGCCCTCGAACTGCTTCATCAGATGGATGCTAATTTGAAACCCATGTGCTCATGAATATTTATGAGCCGCTGTCCACCTAAACCCTCCTGATTGGATGTTGGCGGAGCCGGCCGCCTTATCTCTGTGGGGTGGGCGTGTCTATCCAATAATGGGACCAGGAAAGCTGTGGACCAGGAGGGACGCGGGCTGCAGTGGGTGGTGGCCAGCACTTGCCTTGTTCTCTCTTCCGAGATTCACTTTCCCCTCGAAAGATGTGTCTCTCTGAAAACCAAGGTGGGGGTTGTCACCAAAGCCTGCTACTCTAACTGCAAGGGCTATCTTTGGAAATGGGTCTAGATAGAGTCGTCCCGTGATCATCGCCATTTTGCAGACGAGAAAACCGAAACCATAGGAGCCTCAGAAATGTGCCCAACCATGCAGATGGATTGAGAGTTGATCAAAGAGAGCTGTGTCCTCCTGAGATCCCCAGTCAGGATGGGGCTCAAAACTCCCAGGTCGATAGAAGCAACTCAGATCTTCTCTGCAAGCCCAATGTCACTTAGACATCTTCTCTTGCTGGCTTCACCGGGTGTGTGTCTGGAGAGCTCTGGACCCCTGAACATACCAGGGAAGGCCAAGGGGAGACCTCTGGGCAGGCAGGTGCCCCTCATGGCCTGGGTGGAGTAGGGTCCATGGACCTTCAATGACTCCTGTTCCAGGAATGGAGTTAGGAGACCCCAAACCCTGTAGGAAGGACAGACACACGCCATCCCCTGGCTTCCCACCCTCCCCAGTACCACCAGAGAGCTCCTCAGCCAGCTCCTGTAGACCTGGGGGAAAGAAGCAGCCCAGCCAGACCCTAGGCTCATTACTCATAGAAACTAATTTTTAAATACACAACTCTAGCATAAATTTACATATAAAGAAGGATCTTGGTTGGGAAAAAATTCCTGTTATCATAACATTGTGGTTGTCACACAAAACCACAGGAGGCACATATGCAAACGTCCATGTTGCTTGGTAACCATAATTGCCCAGTTTAATGCCTAAGCAGGTAGACTGATGGCTGGAATAAAGAGTGGGGAGATCCCGCCCACCCCGCCAGAGTGGGGAGCTGAGGGCCCAGCCCTCCCAGAAACCACACACGAGGAGGGTAATTATTAAGCAGATGAAAATAGAAGCCAAACTCTCCAACGCTCAGACTGTACTTGCCACAGTTAAGAATGCTTCCATCTAGTGAGGTCATGCTGGGAACTTTTCAAAGGCAGTCTGGGAATACTAGTGTGGGTTACCTGTGGCTGCTGGGCTGGGGCAGGAACCACAGTGCACTGGGATCACTCTTTGCAACAGTGACCTGGTCAGTCAGGGGACCAGCCTGCCCTCTCAGCCAGTCATGGACTCTGAGTAGAAGACACTGGTTGAGTGAGCAGGTACTCTTAGTAGTGTTCACAAGGAAGTCTGGGAGTCACTTAGAGCACCAACCATGCCCAAGCGGTTGTCATACAGTACCCACTCCTGGTACCAATTATGTTATACAGGGTTCTCTCGAGAAACAAAACCAGGGCACTTATGATTTTATGTATATTTATATAGATGGATATATACAACATAAGAAATAAACAGCTAATTAGTCTATAGAGCAGTACAAATGGCTCAGTGCAACTCACTTCCGTGAGACAGCTAATACACTGGCAGTCCTTCTAGTCTTGAGGGGCGCCGAGTGCAAGTCAAGGAAGCAGACAGCTGAGTCCTCTGCAGAGCAATATAGGCTATCCGGCCACAGGCAGCAAACAGCAAGGTAGGTCACCAACAGTCAGCCAGATGACAGGGTCCGACAGGCCCCAGCTCAAGTGATGCATACTCCAGTCATGTGGCGAAGCAGATCTTAAGGGAACCTCAAACTACAGTGACACAGTCCACGGGTTGGGTGTCCCACAGGTAGTGTAGCTTACAAGCTGAGACAGAGAACCAACTAAGGCAGCCTCACACTGGTCTGATCATCAAAGAGCAAGAGACCAGAAAGGCAAGGTTTGTCGAGCACACACACACACACACACACACACACACACATCCTAAGCTTAGCCTTGATGCCAAAGGATATGATGGGACATTTTTAATTCTACTCCTGGCTTTCTGAGGTGCTTCTCCAAAGGAGGGTTGAGTACCACAGACAGAGCTGCATCTTAAGAGAATACTAACCAGTCATCCTGGACCCACTCTCTGCCTTTGCACTGGCGCACCCCGCTGTTTTGAGTGTTTGTGCCGATGGCCACAGGAGAATGTTTTGGTGTCACATGGGAAAGTGCCATCCACTGTCGAACTCTGCCATCCATCCTTCCTGTCTCCAGTAGTGTTGCTCTCGGTGTGAAAGGGCAGGCCTGTAGAAAGTTCATCTTGGGACGGACAGAGGGGCTCTGTTGCAGAATCACGTGTACACTCAGGTGATATAAATTTTATTGACGATGGCCAGATAGGCTTGTTTTAAAATGAAGTCAACTCCGTGGACCTCCTACTAGCAAAGTACTTGGAAGGAGTATGGCCAGAGTGCTCCTTAGAAGAGATGGCAGGTCTCACATCCTTTGGATGCATTGTCAGGAGAGGCCAGTCCCTGGAGAAGGACATCATGCCCAGTAAAGTAGCGGGGCATCGAAAAGGAGGAAGGCCCTTCGTGAGGTGGCCTGCCACAGGCCTGTTCACAATGGGATGAAGTATCACAATTGTGAGGATGGGGGTGGGGTGGGGACCCAAGAGTGCTTCATTCTGTCATGCACAGGCATGATTTGGGTCATAGCTGACCCAATAGCACCTAAGAACAACAAGAAAGAACAACTTTTAGCAGAAAACTATCCCAAGGGACTTGGATGCTCTCCGACTAATTTCCTTGCTCCTTTCTTGGTCCTGCTAAGACCCAGTGTCCGCAATTTATGACAGTGCGTAGGAACCCCGGTGATGTAGCGGTTACGCGTTGACGGTGAGCTGCACGGTCGGCACTTCCGAACCATAGCAGCTCCTCGGGAGGAAGACTGAGATCTCTGCTCCCGTTACCACTTACAGTCTCAGAAACCCACAGGTGGCCTCTATGAGTCAGCATTGACGCCATAACGTTTGGATTTTTTTTTTGATCTTTCTGAACCGTTAAGTGGGTGTATAGACCTAAGATAAGGTAAGCTTTCAGAAAACCCAAGAAAGTGATCGGACATAAATGAAGGCCACCCATTATTCTACTTCCACTACCCATTAAAGAAACCTAACACCATATCAGTTGCCCCAGTGTTGACTGAGCCATGGTAACCCCATACGAGACAGACTGGCACCACCATCTCTGGCTTTTCACAGGTGTGGTCGTTACATCACCTGGTGCCAGATTGAAACTATTCAGAGTGAAGGGGTGGAGTCTAGCCTGTCAATCAGGTCACAGCTCGATAACCTCATTTGGAGGCATGACTAACTGGGAGACATTCCTGAAGACCCCTGCCAACTCTGAGATGCTTCTACCACCACTGGATGCACAAGACTTTCCACCCACTGGTCTGTGACCTTCCTGCATTTGGCATCATGACATGGCTGCGTGAGTCTGAAGAAGAATTCATGGACAAGTATTGACATAGGGGGTAGTATCAAACTTATGGGCTTGATCTGGATTGGGCTGGGATGTTTCCTTAATGTGGAATTGCTCTTTTATATAAAGCTCTTTCTTACACACCTCTGAGTGTTTCTGGATTTGTTTTACTAGTCTCCCTGGACTAACACAACAGGCAGTGATTTTCTGGAACTGGGTCAACTGGTTTTGTTTGCCGAGATGCCTCTGGGTGGGTTCAGATCAGCAGCCTTGGGTTTGGTAGGCAAGCTATTAACCATTGGTACCACCCAGGGAGTCTTATACATGACAACACTCAAGCCCATGTCCACTGAGTCGATTCCAACTCACAGCTGCCCTCAGAAAGATTTCTGAGCCTACACATCTTGATGGAAGCAAACGGCCTCATCTTTCTCCCTTGGAGACACTGGTGGGTTTAAACCACTGACCTTGAGATTCGAAGCCCAGCTTAACCCACGGCCCCCAAACAAAACAATAAAATGACTGCCATCAAGTTGGATCCAACTCATAGCAACCCTGTCCTACCTAGGTTCCCTGAGGCTTTGTAAATCTCTTTATGGGGTCAGACAGCCTCATCTTTCTCCCACAAATCAGCGGGTGGGTTTCAATCACTGAACTTCAGCCCCGCACTTTCCTGGGAGTGCCATCAGGACTTCCGTAGGTCCCCAAGTCCAAGCCCAACTCACTGCCATCAAGTCCATTTTGACTCACCGTGACCTTCTAGGACAAAGTAGAAATGCCTCTGTGGGCTCCCGAGACTGGAACTTTTCATGGGAGCAAAAAGCCTCATGCTTCTGACGAGCATCTGGCAGTTTGGAACCGCTGAAGCTGTGGATCGCGGCACAGCCTGTGACCCCTAGGCCATTCACATTCCTTTAGGTGCTACTGCCATTTCACTTCTCTTTCTTGTTCAATCACAGGAAGCTCCTCAGTGGCCAAGACTCCCCGTACGTGTCCAGACAGACACCCAGCAAGAATCGTGCTGAAGCCATGAGCGAAGGCAGGACAAGCGTGAGGAGTGCTCATCTGTGCTGTCCTCTGGGTGTCGGCACGCTGGCTCCCAGCTGTGGGAACCACACCGCCCGGTGCGACTTAGAATAGCCACCGGAATGGGTCTCATGGCTAGCACGGCACGTTCCATCGGAACAGTGGGATCCGGCTCATCAGATCCACGTTTGGGGCTCTTCTATCTATCTGTCTGTCTGTCTGTCTATCTATCTATCTATCTATCTATCTATCTATCTATCTATCTATCTATCTATCATCTATCTATCTATCTATCTATCTATCCATCTATCTATCTATCATCTATCTATCTATCATCTATCTATCTAGCTATCTATCTGTATCTGCCATTTAAATCACTATTTAGGTTTGAGGGATCAGGAATTCGAAGGAATTTTATTTAATAACTATGTTTTTTGTATTTTGTTTTTGTTTTTAACGAAACATAGTATATATATTACACAGCCCATCTCAAGAAATGAAGGCAACAACAATAGCCTGCTAAACCTTCCATGCTTTTTCCTGGCCTCCCACCCAAATCTCCTCTCCCCTCTGTTCCCTCCGTAGTCCCTGGCCTCCTCATAGTCATCAAAGTCTTGTTTATTGGTGTATAAACCATGTTTCTTCTTCTTTGTTTTTCCTTATGACAGTGGTTATATGAAATATTTATCTTTGTAAGATTGACTGAGTTTGCTAAGCAAGATGTTCTCTGGCTTCGCCCATGTCTTACCGTGTTTAAGAGAGTTGTCATTGTTTTTTATTGATGCATAAAATTCCATAGTATGAATGTACCAGAGCTGGTTTATCTACTGCTTGGTAGTTGAGGTTCTGGCTGTTTCCGTGTTTTTGCTATTGTGGAAATTGCAGCAATAAATAAAGGTGTACATATGTCTGTTTGTATTATATCCTTAATTTCTTTGCACTCTATACCCAATCGAGAGATCGTAAGGTGCTTGTATTTGCATTTCTTTAAGGAAATGCGATACTGATTTCCGTAATGGTTCTACCGTCCCACCAGCAATGTAAAAGCAATCCTATCTCCCCACATCCTCTCCGGCTTTTATTTTCTGTTTTATTGAATTTTACCAATAGTGTTGGTGTGAGGTGACATCTCACTGTTTTAATTTGTATTTCTCTTTTTCCTAATGATCACTAACATTTCTTCATGTAATTGTTGGCTGCCTAGATGTTGTCTTTGGTAAAACGTGTGCTCGTGTCTTGTGCTCATTTTTTGATTGGATTGTTTGTGTTTTGACTGTTGAGATGCTATCAGTTTCTAGATTTGGGGAGTTAGCCCTTTATGGGGTGCATTATTATTGAATAGGATTCCCAAACTGTGGGTTCTCTGTTCACTCTTTTGATGGAGTCTCTGGATATGTAAAAACATCCTATTTTTATTAGGCCCCAGTTCTTTATTTTGTTATCTCGTGTGTGGGTAGTTTTCATTCTGTTTAGTCGTGAGGTCATGCCTTGTATCAGGGAGCTTACGTTTGCCCCTGTATTTTCATCCATGGTCTGAGAAGCGGTAGGGTTTAAAACTATATTGAATCAAAGGGATGATAAGTGGCAACCTTGTCTAATTCCTGATCAAAGGAGGAATGTTTTAAATTCATCTCCATTAAGCAAGATTTTAGCCATTGGTCTCACATGTGTGGCTTTTCTTAGGTTGAAGATTTCCCATTTTTTTACCCACTGATTTGACTGTTTTGTAATCAAGAATGGATGTTGATTTTTCCCCCTAAATGTCTTTTCTGTATTAATTGATATAACTATATAGTTCTTCTCCTTTATATTTTAATGTGGTAGACTACAGTGATTATTTTTCTAAGGTTTAACCATCCTTGCATACCTCGTATGAATCCCACTTGATCATGGTGCATTATCATGATTACTTTGATGCTCTGTTGAATTTTGTTTGCTTGATTTTCTTGAAAATCGTGGCATCTGTATTCCTCAGAGATAGTGGCCTACAATTTGGTGATATCTTTGTCTGGATTAGGTATCAGGGTTATACTTTGTTCATTAAATGTGTACGAAAGTACACTTTCCACTTCTATTTTGTGGAATATTTCATGGAAGACTTGACATTAATAACTCTCTAAATATTTTTGGCGCACTCCCTGGTAAAGCCATCTGGTCCTGGACTTTTTGTTGTTGGATTTTCTGTAATGAGCACACCTACGCTCCCTTGTTTTGTAGCCTTCTCAAGTCTCTCTAGATTGGGGCAGGACGCTGATGGGAGGAGAAACTGAAGGCGGAGGTTGGCGTGGACAGGCCATGGGAGCATTGGAGAAACATGATTCTCCACCTGAGTATGTGGGACCCCAGCTGGGGCCTTGAGAATGAAGTGGGTCCCTCTCTGTTTGGTCAGAGCATTAGTCACCCTGGTGGGAGCATAGAGGTCATGGCCTGTCCTGGAAGTCATGAGGTCAAGCCTTCCATCCAGCCCTCAGTCTCCCCGTGGCTGCCCCTTCTGGCCATGTGGCTGCTGTCCCTGCTCCTCCTTTCTGGGTCACACTGGTCCCAGGCACAGGTAGCTGGCAGGTGGGGAATCATAAGAGAACTATTTCTAGAAATCTGAGTCTGAAAAGAGGATTTCAGACATTGTCATGTGAAACCTTCTAGAAAAAAAATAGTACACAGGGTCCGTGTTCAAGAGAGATGCCCATCTCCCCCACCGGTGGCGTGTTTCACTCTCCCACTGGAGCCCGGGTGGTTGTGTAGGTGGGCAAGCTCTCTGCCTTCAAGGTCAGGTTCCAGTCCACCCAAAGGAGACTGGGGAGAAATACCTGGCTATCGAGCGCTGAAAGTCCACTCCAATCTGCTCTGATACTCATCTCTACCTTGAGTCAGGGTGGGTTGCATGGAAATTGTTCACTGGACCCTGGAAGTGAGACCTGGTGCTGCAGGGGTTAAGGTGCCTGGTCTTGAATCCCAAGGCTGGCAGTTGAAGCCCCAACCAGCCTGCTCTGTAAGGACGGCAGTCTAGGAGACCAGAGGGGGCTGTTCTGCTCTGTCTTGCAAGCTGGCAATAAGTCAGAATGGATGGCGGTGGACTTGGACCCTGGGAGGTGGGAATGATCCCACTGCAAGTTCCTCCCTCCTATTTGGACCCTCCATCCCTCCCTAGGCTCTCCTCCCCCTCACCACCTCGCCCTGGCCTTCCCCTGCATCCATCCTGTTAGGATTCCATCCCTCCCCTCCCCTCCTTAGGTCCCTTCTCTGGGTCATCACCGCACACTGGCATTCTCCTGGACCCTGTCTTCTGACCCAGGAAGGTGACTCTTCTCACAGGTCATGTACAGAGGCACATGGCAACGTCCAAGGCCAGGGGCACTGTCTTAGTCTGTGTTGACTAGAGAAACAAAGTCATAGACACTCACACGTGTATAAGAAAGAGCTTTATGTACAAGAGCAGTTGAATATTGAGAAAGGACCCCAGCCCAGTCCAGATCAAGTCCATAAGTCTGATATGAGCCCATATTCCCGATACCAGTCTATAAATTCCTCTTCAGACTCACGCAACACGTGCAGTGACACTGATTGCAGGACGATCACAGGCCAGTGGGTGGGAAGTCTTGTGGATCCAGTGGGGTGGAAGCATCTCAGTGCTGGCAGGGGACTCCACGGATTTCCTCCGGCTCAGGGCACCAGTGTCTCATTCCATGTTTCTCGACAGGGATGTCTCACAGGGAGTGAGCAGAGAGAGAGAGAGTATCTCCCACATCCTAGGAGGAATACCGGAGTTCCCAGAATCCTCAGGAGAAGGCCGTGCCCACACAGAGGCCTCATTGGCTATCACCTGATTGGCAGGCTAGACTCCACCCTTCACTTTTAATCCTCTCAAATTGACAAACTACGACAGACACCATGGCGAAGGCCAATCTGCTTACCATTACTACACAGGTAGGCATCGTGGGAGGGGCCTCTCCTGCAGACAGAGCCCTGGGCCTCCAGGATGGGCACCATGCTCTGCTGAGAAGGGCTTGGTGACATCACCGGGGCCAGCGCTGCTTACTGTGTAAAATCTGTCCTC
Organism: Tenrec ecaudatus; assembly: GCF_050624435.1. NCBI lineage: Eukaryota > Metazoa > Chordata > Mammalia > Afrosoricida > Tenrecidae > Tenrec > Tenrec ecaudatus. The sequence continues at coordinate 110,106,860 of NC_134545.1, read as the reverse complement.
CGCCGACAGGCTGGCTAGTGTCCCCACAGGACCAGCACTTAGGACTGGTGTCACACCACTCCTTGGCTCGCTCCCATCCCAGATCAGAGCAAGGTCTTGCACACGTTTTCCCTCGGAGCGGCTGGTAGTTTCAAACTGCTGACCTTGCAGCTCTCAGCCCATCACATGACCACTGCACCACGCAGGCTCTGTAACCATAATTTCCAGATATCACAGAATGGGATGGCAATAGGTATGCCATAAACAGCCGGTAACCTTACCATTACACCTTGAGATGACCACGAGGCATGCCCATGAGGCTCAGCATGAAGGTCATGGGGTGACGACTGCAGTTCCCGGTGGAGCACATTCAACTCACTGCCACTGAGTCCATGCCGGCTCACAGCAGCCCTGTGGGACAGGGTCTTCTGAGACTGCGATGCGTGACAGGGGTAGACCGCCTCAGCCTTCTCCTGTGATACTGCTGCGGGTTTTGAATGGTTGGCATGTGTGAGCTGGACTTCCCCAGAGGTTTGGTGGCTATCGCTAATGACAGTGATGCCTTTTATGAAACGTAATGAATTTCTGCTGGATCACTACACAAAACTGTCCTGACAGGCACTTGTTTGTCAACCCCTCTGGCAGTGTCACCTGGTTGGAGTGGATGGCTATGTGTGCGTAGGTCTGGGGTGGGGAGGGCACTGTCTTCTGTGGTCCCAGCACCCAGCCTCCCATTCTTTCCACCACCCTCCCGAGTGCTTAGCTGCTGCGACACCAGGGTCTCCATCACCATGGAACTGCAGGGCAGGAGCACGCTGGTCTGAAAAGGGGAGGTGGGCTGGCCACAGTCTGTCCCCGCTCACCATCCTTGCACCTGGTGTCTGAGAACTTCATCCAGCCAGCCACCACCTAGGGGTGCAAGATTTCTCAGTGAGATTTGGGCTGAAGTGGGAGCCGGGGCAGCAGGAGAAGCGGGACTTCTTCTGGCAGGAGTGTGTGCCCCACTGACCACAGGACCCTGGGGCCCTGAGCATCAGTGCTCCCCGCACCCCACCAACAGCCCCCTGCCTGGAACACAGCACCTTTGGCCTTTGCTAATGAATGCTAGCACGGAGCGGGTAGAAGTTGTGGTTGTGTCTCCCCAAAGTGCCATCTGATCTGCCCCTCTGCCTGCCCAGGCCACACTGGGATAGCTGGGAAGGAAGTCCTAGGCAGCTACTTCTGGGGCTGGGCAGGGAAATTAGGCAATTTATTATTTCCCCGTTGCACTGAGTAAATCGACCTCGAGATCAATGATCAGTGCCTACAGCATGCTTAGCGTGCTTGCTGTGAAGCCACCCACCCCCACCCTTCCCACCCTCCCTCCCAGTGCATGTGGTCCTTAATGCACATATGCCGGCCCACTCCCACCTCGCTCCCAGTCTGCTGTGCACTTGGGACCTTTGGCTTGTGGCCTGAATAATAGAAGAATAATTAGGGTAATGACTGCAGGCCACCTCCAATCTCTGAGCCTCCTCTCTGAGCAGTGGGGTTACTTTCACTTTCATGCCATTTGTCAAATGTTTCTACACGGACCAAATGGGGCAGCTTTGCGCTGAGAGACGCACAGCATCCTTGTGGTGCCAGGTGCTTGGCGGCATCCTCATTCTTGCTCCGAAGCCTGCTCACGAGGGAGACCACACAGGTGCCCAAGGCCTCGCCTGCGAGGATCAGTGAAGCTCATTCCCTTGGCGGTAATGTGCGGTGAGCGCCCACGTCCCACCATCAAAGGTCCTGCCCAAGACACAGAAACTCACCCGGCACCAACATCCCACCTCACGGCTTCCATCCCATAAGCAGAAACTCCTCCGTGGGGTTCTGGACCTTGACGACCACGTGCACAACCTGGTCTCCACCCCGTGACTGTTCAGAGTCTCAAGTTAGTCAGTAAGAGGCATGCCATTTGTCCTTGGGGCATGACTGGCCTCACTCTGCTGTTTCCAGAGGCCAGCCCTTTGGTAGGACGCTCCCTTGCGCTGCAAGCACACCACCCACTTGCTCCTGTGAGTCTTCTGAGACTGTAACTCACGACAGGCGTAGACAACTTCAACCTTCTGTGGAGCTGCTGCTGGTTTTGAACTGTTGAAACGTGTGAGCTGGACTTCCCAGAAGCCGGGGGGCAGGTTCCTCCTCTGGAGAGCCTCACCATGTTTGTACATCTCCTCCTAGCCCAACTGGACCACCGGCTCTGACTCAGTTGGTGGCAGACATGAGTGTGCCGGTGGAAGCAGGGATGGGCTGTGTATGCGGGTTCTGCTTTAAGGCATGAGGCCAGGCAGACTGACTGGAAACAGCCACTTCGGGGGCCTGTGTGCATCAAACGAACTGACACCTGACCTACTTCAAGCCAGGGATGATGCCAAGGGCTGGTTGGACGGCGACGAGCCTGGTGCAGAGATCACGCCTCCCAGTCCAGGCACCTGGGTGCTTGGGGCTTAGTCTGGAGGAGGGTAGTGTTGGGCCTGCAGCCTGTCACTTAGGCCTGTGGTTGTGGTCATTGTCAGCCACAGGGCTGCGGTGGTGAGGGGCGAAGGGTGGGATTCCACACTGTTGCTTAGGCTTAAGGAGGGCAGGGTTATTTTGTGTGTGTGTGTGTGTGTGTGTGTGTTTTCCCCAAATTCGACTCGCCTATTATAGAGAACACTCTTTAGAAGCCAGATAGGCAAGGCTTACTACCAGATCCTCTGGACATGTGCTCCTGAGAGACCACTCCCTGGAGCTGGACTGGGAAGGTCGAGGGCCACTGAAAAGAGAAGGACCTTCTCCCTGATGGGCTGCGGCAGTGGCCTCCACAACAGGCTCAAACACAGCAGTGCTGGTGAGGAGGGAGCAGGACAGGGCAGGGTTTCCCTCTGCTGTGTCTGGGGCCGCCATGAGCAGGCACTGCACACGACAGACAGGCTTGCGCTGGGTCATCTGGAAGATGGACGCCGGCCGGCTGCCCTGTGGGTAGTGGTGCAACAGGGCTGGGAGTGGGCCTGCTGCTCTAGGGTGGCTCTACTGTGACACAGAGGTGTCTCATGGCACGACTCCCCAACCCCCCCACACACACTCTGCAGAGAATGATCACAGAGCCATCAGCCGCCAGCTCATCAGCACAGCCTGTAAATATTCCTCCTCCTCATTTGCCGATAATTAATAATGCGCATCAATAATACCGAGCGTCAGACGGGGTTCTCCTGCAAACTTGGCGGGTTCCCCGGCACTGAGTTGGTGGCTGCCCTCAAAACCTCCGAGGCCCGAGAGCAGCCCCGATGGGGGTGGCCATTCGCGTAACTTGGCTGCCATGGCTGCACCCCGGCCACTGTGAAGCCACCCCTGGCGACGGGCTTCCGCCTGGACTCTCCCTGGGCAGTAGCCCCGCCCTGGACATGCACAGCCCCGTTCCTCTTCCTGCCCTGCTCGGGGACACAGATGGCACGGGGCTCCTGAGCCTGTGCACTCCCGGTGCCCGCAGCCCCGCGTGGGAGAGGCTTCTAAATGAGAACTTATTATCAGGCTGTCATTCTCCCATAATTATCCACCGTCAGGACACTTGCCGCTGTCTCCCTCTCATTTGGAGTGACACGGGTGGATCTCACCCTCGTCTGTGTACCTGGCACTGAGAGCTGTGCGGGGAGCCCCCGCCATCTGCGGCTCCACAGAGGCTCGGCTCTGACAGGGATTTCTGAGCGATTATGAAGCACTTACTAGTAGAATTTGAACCAACCCTCCCCACCACCATCCTTTCCATCCTCATAATCATTATTTCTACAAATTCTCGACACCTTACAAAAATGCTGTCCCAACATCACCGGCAACTGATCACGTCCTTGGTCTGGGTCCGTGGGACTCCACGGCCAGACAGCCCCTTCCTGGGCAGCACCCAGGCCCCAGGGGGACCACTGAGAGCTGCCCGCAGCGCACCATGAACACCCACCGGAGCAAGCGTACAGATGCAGAGACAGTGTGCGAGTGCGTTACACAGAATGCAAGCGAGCATAAACATACACTAGTGCCGGTGTGTGCGCGCATATGCAGAATGCCAGGAAGCATACATGCACACCAGTATGGATGTGTCCACACACTTGTGTGCAGCTGTGCCTACATGTGGGTGTGTGGGGAGACATGCCAATTTGTGTGTGTGTGTGTGTGTATGGGTACATACGAAAATCCCGAAAGATACATGAGTGTGTCTGTGTGTGCAGGGGCTCCCAGAGTCTGTGGATATTTGATGGTCTTTTCATTCCATGCTCCTGATCTTATGAAGCGCCTCCTCTGTGTCCATGTGTGTGCCTGTGTGTCAGTCCACGTGCATGCATGTGTTACATATGTGCATCCGCACACATGCGTCTATCTGTACCTATTCACCTGTGTCCAAGTGTATGTGTAAGTGTGCATGTGAGTGTATACATGGGGTATATGTGTGCATGTGGATGTATACATGGGGTATAAGTATGCATGTGGATGTATACATGGGGTATATGTGTGCATGTGGATGTATACATGGGGTATATGTGTGCATGTGGATGTATACATGGGGTATATGTGTGCATGTGGATGTATACATGGGGTATAAGTATGCATGTGGATGTATACATGGGGTATATGTGTGCATATGGATGTATACATGGGGTATAAGTATGCATGTGATTGTATACATGGGGTATAAGTATGCATGTGGATGTATACATGGGGTATAAGTGTGCATGTGAATGTATACATGGGGTATATGTATGCATGTGGATGTATACATGGGGTATAAGTATGCATGTGATTGTATACATGGGTGTGTGCATTTATATTTGTTATAGGTCTTTTTATTTTAAAGATCATTCTACTGGGGCCCTTACAGCTTATAGCAGTCCTTATATCCATTGTATCAAGCATATTTGTATATATGTTGCCATCATTATTTTTTAAACTTTTACTTTCGATTTGAGTCCTTGGTGTCAGCTCCTCTCTTTACCCTTCCTCCTCCCACTTCCACCCTCAGGACCCCTTAATAAATTATAAATTGTTTTCATATCTTACTCTATGTACATGTGTGACCATGTATATTACGATGCCATATGTGTTAGTAATATATACATTTATGTAAATATATAATACATGCAGCTGCTTGTCGATGTAACTATTTATCATGTGTCATGTTATGTAAATTATTAAATAATCAAATGTACACAGTAGATTTTAATATACATATGTATGTGCACTCGTATCCATCTGTGCGGCTCTGTACATGTCTGTGTGCAGATGTGTCTGCATGTGTGTACAGGAAGGATTAAAATAACCCAGGGAAAAGGAATTGAAAAGGCAGTGGGATCGTTCCACAGACTTTGTTAACTTCTACCCATGTGTCAGGTATGTATGTGTCCGTCTGTATCTGTATGTATGCATGTATGCATGTGTCTGAATTTGCATGTGTGCCTGCCTGCATTTGTACATTTGCACCTGTGCATGCATGTGTATGTGTGTGCTCACACACATGTATTTACATGCATGTTCATGTTTGCATCGTATATGTGTATTTGTGTGCATGCCTGCGTATGTATACTTGAGCTGCATATATGTGCATATATCTGCACATGTGTATGTGCCTGTGGATAGCTGGGTCTGTGGATAGCTTCATGTGTATGTGGAATGTGCATTTGTGTGTTTATGTCCATATATGTATGTGTGTGCATGTGCACACATCTGCATAGCTGCTTGTCTATGTGTGTGTACGCATGCGTGTATTTAGGTGCATATCTGCATGCATATGTGTGTGTGTGTTCTAAGCACAGCATTGTGAGTGGAGACAGGTCTGCTTCTCATTATGGGTTTAAACTTGCCTTCTAAAGAAAATGATATACTAAAAAAAGCTCCATTGTGGTAGCAGAGAAAATGTGGGATTTGGAATGTTCTCAGCTCCACTGTATTAAAACCCTGCTTTATAATTAGTCATTTCCATGCTGTTTAAAAATACCTCCGTGTCAGAGCCGGGAACCAGCTCCCTGTTCACTCCCCGAACAGTCCCCACCCTCCCGCTGCTCGCCTGTCTCCTGCAGCCCTTTCATTTCCACTTATTCAGCTCTCCTGCCTCCTCCAGTTCCCCACCCGGCTTCCTTTGCAGATAGACTGCTATCGCAGAGCCCCTTGCAGGCCTCAGTCCTGACTGCCTGTTTCCCGGGCCTCCTTTTGTCCCCTGGCTGATGTCACCTCCCATCCTCAGAGTGGTCCAGCCTGTCTCTGCCCCTGGTCCTGAACCCCAGGAAGCCATGACAGCAGAGGTGGCCCCATGTGGGCGAGCTGGGCAGCTCAACAGCAGGTCTGTGGAAGGTGGCATATTCCCTTGTCCTCTGGGCCCAGGGGACCTACCTGTGCTGGCCCCCAAGCAGAGTGGAGGGCATGTAGCTCCGATGAAGCTTGTGGAACATCTACTGGGTAGGGTCCTGAAGCGATGCCCTGGGAAGCTCCACGAGATCATGGAATTACATTTCAGTGTTGCCATTCGTGTCCAGCATATTGACCACCCACCCAGAGGGTGAGCCTTGTTGTTCCACTAACACATGGCTCATGTTGCCCCCACCATGTGGCCCCCACCAGGGTCCTGATGTAGGGGTCTGCTCTAGCCACTGCTGGGGATGCCATAGTGATTTTTGGGTTCCACATCAAAGCCTTTGTCCTCATGGGCCGTCCTTGACCCTGTGCCAGTGTTTTGCGTGGCAGGATGGAGCTCTCTTGTCCCTTGGTCCTTGCTGGTCCCAGGCTGGCAGGGCCACTCCAGGAGAATCTGTGTCCCCTCATCTTCTCTCTGAAGGTCCATGTTTGCCACAGGTCCCGGGGGTCAGCTGATGGGGCCCCTGCGGTCAGCAGTGCGTGAAGGGGCTGCGTCACAAACCAGGAGAGAATTAGACCCAGCCCTGTCTTTGCCCCAGGAAGAGTTTGGAAGCAGTGTTCTCTTGCCTTTCTTGTTCGGGGTGCACTGTCTGAGAAATTTGCTGATAGGCACTTGGTTTTACTAGGAGAAGCCAAGCGGGCATTGCTGTGAGAACTAGGGCTAATTAAGGCTGGGCCGGGCTTGAAGACACCATCTCTTTATCAATCCAAGATAACACACACACACACACACACACACACACACACACACACACACAGGGCTAACAGGGGAGGGGATGCAGCTATAGCCCTGACCGATCTGAGGTCAGTTCACCCAACACCACACCCGGACAATGACACCTGCGTTCTGCAGGGAAACTGACCATGCCATGGCGGTGGCGTACACACCCTCCCACCCCCGCCCCTGCAGCACGTCCAGGGATGAAATGCAGGGGTCCCCTGCCTGCCCTCCTGGTCCCCCCTAAACCACCGGTGCCCTTGGGAGCCCTCGCCCAGGCTGCAGAGAGAAGGAATGAGCGTTTCACGCGCCAGGACTGTCACGCCTCACCTTAATGAGCACTTAAAAGAGATGAATGTGCGGCAAATGCAAAGATTTATTTGAGATATTTAAATCATCGCTCTCCCAGCCCTGCTAGGCGGACGCTCGCGCGATTTCCCTGTTATTTTTGATCACATGCAACAGAAGTTTCCCCGCCTTGTCATGTCCTTGTGTAAAACATACCCGCCTGCTGGAGCTTCCTGAGGGAGGGGGAGCAGCAGGAGGGTCCAGGGCATCCATCTGATGGTGGTGCCCTCCCCTGCGATGGTAATCACGCCCACCCTGCCAGGCATTGATGCGCCCCCCCGAAACAGCCAAATAAAGACTGTGTCCGCTCCCTTCCCGGGCACCCCGGCCGCCCCGCGGCCCCGGGGTTCTTTACAGCACACTAATGCCCCTCGCCAGAGTTACGACGCCGTCTGCTACAATCAGCCATGAAGTACATCACAAAGGCAGCGCGGGGTTAAGAAGGAGCGACTGCAGAAGGTATATTTTCATTATCAAAAACGTTAAGCCATTTATCCCGAGGAGTCAGAATCATCATTAATGGCTGGGAATTTATGGGGCCAGAGCTTAAACTAATGTGAATCATTCCAGGTGTTGCTAATGGTTTCCTTGAAATGTGCCCGTCTCCAAGACTTCTACTAAATCTGCGGTAATAGTCGGACGTTTAATCTCGACAGATGAGGAGCCATTTAACTGACGTATTGATTGGATCCCGGCCTTAAATGGCACCCACTATAAAGGGGCACGGACAGGCGGCAGCCGAGGGCGACTTAGAAGTCATTCTCCTCCCGGGCCCTGCGCCCACTGCCAAACTGAGCCCCCTCTGGCGGGTACTGGACTGGCTTTCTGTGGCAGTTGCCTCAAATGGCTGTGCCGCTCTCCAGCTGGCTTCTGGCCAGGCCCTCTTTGGGGGGTTGGGTCTGCGGGGCTGACCTGCACAGGTTCGGGGGAGAGACTAGGGCAGGCCCGGGGAGGACCAGAGTTGGCTATAGAGACGAACCCGGCCGAAGTTCACAGGGTGCAGCTTTGTGGATGAAGCCAGTCCGTGAATGGAGCTCGGGGAACCCAGAGTGCCCCGTCAGAGGATGCTCCAGGACTTGTCTGGGTGCCAGGCACGTCTCCAGCCTTTCTCCCGGCATGCTCCTGGGTGCACCCCAACACCAGCCTGGCAGTTAGTCATCATCCAGCCCTGAAGTTTGGGTCACCTGAGTGCCCTTTTCCAACACCCTCGGGGCTCCCTTGCCTGTCCACCACCTGGCAGTCACAGCACCCGCTCCCAGAAGTGCGTCTCCTAGGTAGCTTAGGCTGAACAAGGGCTACGTTGGTGGGGGGGGGGAGGGGATGGCCTCCCAGCTCTGGTCCCTGAGCTCATTATCAGTGGCTGCTGGCCCGGAGGGGGTCCACTCCATGGCCCGGTGGGCCCTCGCTGCCCGCGGTCTGCCTCCTTTGAAAGCATGTAGCAGTGAATTACCCACAGGCTCACCTGTTGTGGAGATGGATGGGACGTGCCGGCTGTGGCAGGCATTGCGAGTGACAGGGTGCCTATCATGTTCCCGTAATAGGGTCAAACAGCTGGACGGGGATTTACGCTCAGCGAGGCCAGAAGGGCCGGGCACTTGCAGGGGAGGATGGATGGAGTGGCAGGAGGCAGCGGGCCTGTTTATTACGGCGTTTTTCTGCTTCACTGCAGACCTGTAATGATCGCCACGCGAGGATTGACAGTTGCCCTGCCAGCGAGTTGGGGAAGGGGGCTGAGGCGGGGAAGTCAACCGGCAGCCCCATCACGGTACCCCGTCAAGGGTTCAATTTACTCCTCCTGACAGGCACCCACGAGGCCGGGCCAGGGCCATCGGTTTGGCCCGGGAGGTTAAACAAAATTGGTTTAATGAATATTTCAGCACGGCATGCTTGGATCAGATCATCCCACAAAGGGACATGCATCTCCGTGTCCAGCAGGCGGTCTCCTGGGAGTTGGCCACTCTTCAGAGGCTGAGGGGAAACCTTAAGCTCGGTTCCTTCCGAGGACTGCACTCTGACCGTGGTCCCCGCCCGGTGTGCCCTAGTCAGATCCAGCACACCAGCGTTCAGATCCATCCTTTCTTAAGTCGATGACCAGCTCTCTCTCCTGAAGTGCCTCTGAGTGGGCTCAAACTGCCGACGTGTTGGCTAGCAGTCAACTGTGTGAACCGTTGCCGGACTCCGAGAGCAGCAAGGTGGCCGACACCTTGAGGCTTCTTCAAACAGGACTCTAAACTTGTAAGACGGAAGGCATTTGGAGAGTCATGGACAGCTGGCCTCGACCCTGCCTGAGGGAAGGGATGCCTTGAGACCAGCTCTGTGGGGCTCAGACAATGCCTACAAAGTGGAGGGAAGCACATGGGTGGTCTTGGGAGCTTCCAGAGATGACGGATGGCTTGGCCTTCGCATTGTCTCAGACTGTGCTTGGGATCACAGGCCACGTTCTCCAGCCTGTACTAAGCTCCCGCCACAGTTGACCCGGAACCTCGGGGCTTCCAGGGGAAAGCTGAGGGAGGGGCTGGCTCTCAGGAGGGGATTTTGACCATACTTTATGTGTCCTCTGTGACTCACAGTACAGGGAAAACTGCTGGACGGTGACTGGCCGTGGTGAGGAGGCAGGGTGGACCACATCCAGAGGGGATGGGATCCGTGCTCACGGTGGTGTACCTACTGAAGGTGGCCAGAATGGGCCTGGCTCACAGACAGCCAGGTGGACAGGGCTTTAAAGAGTGTGACCCGTGGAATGAGTAAGACAGAGTGCAGTGACCAGGAGACCGTGTGGTGGTGGTGGTTGTCAGGGGGTTGTCGGGGGCCATCGAGTTGGCTCCAAGTCACAGTGAGCCTGTGTGCAGCCGAATGTAGCACTGCTCCGGCCGGCACCACCCTCACAACTGTCAGTGTGTGTGGGCCCATTGTGCCGCCACTGGGGGCATCCATCTCGTCAGGCGCTATCCTCTGGTTGCTGCCTTTGGACTTTACCCAGCCTGCTGTGTCTTTTCCAGGGACTGGTGTCTACTGATGACCTGTTCAAAGGACATGAGAGAACCCCCACCCCCCACCCCACTGCTTCTAAGAGGCACGCTGGCTGTGCTCTTTCTGTAATGGATGATTTGTTCTTCAGGCATACACTTCTCCCATTGTTCTTTATCAGCAACGTAATTTAGACGTACCCCTCCCTTGTCAGTAGTCTTATTCACTGGCTAACTTTCACACGCCTGTGAGACTATTGGAAACACCATAGCTTAGGCCAGGCACACCTTAGTCCTCAGAGGGACACGCTCGCTCTTCAGCACATGAAAGGGATGCGTGTTCAAAGCACTCCCACTCTTATGAGCATGATGTGGGATGCTTGAGGGTGCTTGTGTCTGATGTGCTTGCAGTGATTGATGGGGAAGTAAGTTCCCAGAGCCCCACCTCCGTCCACCCCCTTCACACACACACACACACGCACGCACGCACACACACACACACACACACACACACACACACACACACGCTCAGCCATCCAGGATTAGGGCAGATCATAAGCAGAACTGAAGCAAAAGGAGCACATGTTTCCTCAGAGTATAACAAGAGTGGGATCTTGGGCAAGCAAAGATGCCATGCTACCACAGACCACAGTATGACAAGATACAAGCCAGGAACCAGTGGAGAAGTGGATATCAGAGGGCACCCATCTGGGCTTTAATCACCAACGAAGGGAAACTCAGGTTGGGGTGCTCGGCTGCTTCCTGCTGGAGCGGAAGCATCACAAATGACAGAGTGTAAGGTCAAGAAGGGTCCGAAGTGCTCGCCACGGTTTGTTCCCTGTCAGAGTCCTGCCCACATCCGTCCTGGTACCATTGACAATGTTCCCAAGAAGAAATTTCTGGTGGTCTTGATATAATCACATTGCTTTCCCTGGAATTGTATATTCAAGTATAAGTACTGCTGGGAGGGTTCTCGTTTAATCGTCTACCCCCCACTTCCACGGAGTCTGAATCGATACACTGTTATGGAGCAGACGGACTTATCTCTCCCCTCAAGGCAGCTGGTGAGCTCAAACACCTACTCTGTGGGCTGCTTCCCAATCCTTAGCCCGCAGTGCCAGCAGGGGTCCATTCCAGAAAGCCACACCTATCGCCACTAAGTCAGTTCTGACTAATAGCAGGACTTGAGCTTCGTCTTCCGGGTTGGAACCATCAACCTTGTGGTTACATGTCCAACCTGGCACCACGTTGCTTGCTGCAATCAGAGCGGACTTGGAAGTGTTTGCTGATGAAGATCAGGATGGATTCAAATTCAAGGGATAGAAAATTCAAATTCCCACACCTGGACCAATAGACAGCATCATGATAAATGGTGAAAAATTATAATTGGTTCATGATCAATGCTCATGAAAGCAGTCGCGAAATCAAATGGCATCACACTGACAAATCTGCTACACAAGACCTCTGTAAAATGTTGAAGAGCAAGGATGTCAGAGAGAATCCTAGCCCAGCCAAGTTGACACAAAACCCAACTATCACAAAGCCTGAGGTGCTCTTGACCCAAGCTATGGTGCTCAGACAACCTTACAGGCAGGTGGAATCTGGACAGTGAACGAGGAACCTGCCCGAGATTAGATGCATCTGGATTATGGTCTTGATGAGGCATAATGAGTATACTTGGAGTGCCAGAGAAGGAGCACATCTGTCTTGGCCTGGTAGTAACATGTAGGCAGACGGATGAGGCTTTCTACTCCCATAAAGAGTTATAGTCTCAGAAAGAAACCCAGAGGGGCAGTGCTTCCGTCTTATAGGGTTGCTATGTGTTAGAGTGCACTTGATGGCAATGGCATTTGTTTGTTTGTTTGTTTGTTTCCTCCGGTCTTGGAAGAGGCACTGCCAGAGTATCCTTTAGTGGGAACATGGTGAGACCTTGTCTCACGTACTTTGGACAGGTTATCAGGAGGGACCGACCCTGGAAAAGGAGATCATGCTAAATAAAGTAGACGGTCAGTGACAAAGAGGAAGGGCCTCACTGGATGGACAGACACTGAAGCCGGGATAATGGGCTCAGCAGTGGTGAGGATGGCTCTGTTGTGAGGACCAGGCAGTGTTTCCCTCTGCTTTACATGGGGCTTCTATGAGTTAGCTCAATGGTGCATCACAAAAGGAACATGATATTGAACCAATAATGCTTTCATTGCCCTGCTATATGAGGGGTACACCCCTCCCCCAAATGAGATGTGATGTGAGGGGGATAGTTTATTTAGAGTTTGTCCCACCAGATCAGACTGTTAACTAAGCTTTCTATTTAGAGGTCCTGAAAAGATTGCCTAATAGTGTGAGACACAAAAAGCCTGACGTGGGGGAAACAAGGAGCTGGTTCTGCCACCAGGACATGCCTCTCTTGCCCCACACACTGACTCACCTGACCTCGCTTCATCCAACTTCCCTTTGTTTCCATGAATGAAGAGGGCCATGAATGGGCAGCAATTTGATGATGTAGAAGAGGTGAAGAACAAAACGAGGGAGGTGCTGTCAGCCGTCCAAACTGATGAGTTTGAAAGATGTTTCCAAGGATGGAATCACAGATTTGACAAATATATTAGGGTAACTGAGAGTACTTTGAAGGTATTTTAAAGGTATTTTAAAGGTTGTCTTGTATATATATATATATATATATATATATATATATATATATATATGTGTGTGTATGTTGCGGGAGAATTCCATTTTGGGTGGGGAGTTCCCCCTAGTATGCCCAAGGCCCTGGTGACATAGTTGTTACAGGTTGGGCTACAAATCGCAAGGTCAGCAGTTTGAATCCAACAGAGGCTCCATGGGAGAAAGAGGAGGCTTTCTACTGCCATCAGGAGATCCAGTCTCAGAACTCACAGGGGCCATTCTGCCCTGTCCTGGAGGGTCGCTGTGATGGTAATGAGTTTGCTCTTCAGTTTGGCTAACCCTGTAAACACTGGTGAAAGAAATCCACTCTCTGTTCCGCTGTCCCGTGAGCTTTCTACAGCCCTCTCCCAAGTGCAGATCTATGGCACTCTCTGCCACGTGCTGGTAAGCGGGGCTTACTAGCACTGAGTTTAGGATTGACCGGCATTTTCGATTCTTGGCTGATTTTCCAGAAGAATCCACTCCGACCTTCAGACAACCCTGGGGAGGGAGGACAACAACGGAGGGGCCTTGGAGAGGACGCTCGCTTTGCTCAGCGCATCCCTCTGCCCTCCTGTTTGGTCCTCACAGGAGCTGCGACCACATCAGTGGAACCGACCTCATTCTCCTGGTGCGGAGGAGAAGGCTGAGACCCGAGGTCTCCTCCTTCACAGCTGAGGGGTTGCTGACCGGCCCTGGATGACCTGGTTCTCCATCCAGGGTGCTTCCTGCTGCGCTGTGCTGATGCCCACAACCTTTCAGGAGGTCACCAAGGTGACCAGCGAGGCAATTACCATGGAGTTTCCTGTCCCCCTGAGACTGAAGGTGTAAGCAGGGCGGAAGCCAGGGGTGAATGCGTGGACGGGGTGAGAAGCAAGAGGAAGTAGAGAAGTCGAGAGCCTTCAGGGGACCTAGGTGAAGGTGGCACACACCGCCTGTGGGGTGGCATGCTTGTGATGTCTGCACACACACCTGCAGAGGGTGCGGCAGGGTGCAGGCTTGGTGGGGAGGTGCTAGGCCTTCACTCCCTATCCCGGACAAAGGCAGGGAAGAGCTGGCTGGGATGGGTCAGAATTGAGGCTGCAGATCCAGACAGGGGTGCCATGGCCATAAGAGAGGACCATGCAGGGAAAACAGGTGCCTTTGAGGGGTGGTGGGCAGCAGGGTTGGTACTTCTGGGGAGTGGCAGACCCCTCAGGATGACCTGATGCTGGTCACCACCTGAGGAGCAAATGATCCCTGGGGACCTGCTGCACGACTGGGCCTCACCTGGTGAATGGATGACCCCAGGGGTGGCCCTCCTATGCCTGTTCAGACTGACTCAGGAGTCGGGGCTATAGTCAGCGGGGTGGGGGGGGCGCATGGCCAGGGCGAACCAGGTTTCATTAACAGTGTGGGTTGGTGCCACACGGGAGCGGAGATAATTGCCATTGTTAATGGGGCTGTTGAGCAGCTACACTTTTGCAATTTTCTCAGTTCCCGGGGGTGTGCACACCCAGGGAGCATGTGCGGGCTGGGGTCCCATGGCACTTCCCTGGCCCCACCGGGCCAACCAGCTGCGGGGCTGCATGCTGACTCCTGAGATCACCTGGGGACCAATTAGCTAGCAGGACCTGTGCCAGCACCTGAGTGGGGGAGCCCTCACCTGACCTCCACACCTCTAGGCCAGAGCGGTATTGAGGGGACTTCTGGGGATGTGGTGGCTCTCCAGCCATGCCAGGAGGGAGGCCTGCTTTTTGTGTCTATGATGCTAGGTGTTTCCTTGGGGGAGTCTGGGGACTATCTCTCAGGACAGACCTGCCACCTCTTCACATGAAATCTCTTTCTACACCGCTCAACACCAGTGGCAGGGACACGGACACTCAGGGAGCAAGCCCATAAGGGCTCCGCAGGACAAAGCCCAGAGTGGAGCCCCTGTTGCTTCAGGGAAGGACAGGTCTGTGTCCAGTGGCAGGCTGGGGTGAAGGCACAGGATGAAGAACCCACGGTGGCATCAGTTTGGCACAAAGGTCTTGGGTCCCTGCCATTCTTTGTTTATGTGATCCCCCCCTTCCTTGTCCACAGGACATGGAGACTCCAGGCAGGCATGGACCCCAGGTCCTGCAGCTCTAGCCCAGTTCACTCTGCACCCCCTCCAACAGACACAGGGCACCCTCCCTTCCCACAGCTCTCCTGAAGGCTTGTGCCAGGCATGGCCCCAGCTGGGTGCCCCATCTTGAGAAACTCCCCTTGGCACATGTGGAGAAGGGTTGTTGGCTGCAAAAGCAGGTGCCCCTCCTGGTCCACTCATGTTGGAGCCCCCTCTTTGAGTTCTTAGGGGTACTCTCAAGGCTGGGGCAGGTCCCTGCTGCTGAAACTTTTGATGAGGTGTGTGTATGGCGGGTGGCGGTAACAGCTGTCAAGTTGTCTTGGAAACTGTTATCTTGAACACCGCTTGCCCCCAACATGGGAGGGCTAATATGACAGCGGACAGAGTCCCCCATTAGGGGTCCCTGTCCCTCCTGCAGCAGTGATGCGGTGGCTGAAGGCAGCCAGGGAAAGGCTCTTCAGACTCCTGTTCTGAAACTCTCCCATGCCCAGAGGACTCTCCTGGTACCAAGGGACAACAGGGAACCTGGCATCAGGAGACCAGGGAGATGTCAGGTAGCCCACCTTGATGGTCTCAGTCGCCCAGGACCACAGCAGCTGCATGGGCAGGTGGTGCTCCGACACTCAGGAGTCTTAAAGGTCGGAGGCAGAGGTGTACGGGCCCTCACCCTTGTTCCTAGCCTCTGGAGTCTGCTGGCCAGCCTGGTATCTGTGAGTATTCCCCCAACTTCCCCCTCACCATTGGGGTCTGTCATCCCCAGGGTCTGTCCCAGGCTCTGCTGGGTTCATAAGTCAGAAGTGATTGGGTCAGCCCTCAGCCTCTCCTGACACGGCCTCATCCACGAAACCAGCAGCAGCCCCTCTTTCTAAGCAGGGCCCTTTGCACACATCCAGGGACCAGGTCCCGCTTGCCCCCCGGGTCTGCCATGGTGCACTCCACACCCCAGTCCCAGTGCGTGGGAAGACCTCAAGTTCACTTCGACCCATCCCTTCCAAAGGACGTGCTGGCTGCACTTCTGAACCTGCCTTCTGCCAGCCTGGTGGGGTCCCCATCTCTGCCACCTGCTATAAGGGACCTTCCAGACTCAGCCGGACCTCTCCTCCAGAAAAATCAGAAATGACCCAGAGAACAAAGGGTTCATGGCAGCACTTTGCTCAAGAGTTCCATGGTGGAGCCACCCTCATGCCCACCCCTGGTGGGAAGGAAGCTTGTGTGTACCCACCGTGGAACACTGCTCGCCACGCGGAGACACGAGGTCCTGGCACAGGGCTGTGGAACTGGCCACCGGGTGAAGGCTAGCTGACAACTATCTCGTGATCCCACATGTGTGCAAGCATAGAGACCACCCAGGTTGGTCGCGGTTCCCCGGAAACGGGGGGCAGGGATTGGGGGAGTTCATGCTTTCTGAGAGAGAAGTTATCTCTATCTGACTAAGAGCGCCAAAGACCGGGCTCCGGAACATGACGACAAATGAAATACTCATCCAAAGTATCAGCTTCCTGTCGCCTGTCACGGCATGCTTGTCTTCCCAAGAGCGTGGTTTTCCTTGGAATCTCAGTTTTGCGGTTTCCATCGAGCTCCATGCTAGTGTCGCCTAGTCTGGGGTAGGGGGAGACAGGACATCTTCTGAGGGTTAAAGCCACCATGACAGGCAGATGCCAGCTGTCCCAGGCCAGTGGCCCATCTAGTTTCTGTCAGTGCGACCGCACCCACTGCAGCACCTCGGAGCCGGATCCCAGTGGGTCTTCTGACCCATGAGAAGACTACTGTCTTTTCATAGGGCAGGGGCATGAAGCCAGCAAGCCCAGAGCAGGGGCCTGGAAGTCAGCTTGGCTCGTGGAGCCCCCCCACACCCCGTGTAAGTGCCCCCATCCACGGGACCACAAATCATCTCCCTTGAGCCCCCCCATGGAGCGAGGCTGCCTCACCCTGCATGCCTGGCACCTGGCAACCGTCTCCGGTCAGCTGCAGATTTGATGCCATGGCAGTGCCAAAGGGTGTCATGCCATTTCCAAGCACACTAATGCCCAGAATTAGCTTAAAAGGACACAAGAGACCTGGGGGAAGGGGGCAGGATTGTTAGCGCTCACGACTTTAAAGGCCTGGTTCGCGCTGTAGGAAGAAGTCAAGCTGACGTAGTGTTCTGGCAGGGGCACGGGGGACGGGCGGCCCCATGGCATCACATGGGAAGACTCCAGACTCTCTCACTCTGTAAACCGGGTCCCCGTCGTCATTGCCCCACCTTTGCCCATGTTTGTTGTTCTCCTTTTACATTTTCCATGGAGACTGAAGATGTTTTTAATAAAGAGTTGAAAATCCACTTTCCTCATCCTTTCAAACTAAGCCCACTTAAAACGGCCCCGTCGCATTACTTGACTCCTTCCATTGGCTTTCCCTCCTTCCCGGCATGAGTGCAGCGTGCCCAGGAGTGTTGGCCACTCCCGCACTAGACGGACATGGGCTCAGAGCAGTCGCTTGGACGTGGCTGCTTAGAGTTGGTTTGAGGCCTGAGGGGGCAGGTCCTCTGTGCGGCTCCATGGGCAGGGCTTGGGGCCTGGACAGGGAGGGCAGGGCGGAGGGGTCTTCCATGAACCATGGGCAGAGGCGTGCCCTTCCTTGGGTAGCTGGTTGGATGTATGTTCATCAGTCCATGGCAGGGCCACTGCTCAGCAAAGAATACAGATCAGATGACCGATGGGTGGACGGAAGGGCCTGAAGATCTCTAGAGTGACCAGTCCTCTTTCCGCCACATTTGGAATTGGATAGCAGGCCCCCTTTGCCCCTGGGGTTGGGGGTGACACAGGTCACCTGCAGGAAGCAGAGGTGTGTCTCAAGAAGCATCAAGTGGATCCTCAAGGGGTGGGGCTCTCCCCAAGCTTCTTGCATTCACTTCCTTCTCTGGGAATTCACATGGGGGATCTCTTTGTGGGGCGTCTTCATCAGAGAAGGACTTCCAAATGGGAGGAATGAAGGAACACGGGACCGGAGCTTGACCCATGGATGTGTCTGCTGGTGACCCTGAGATTTTACCGGGAATGGCCGCTCTTTCTAACTGCCCTCCTTCTTGAGAAGCATTCTCTCTGATGACAGGCATAGCACAGGCCAGGCCCTGGGGCAGAGACTCAGGGGCCAGGTAGGCACCTCCCTGACCGTTCCCGCTCTTCTCAGCCTCTCCTCTCTGCACAGAGAACACGGTTCTTGTGCTCAGCAGTGGAGGCTTGAGAGGCTCATGTGGGCGCCAGCTTAGCTGCGCGTCAGCCTCATGCGTGTCTGGGTCTGGGAGCTCCCTACTTTGAACCTGGAGGGTTGAGCCGGGGTTGGGAGCAAGCAGAAGGGAAACTCCTAGCGAGAACAATCTACTGAGGGAACTGCACCACTTATTCCAGGTGAGAGGTGCCTCCCACCAGCCCTCGGAATTTGCAGAGACCTTAGATGTCAAATAAGCCCATCGCCCTCATTTGTTCCTAAGGTACTTCTCTGGTTTGTGAATATCAGTGTGAGTTCAAGGTAGCCTTGCCTGGCAATTGAACATTTGCGCTCTGAATGCATGAATGGATGGATAGATATGAATGGATGGAGAGTGGGGTAGCTGGCTGGAAGGAAGGATGGAAACTTCTTCCTGCTGAATGACAGGAATCCACTCCTGAGATTGGCTTCCTGGAGTCATACCCAGCCTCGTGGTGATGGGAGCCACCAGGTGGCTCCCACTCACAATGACCTCATGCACCACGGAAGGATGCACTGCTGGTCCTGTGCCATCTTAACTCTTGTGGATGTTTGGGGTCCATTGCTGGAGCCACTGTGCCAATCCAACTCACTGGGAGCCTCCCTCACCTTCAGCTAGCAGTCTGACTTTCTCCAGCCATTGCTCCACGTAGCCTTAGCAGTTCCCCTCCACGGCCCAGTGAGTCTAGTCCAGAGCCGAAGGACTTGGAGTCTGGAGCCTCAGCTGTGGCTCTTCCGACTGCCGTTCTAACTGAAGAATCCCAGGCAGGCTACTGCAGTTCTCCGCGCTCCCCTTTCCAGGCATAAAGCGCCCTCCCTCATAGCATCCCCGGATGGGGCAACTGTTTACTATAGCCAGCTACTCCCGGACAGGTCAGAGGCCGGAGATCACCCAGACACACCTTGAGAAGAAGCGCTGAGGACCTGCTTCTCCAACCTGCCTTGGACAATGGCCCCTGGAGCACAGCTGGATGCCCATGGGACAGCAGGAGGTGGAGTGGACCAGTGACGATTCTGAGAACTAAACGAGTGTGTTCCTATAGAGCCCTTGATGTCTCGGGGCAGCGGCTCAATCCTACCAACGGCCAGGGAGGACTTATTATGGCCTCTCTTCCAGCCTGCACAGGCCTCTTGCCTCGTCCAAAGATGTCTTTCTGAGTCCTGCCCAGGATCTTCCTGCGCTCCTGACAACCGCTGAGCAGTCTGGGCCGCAAAGTAAGCTCCACGCGCAGCCAACGCTTAGTGATTCGCTAGTAGCTAGTGGTAGTTGGTCACAGCCACCCATCCTAGGGGGTTGATTAACTGGGAGTCAGCTGAGCATTTTGTGTTTCTTTCCTGTAAGGCTTTTCAGAGGTAATTCCACCCATCATTAGAAAGGCAAACTTGGCCTTCCACCAAGAGCTTCTGCCAAAGTCATCATTTACATCAGGGAACTTTGTACCACACTGCGCTGTTCTCTCCTGGGGGGCACAGCGCAAAGTCCCTCGGTGGGTCTCAGATTAGGGTGAGTGTGTGTGTGTGTGTGTGCGCGCGCGCGCACGCATGTGTGTGCATGTATAGAGAGAGATTGACAAGAGGTTACTGAGCGTGTAGAACAATGAAGACCAGACTGTTGCGTTTGGAAGTGGTTTTCTGTGTAGTCTAGAAACGCGTGCTTCCTGGGCATGGGGGGCGGGGATGGGCTTTGGTGGAAGAGAGAAATGCTGTCCGCTTGAACCTCTGCCCCACTCTTACGAAACAAGGGCACTTTCACTTTCTCTGGCAGCCTTTCCTCCAGCTGCCTGGGTTCTGCGTCTTTAAGACAATAATTGCTGGATGGAAATTTGAGACTGTTATCTTAATAACCAATTACTCAAATAACTTTGAAATTGGCTTAAATTGGCTCGTCATGCTACATTTACCTGAATCTTTTTTTATGGGAAAGTTAGAAACAAGAAAGAAAGAAAGAACAAATCTTGGTGGTCTGTTTTGTTTAGAGTTGCGGAAGGGGCCTAGTTTGCAGCAGGCAAGTGCCGCGGGGTGGTCCCTGTGGAGTGCCGCCGCGGGGGCGGTCCCTCTGCCCGGCTCAGGTGGGCCCACAGGCCGCAGCACCCACCAGAGCGCTCTGGAGCCCAGGGGTCATTCTGCTGGAGCGAAGGTCTCAGGGTGCCACACACGCCAGCTAAATGCCCCACCTCTCTGCCAAGGTTCGAGCCTCAGTGCCGATTTCCCCCTTTTGGAAAATCTGTCTGTGGTGATGTAGCGTTGATCTCCAGCAGTTGTGAAAGCTTAAAGGTGAGAGGCACTGTCTTTAAGCTAAAGGAATTCGCCATTTATTAGCTGCTCGAACAGATGAGGGTGAGGAGCTCGTGGCAGTGTACTTGTGTTTTATATGTAGCTATAAAGTCGGTAATAGAATATTACATCTTTCCCTCTAATAGAGTCTTATATCCCCTCGTTTTTCTCATCGCCTAAGCTAAAGTGATGGGGATTCTGAACGTCCTCGGCTCGGGCTGCCTTTGCTTCCCGAGACTCGGAAATGGTGCTCCGTGCGCCTTTCAGGGAGACCGCTGGGATCTACCGTAGCTCACTGGATGTGAGGCAAGCATGTGGGGTGCTGTGCCCCACGCTATGTGGCTCAGCACCGACGGGAGGTAATGTCAGTGGGGTGAGGGTGGACAGAAACAGGCAGCAACATTCAGGGTTGCCCCTAGAACCCTGGCCCCCAATGCTTAGCTGACACCTGGATTTGAAGAGGCAGAGAACCCCCCTCTGCCCCCCCCTGCCGCCCACAGCATCGCCAATGAGCATGCCTGCAACCTGGCTCAGAGGGAGGCCTCTCTGGTGTGCGAGTTGCCATCCAAATGCAATTTTAGATTTTCAACCTGCAACTGACTCTCAGGACATGAGAAGCTGGAATATTTGCAACCTACCCCCCATTCTCCTTTGCCCCCACCCCCACCCCCCCACAGGGCAACAGAAGCCCTGTCTCCTTGTGAATCTGGGGGTGGGAGGCAGGCATGCTCCTATTTCAAGTCCATGGGAGAAGAACAAAGAGGCTCCCTAGGTGCTCTATGGTGGCCCCGCCATCAGAGAACACGTTCCTCAGCGTAGAAGCGCAGGACTGCCCAGTGGGTAGGAGTGATCAGGTGGTGGGGCAGCTGGAAGATGCCATGAGCTGAGAACTAAAGATCCCCGTACCCCCATGAGCCTAGCACACACGGTGCAGGGGCAGCACAGAGCAGCGTCCTGATTTCTCCTTTTCAGAGTGCTGGCCTGGGAAATGAGGGGGTTTAAATCCATACCTCCCACTGAGACTGTAGAGACCCAGGTGTGAAGGGTGGAGGAGAGGGGGACCAGCAGTGAGCCTGAAGCAGAGACCCCATCTTCAACCCTTCAATAGCCTGGAAGCTCAGCAAAGCCCGGCTGGTATCGGCCTGCCTGGTGTGATTGGGAGGACGAGATGAAGGGGCAAATAAGAACTGAGGTTTGGGACGTCTGAGACACTCCTTCTGAAGGTGAACCCGCATGGAGTGCATGATGCACCCAGGTCTCCAGACCCATTCTTCACGCCCTGCTCCAGGACGCAATTGCCTTGTCAGGAAACATCTTGGAATGCTCAGATGACAACCCATTTTTCTTCTGGACTAAGAGAAAATGTCGGAGAAGTTTCCAAAAGCCCAGGAACATAAAACCACAGAGGAATATCAGCTCACAAGCCCCCCAAAACACTTGGCCCAGGTCTTTGTATTCCAAACCGTCCAGCCAAAGGTTTTCTTGTTTGTGTAATAAAACATGGCTTTTTGGACAAAACAGATACATGTCCTAAAAACAAACAAACAAAGAAAACCAACTCCAGGGAGACCCAGAGACCTGACTCTAAGCCTAGCTACCTCCTTCACCTTGATGGATAGATGCCTGCTAGGCTGGGTGGAGGCTGGGCAGCCTGAGGCATGGGGGCAGGGAAGCTGGAGAGTCCAGGACAGCCCTCTGTCCCCAGCTTGCTGTCCCTTCCCTTGTGTTTGCCCTCTCTCCTCCTGCTGCTCTAGCAGATGTCCCAGCTGTGCCCTGGCATCCTCTGCAAGGCACTTTCCTGCGCTCTTTGCGGCCCACTTCCTTCCTGCCCAGTGCCCCCACTGGGTGGCATCAGATAGACCCGATCTTCTGGTTCCCGTTGTTGGTAGGGACTCAGGGTCCTGGAGATTAGACAAGGAGACAAGAAGGGCGCTAGCCCCATCTTCCTAGTGTTCCCCAGGCTATTCTAGGGGCTTGGGCAATGTCACCGTGACCCAGGTTTCTAAGAGTAGACAGGCATGGTCTTCCATAGGGAAAAGGCTCAGAAGATCCAAGGGTAAGTCTCAGCTGCCGTCGGGATCCAGAGGGACCGGCCCTCCCTTCAGATGGACACTGAGTGGCTTGTTCCAAATGTGTCCCTCTTGGATCACCTGAACCTGGATTGAGAGATACCATTTTTAATGTGTAAGAAGGATGGCAGTGTTTTCTCTAAGATCAGACTGTGGCCCAAACTCATTGATCATCCCAAGTTTGACTCTATGGCTTGATGATTTTTATCACTCAAAGAAAAAGAAATTGATTGCACAGTCCGGGAAATCCCCCTGAACTACAGCCAAACGCTGGAACAGGTTCTAAAGAAGTAGTTCACAGAGATAAAAGCAGCTAATCAATGTAACAGGAATCTGTCCACCCTGATCTCCCAAATTGAAAGATAATTTGACCCTCCAGCTGTGGCTTAAAGCCCACATCTTACCAACTGGCAGGAAGAGACACCCTCATCGTTTCAGAACAAAAGAGGCCTGGCCACCCCGTCCGTCCAGCAAGCACATCCCGGGTCCTGACCAGGGTTTCTAATGTGCTGGATGTATGAGGTGCTTCTTTGATCCTGAAAGCAGTGGTACTGGTATTCCAAATGCCAGCAGATTCAGCAGGTGTACAGATTTCCACGGAGCATCCAGGTTCAGAAGGTCAAAGGAAGGCACGCCTGGGGGCCTTCAGAAAGTGCTGGTGAGGACTGCAGGGACCAACAGCTCGCGGTGTGCCTGAAGGCTGGGTGAGGAGCCGCCCAGTGGCCTTCACGGAGCAGGACCATTGGTTCTTGTGCGCAGAGGTCACCATGAGGGGGGCTGACCAGGCAGGAGCTCACAAGTGGGCATCTGGCACCCCACCCCCACCTACCTACTGACATGGCGAGGCTCAGAGACCAGGGTGCTAGGTGAAAATCACAAGAGATGACACGATAGGGGATTGCATCATGACCTAGCAGCCAGATCACATTATTACATAACCGCTAAATTATATCATGGTCTAGCAGCCAGATCACATTATTACATAACCGCTAAATTATATCATGACCTAGCAGCCAGATCACATTATTACATAACTGCTAAATTATATCATGGTCTAGCAGCCAGATGGGATCATTATGCAACTGCCAAATTACATCATGTCATAACTGCCAAATCACCGAGGCCCAGCCGGCCAAGCTGACACCCAGCCTTGGCCATTGCAGCTAGCATTCACTCCTCAGCGTTCTCTACCGCCAAGGATGCGTCCTTCATGCCGCCATCGGCAGGGGGCAGGGTTCTAGGATCATCACAAACGCAGAATCTCATCAGATAACGAACAGTTGATAAGCGAGGAACAGTTAAAGGCCACCCTGAGACTCAGGCTTGGGTGGTGGCTGGGGTCGCCCAGCACAGGGAGATGGAGAAGAGGTCTTCGAGAGCCTTTCCCTCCTTCCCTCCCTCAGCATGGCCCTGTTGCCTGTGAAGAGCCTGATGCTCAGATCCGCCTGGCAGGTCCTCAGTCTCGGGTGCAGGAAGCTACAACCGGGTGGCCAAGGTCTGGCCAGGCCTTCCTCTGGAGCTGGGCCCTCTCATCAGTGCATGTCCCCCTGGCTGGACACATCCCTGTGTGTCCAGAGTCCCTAACTCATCCGTCCCAGGACAGTGGTAGTCCCACAAACAAAACACAGCCATGCTTTGTGCTCCGAATATCGCCGTCATTAGTGTCTGGTTTGGGGACCTAGTGGTGCATCAGAAGGTAGGTGCTTGGCTACCTGATGCCCTGGTCTCAGCACAGGCCCTGGGGGAGGAGATGAAGTGCATGAGGCTGGGAGGAAGGGGGCCTAGACACACAAGGGTTAAGCGCTGAGTTTCTGATTGCAAGGTAGGTTTGAATCCGCATCCCCCCAGAAATGACCTGGCAATGTGCTTCCCTAAAGATGGCAGCTGTGGAGACCTTCAGGTGGCTGCCCGCTGTCCGCAGGGGCACTGTGAGTCAGAGCGGACAGTGAGGGATCATCCCCTTCCACGCAGAGATCCACGTTCCATTTCCAGTCTGTGCACCACATGCGCATCACCGCCCCTCAGACAGTGGTGTTTGTGCAGCGCTTCCAGGGGAGGGCACCTAGGAAGAATTGCCTGGCCGCCGACTTCTGAAAGTCAGTCAATGACTTCCCTATGCACCACATGGTCAGGTCTGCCACCCATCCCTGTAAGGGGGCAGGACTGGGCAGCGCTCATCCCCTCATGATAGCAGCTAACACCCACCACCACCTGGTGGGTCCGTAGGAAACCTCGCCCCCCCACCCACCCCCACCCCCCATGCCCTGTCCTTACTGGCTCTAGCATGCATCGCTTGGAGTTGAGGTTCCTTAAGTGTAAGAAGGTAATGCCACAGAGGGAGGCTGGAAAGAAGCTGGCAGAGGGTCTGTGCACGTGGAGATAGGGGTTTCTTGGTGTAGGCCCATCTGCAGAGGAAGCAAGGGGTGTGTGTGGAGGGGGGGTTTAGAAGAGAAAAAGGTGTCACCCACATGTGAATTTCTAAGCAGAGAACACGTGGTTTAGACACGAAGAAGCCAAGGAACAGTGAAGATAAGCAGGCAAAGGGTCGCCAGGGCCCAGGGGAAGATCCGGCTCGGAGACTCTGGGCAATGCGATGGCTGGAAATTAGGGTAGACGGGCTCCCGGGGTGTGCAAAGCAGCTCTGCTCACTGGGGGCCTCCGAGCTGGGCTGCAGCCATGGCTGTGTCCCCTGTGGAAGTCCTCAGGCTCCCACTTTCCTCCTGCGGAAGAGGAGGCAGCAGCTGGCATCTCTGACGCAGACACAACAGACCACCTCTGTCCCCACGCACTGCAGCCTCTCATCTGAGCTGAGCAGGACACCCGCCATGTTCTATGCCTGTCCCCAGGGCCGCTGGGACCCTCGCTCCTAAACCCACATACTCAAAGCACCAGCCTTTACCTTTCAAGGGGAGCCCCTTTCCCGGCCTGAGCTGAAGCCTCACCTCGCACTTCCATGCTCAACAAAACACACAGGGCCACACGACCCGCTTCACAGGTCGCAGACGCCGGTGTCTACTGAATCAGTCCAGTCACTGATTCTTGACACCAGGCAACTTGGGGTGGCCGACTAAGGCCTAAGTCTCTGTCTGTAGCCTCCCTGCTCTGGGGAGAAACAGAGAAAGAAAGGGACCCCTGTGAGCTGAACCCCATCCCACCTCCTTGAGCCGATTTTCCAGACATCTCTTCTCTTCTATTTCTGGGGCCCCCCACTCAGGCTCCATCGGTCGGGGATGAAAAATGATGTGACACGTGATCTTTATTCTCCGGTGGACACACGCACCCCTGGAGGTGGAGGGCTCCGGGGTTTGGTGGCTCCAGACTCCATGGAGGGCAAGAGATGTGGAGCCGGAGTTCTGGAAGCGGTCCAGCAGCAGCTTTCCACTGGGACCATGGCCACTCAGGAAACGGCTCTGAGAACTGTCTCCCGGTGCCACGGCCACGCTTTCCAGGGGCTCCCCGGGCATGTGCTTCTGCGTGTGCACTTGCTGGGGGCCGAAAACCTGAATGG
Organism: Tenrec ecaudatus; assembly: GCF_050624435.1. Lineage (NCBI taxonomy): Eukaryota > Metazoa > Chordata > Mammalia > Afrosoricida > Tenrecidae > Tenrec > Tenrec ecaudatus. The sequence continues at coordinate 110,080,624 of NC_134545.1, read as the reverse complement.
GCCACCAGGTGCCGCGTACGTGCCGAGCCCGCGGGAAACGGACAGCGGGTCTGAGAGCTGACAGCAAACAGCTGCGGGGCCTCTCCACCTAATTCACATAACGAAACCAATAGGTTACGCTGAGGTTTCACGTTTCCCCAAACAAATTTATATGAAAAATGATATTAATTTATCCGAGATCGCGCCAGCCAAGACACAGATTTTTCTCTGTCACTTCGGAAGCAGGGGGCCGAGGGGGGTGCCTGGAACATTGCCCAAAAGAAAGAGAGGAGGAGGTTGTGTTTTGGAGGCTTTGGGGGTAACTCCTAAAGAGAACCTTTCAGTCTAGATCAGTCACAAAGGCCTTGTTTCCTGAGTGGGATCTCCACCATCCTTGAAATGCTAATGAGCTCATTCCCTTTTTCTTCCCCCAGTTCAGAGAACAGAACCTTCCAAATGGGATGCATGTGTTGGCTGCAAGTTCCAAATCTATCTATCTCTCTATCTCTCTATCTCTCTATCTCTCTATCTATCTATCTATCTATCTATCTATCTATCTATCTATCTATCTATCATGTGTCTATCCACCCATCGTCTATCACTCATCTATCCTCCATCCGTCCATCTTCCTATCTTCCTTCCTTCTTTCTCTCCTCCTCCCTTTCCTCTCCCACCCCCACCTTTTTCTTTCTTTCCCTCTATCCGTTTTGCTTCCTTTGTCTCTTCCCTCCCGTTTCCTTTGCTCTCTCTCCCTCTTCCCCTGCCTCTTTTGTCTATTATTTCTTTGTTTCTCCACTCCTCCAGCATCCTTCTCTCTCCTCCCACCATCCTCTCTCTCTCCCCACTTTCAGGACGGTCAGCCAGCACCAGTTCTCCATGGGTAACCCCAGCAAGAGGAAAAACCAGAGGCTTGAAATCTGAATTAAAGCCCAGTGGTTCTGGATAAAACTTCAATTTAGACGAGGTTTCCACTGACACACCATGAAGTCCGCCTATCCCCCGAAGAATGCACATGAAGGTCTATGCATGTCCCCAGCAGGGCAAGCACGGTGGGGGACCTTTGATGGGTCACCAGTTTGGAAGTCAAGGAGAAGACCGGGCTTCTGTCTGCACACCCAGCTGCCCACCTGACTGGGACCCTCCCTCATACTGACGAGGACAGACACCCACGTGGCCTTGAACACGCTCTGGGGTTGAGACGTGGCAGGGTCCTCGCCTCCCTTGAGGTTTGCCTGTGGTGAGGAGCAAGTGGACAAATGGAGGGACTGTGAGAGGCAGAGTGGGCAGGGGCCCAGGGGGTGGACACAGAAGGGTGGGCAGAGCTCGACTGGACCTGAGTGGTGTTTCTGGCATAAGGAGGCTTCCGGCACCATGTGGCCCCTATTGGTAGGGAGACACTACCTCACGTGAGCCTGGGTGTTTGGAAAATGGGCCTCCAGTTCATGGCTGCTTCCAGAGAGGCCTTGACTGTGACCCATGTTTTGTGTCGCAGGGACGCAGGTGTTGGTGCACATCAGGACCATGTGCCCCATCGAGTCCAGGGACACCCCCCCTATCCACATCTACTGCCCCCCTCCCCGTCCCCAAGGAGATGCAGAGACTCAGCGGCTGCCACAAGAGGCTGAAATAGACACCTGGCTTTCAGAGGGGAGCAGGACTGGGCGGTGTTTCAAACTCAGTCAGAGCTGACTCAGAAGCACCTAGCATCACTACCCACACCTGCTCTAAGCACTGTTTGGGTTGACTCCAAGTCACAGGGAACACCTGGGTTAATGCTGGCGTGGCCTCAAACCTTCAGCCTTCAGGTAAGCAGTCCCTTGAGTCACCTTGGTTTTGGCAGCACACCGCCGTTCTCCTGTTTATCGCAGTTTGTTTCCTGTGTGGAACTTCTAGAGTGTTCCTCTGAGTGGCTGGAGCACTGGAGAGACAGCAGTGGGCTGGAAGTGGGGGGCTCCTGTGGAGGGGCCCAGGAGGGGTCAGTGCAGATAGTGGCCCCCTCACAGACCCTTCCCATTACTCTTCATTTAATTCACCCTGATAACGAGCTGAACCTGAGGGCCCAGAACTAGAGGGAGGGGCCTTGGCGATTTCAGCGGCCCGCCCAGCTGGCCCTGTCTCTGCCCTTCCTCTGGGGCATGTCCTTCCCCCAGAGCCTGAGTACCCCGGAGATGGCCTCAAATATCAACACGCCCACCCCCCATCCCCAGGAGGAAAGCCTGTCTTGGCAGGAGAGACGGAGAGCTTATTCCTCTTGCAAAGTCTGCTCGACCCCTTCTCATGTTCAGTTGTTAGACTGTTTGGAGTCAAATTTAGAACAGCTGGCTCGCCAGAAACTGCTGGAACATCAAGAAAAAGGGCCCCGATGTGCAGTACATGGAGAAACAGTGGTTTCCATCCTGGGGCTGAAGGAGTCTCGCTGCTGATGGGTCTGGTCGCTGGGATATCCTGATGGATGGGGTTCACAGGCCCCGCCTCTGCAGACAAGGTGACAGCCTGCCCCCAAGTCCCCAGACCAAGGCAAAATGGCCCTGCTGTGGAGGCCCCGCCTGCTAGCAGAACTCACACCCCAGCCAGGTGCAGGACTCACACACTGGGTGGAGCCGGCATCATCCTGTGAGGAAACACCTCCCCTCCCGCAGAGGTGCCTGGATGGGTCCTGTTGACCCCGAATCAGCACGATTTTCGGAAATGCTTTCTTGAGCTTTGCTGGGTGGCTCCGTGTTTCTTTCCACACCATCACCTGGTGTAGTAGATCAATAATCATTTGTCAATTTGAGGATTAAAGGTGGAGGGGTGGAGTCCAGCTTGTCCATCAGCTCATAGCCAATGAGGCCTCTGTGTGGGCGTGGCCTTCTAAGAATTCTGGGAAATCTGGTACTTCCTTCTTAGAGGTGGGAGACATTTCTCTCTCTCTGCTACTCCCTGGAAGACATTGCAGCTGACAAGACACATGGAAGGACACTACTGCCCTGAGCTGGAGAAGCCACATGGACCTACTCTGATGCAACCCGACCTATGAAGCTGGAGAAGCCATGCAGAGACCCCTGCCAGTGCTGAGATACTCACAACACCACTGGACCCAAAGACTATCTACCCACTGGCCTGTGATCTTCTACATTCGGCATCATTGCATGTGTTTCATGAGTCCGAAGAGGACTTTATAGATTGGTATCGGACATATGGGCTAATATCTCAATTATGGACTTGATCTGGACAGGGCTGGGATGCTTTCTCAATGTTCAATTGCTCTTGTATATGAATCTCTTTCTTATACACATATGTGTGTCCATGGATTTGTTTCTCTAGTCCACCCAGACTAACACACCTGGAGTCAGAGTCTTGCTCATCCCCACAACAGAAGCATGCACAGAGGACGCTTCTCAGATAAACTAAACTAAAGCAAACAAACACAATTAAGTCACTGACTCATGCCAGCCTTACAGGTCCATGATGCGTGGGCCCTGTGGGTTTCTTAGGCCATGACTCTTCATGGGCTTGGAAGCCTCGTCTTTTCCCCTCTGCAAGGCTGGTGGATTCCACCGGCTGACCTTGCTGCTGGCAGGCCCAAGCATCACTCCTGTACAGCCAGGGCTCCTCAGGCTAGTCAAGCCCAGGGTGGATCTCTACCTGAAAGGCCATTTTTTGGTGAGGGGTGAGCAACCACTCATGGCCTCCGTTTCTTATGAAACAAAAAGCCAGCTTGCCATCACTGGGGGGTCAGCCCCCTCTTCACCCCCCCCATCATTTACCCCTGCCCCAAATATGATTCCTGTTGGTACAGCTCTAGTAGCACAGTGGGTGGCGCATGGGCATCCTGTGGTCAATATAAAGGTTGTTCCCCAGGTTGTCCCCCCGTATTATGTGCCAAACCTAAGGTGCTGCTTGCTGACACATGGCCAATGACCATACACTTGGAGGTCAGCTGCTTAAAGGTGGTCTCCCTGCGGGTTATCAGCCATCTAGAGCAGTCAGACCCTGTCCCACCCTAAGTAGGTCCAGCTCCCTTCTGATAAGGATAATGGATTGTTCCCCTGAAGGAGAACCCAACGACAAGGTCAAGCCAACTCAAGTCACTCCCAGTTCACTGTAACCCTACAAAACACCCCGGAGCTGCTCCCTGGCGCTGTTGAAATCAATCTTTATGGAGGCCCACAGCCCCTCTTTCTCCCACGCACCACCAGCCTGGGGTTGGCAGCTCAGGGCTTCACTCTGTCTGCCACCCAGCCTCCTCCCGCCCCCCGTGCAGGATTGTCAATCAGAAAGGAGGCTTTGGTTCTGTAGGAGGTACCGTGGGCTTAAGAGAGACAGGGGGGCAGCTCTGTCTCACTGCAGAGCCTCTGGTGTGGTGGAAGCATGTGAACTAGTTCACTGCAGATTAGCAAGCAGGCACAAATAAGCCTCTGCGCCCCTTGCTGGTTGGGTGCCCCAACACCACCCAGTGGTGGACCCCTACGATGGCAGGCTGTCTGCTCCCCTGGATGCTTCAGTTGCACCTCTGTCCACCATGGAGGACAACTCAAAGGCTGTTTCCCATCACACGCTCTGGAAGGGACCAGCCTCAGGGGTGCAGGGTGTTTCCTGTGGCGAGGCCCTATCAGAGGCAGGTGGAGTGAATGGTGGCCAACCATGCCTGCCCTTGCATCGGGCTCATTGACCTCATGGCCAGCGCTCAGCAGCGAAGGTTCCAGATAGGAAAGGGAATGTGAGTCCCCAAGAACTGGGGGTTGATTCCCATCAAGGTTCTCTGGAGACGACGGGTTTCTTGACCCTCTTCATCATGGGCCTGCTCGGGAAGTACTGGGCTGTGTTTTCCTAAGACATCCCTCCTTCGCTCTCGGCCACCCGCCAACTTCCGGTTCTGCCTTTTGGTTTTAATGCACCGATGCGACCGTGTACGGTGCACAGCTCCTGAACACACACGTACACACACCGACCTGCACCGTCACCTGCGGGCCAGCCGTAGGTGGGCCTTTTGGGTTCTACCTGTCCATACCCGATTCTATCTGCCGGAGCCCTCTTGCTCTCCTCTCCCCGTTCAAACAGTTCATTTCTTCCTGGCCCCACATGCCCCTTTCCCACACACACATTTTTTTGTCCTACCCCCTCAGTTTCTGGCAACCATTGGTCGACCTTGGCCCCTGTGCTTGCCTGTTCTTTTCTTGCTAATAGACATGGAGTCGATTTCCACGTAGGGCAACCCCATGCTTGGTCAGAGGAAACTGTGCTCTGCACATCTCCGACTCTTCTGTGAGTGCTTCTGAACCACCAGCATCATGGTGTGGGCACTAAGTCATGCCATGTGTGCCGCCCAGGGGCTCCTCTGCCTCTCCTGTCTGTGCGTTGTGCAGGATGGGGTGGACTCCACTTGCCAGCAGTGGGTGTGGGTGAGATCTCAGCTATGTGGGACCATACAGGATTTGTCCTTCCGTGTTGGACTGGCAGGTCACCCAGCCTACCATTTGGAAGGTTCATTCATTCTGTCGCATCTACCAGAACCTCATTCCTCTTTATAGGTGGCTCTATTCCAGAAGTCCTGTTGGCATAGTAGTTACTCATTGGGCTGTGATCCTCAAGGTCTGCAGTTTGAAACCACCATCTGCTCCTTGGGAGAAAGATGGGGCTTTATAGTCCTGTAAAGAGTTACGGTCTCAGAAACTCGCAGGAACGGCTCTAGCCTGCCCTGCAGGGTCACGATGAGTCAGCATCCATGAGACAGCAGCGAGTGGGTGTGATGTTCCAGAATAATGACATCCCACTGTGCGGGTCCGCCACATTCAATTGCCGCACTCTCATCGAGGGATACTCGGGGGGGTTCCACCTCCAGCAATTGCAAGTTCAGCTGCAACAATCACTGTGTACACGTGTCTGTCGGAGACCCTGCTTTCAATCCTTTCCGAGTTTATACCCAGGAGTAGAATGTTGGGTCATGTGGTGATTGACGTAATGGATTTTTTTTAAAGGATATAAGCAGAATACAATTGGGGAATGCTTCTCTCCTTGGTTTTGATTTTATATAAAATATCAAAATGAGTTGTGGGGCAGCATTCCACAGGAAGGAACTCACAAAACAAATGGCCAAGAATGGATTCCACCAATGTGGACACTGGCTGGATTTAGGATACCCGCCCACTGCCTGCACGTGGATTGTGACTCAGCCACGCTGCGTAGAGGGCAGGACAGAGCTGTCTCAGAGGGGTTTCAGAGACGAGTCTGCCACCTTTCTGGGTGCAGATGGTGCCATCATTCCCTTTGGGAGTGGCTGGTGGCTGGTTCAAACTACAGACCTTCCAGTCATCAGCCAAGTGCTGAAGTCAACATACCAGCTGGGCTCCTGAACAATGGATACAGGAGCCATCCATTGAAGATGGTTCTGTCTGAAAAGAGCACTTCCCCTTCTGTGGGTCCCTTCCCTCTGCTCTCTGGAACATGAAGAGAGGGGGCTCAGGACAGGTAGCAGCTGGCATGATTGCCCTGGCTGGGTAATTTGGTGGCAAGTAAGCTGCTGCTAAGTCCTGCTGGGGGACACACACAGGGTGCAGACATTCTGGATGGTGAGGAAGAACCAATGGGTCTGCTTCCAGGCTGGGAGAAGCCACCTTTTCCCTCTATGGGGAAAACCAGGGTCTCTGATGAGCAGTCCTGAGAATTCTCTGAGCGCTTCCTTACTCCAGGTTGGCCTCTGTGTGTGTGCCATTGTATCATGCGTAGTTTGTGTGATTACGAATATGGTCAAAATATAGAACTACCCCCGCACAGCACAAGTCCATTCTTACTTTATCCTCATGCCTGCTTCTCTCCCTGCCAGCCCGCCAGCCCCCTCCTACTCCCCGCCCCCAAACCCTGGCAACCCCCAATCTGAGAGCAGCATAGAATGGAGCCATAGTGTGTAACCTTTTAGAGACAGTCTTTTTCTCTTTCTTTCAACAGCATCCTCTGGAGAACTACGCAGGTTGCTGTGAGTATCAACACACCAGGCCTCTTGTTGATGGGGGAATAGAGCCTTGTCTGGCCAGTCTGTGGAGCCATTTACCCACTGAAGCTAGCTGGGAGGAGGGGTGTTGGTTTGCAAGGACCATGGTGAGCGACCTGTTTTTGTTGTTGGGGTCCTTGGTGTCAATGTCAACTCACCACTGTCCCGTGTGACAGTAGAATGCCCCCACAGCCTTTTCTGGGCTGCTTCCATGATCAAACAATGACGACCGATGGTGTCTTCTGAACTCGCTGCTTCCCAAGGACATCCGGCTCTGAGGCTTGTGTCCCTCACTCATCGTTGCCCCAGTCCCCAGTCGTAAGAGTGTGTGTTTCTGTGGTCCTCGGGCCCTACAGTTCTACCCCCCCCATGTCACATGTCTCTGTTAGTCACGATAGTTTGATTTGTCTGATCCTTTCTCCACGAGTGTTTCCATCCACGTGGCTTTGTTTCCACCCTGCTAACCTGCTGCCATCCCGCTGGCTCAGACTCCTGGAGAATGCACGCCCAGGGCAGAAGAAGCGTCACTCCTAAGGTCCCCAGGCTGTAAGCTTTACACCTTTCCGTTGGTGACTTTGAAGTGATACCAAGGCACAGCCATTCATTCAGTCATTGCTAGAATCACTGACCCTTCACACACACACACGCATACACACACATCCCCTGTTACTTCAGGACTCCATTCCAAGAGACAAGATGGGCCGAGGTCCACGTACAATCTGTAGGTTTCTCTTAGCAATAAAAATGGGGTGCCTGAGTCCAGGAAGGCGCGTCTTTCTCACTGACGGAGTGGGTTGTCGTGTGTGGCAAAGCAGAGGGGCAGCAAAAAAAGAGAGGAAGGCTCTCAGTGAGATGGACTGACACAGTGACAGCCACAGTGAGCTCAACCACAGGCCAAATTGTGAAGATGGTCCAGGACCGGGCAGTGGTTTGTTCTGGTGTGCATCAGAACTGTGGGTCAGAACTGATTCCATAGTGCCCAAGTTCAACAACAATTGAGACTATTGGACTAGCAGACTCCAGCTGGCCAGAGGTGCTTCCTTGACATGAGAAGATGACATTCTGGAAGCATCAGAGGTGAGGGACCCAAATGCCTTGACCTATGTCCTCTCTGCTGCTGCTGCCATTGGCTTCTCAGAACCTCTGTCTCCTCTGAAAGGACTGGTCACACCCACCAGTCCTCCTTCTCAAGCTCGTTCCTAGGATGTAAAGGTCCTCATCCAACCGTCCTTCCCAAGCTAATTGGAAACCAGTTCCGACCAATTCCAACCATCCTTCCCAAGCTAATTGGAAACCAGTTGAGTACAAATGGAAAGCTTGCTGATAAAAAATTTCTCATGAAACCAACTGAAGATGTTAAAAATAGTTACCTCCTACAGTATCAGAAGACTGGATGCTCTTGAACCATGGCGTTGGCAAAGACATTGAAAGTTCAGGTCCTTAGAGGTGAGTATGGTGAGACTGCCTCAAATACTTGGGATATATTATCAAGAGAGACCAGTCCTTGGGAAGGGGCATCTTGCTTGGCAAAGTGGAGGGGCAGCAAAAACAAAAAGAGGAAGGCCCTCATTGAGATGGATGGACACCGCCGTGGCTGCAATGACGGGCTCACACATGGCAATTGTGAGGCTGGCACAGGACCAACCGGGCAGGGTTTTGCTCTCTTGTACTTGGGCCCATACGAGCCAGAACCAGGGGACAGCATCTACAACCACCTAACTCAGTTTCAGAATTGCTGTCCAGGCCACTAGAGTTGAATGAACCAAGGGCAGTAGGTTTGGTTAGTTTGGGTCTGAAGGTCTGAAGAGCAAGCTACCCCATGGCTCCTGCCAGCTTCTTTCTGGAGTCCAGGAGACTCGCTTTATGGGGTATCTTGGGGAACAGTCATTCCACTAGACTTCTCCTAGTGCCTCTAACTGCTGCTCAGACATGCCCTCTGCTGAGAGAGAGAGGCCTTGGGTGAGAGCCAGCCTTATAACTAACCGCAGAAGCTGATGCCAAGAAATGGGCAGGGCTGGCCTAGGCCGGGCAGCCAGCCGGTTGTAGAGGAAGGGTGTTGATAAGAAGTCCACTGAGCTCCGGAATCATCTGGCACAGGCAGAACCTCAGCCCTCCCCATGGAAGCTTGCTGGGAGGTCTCCAGGTGGAACATCACAACACGTGTATCAGGTCTGAGCTCACTGGCCTGTCCTGGAAGAAGGGGCTCTCCTGTTCCTCTCCCTGACATGCCCTGCATCCTCATATCACCTCCAGGACTGCCTGGACCTCCCCAGTACCCTTCAACCTCGAGTCTGGCTTTCAGGAACCTTTGGGTCTTTGGCTCGGAACATCTACTGCCGCTCACTGGCTGGGACTAGGTATGAGGATTCCCAGGAAGCAGTTTCCATGGAAACTGCGGCCTCATGGAAGGTTTCAGAACTTTTGCCTCCTACTCAGAATGCCGCCGACATTCCAGAAGCATCAAGACAGGCACTAATTACCTGGCCTGAATTTGCTGTGGTGGACAGAAGAAAGACAAGCGTGCCCGATGCAGATGCAGACTGCCAGCCAGTGGTCATCAGCACACATGCAAGCTGCCCTCCTGGAAGCGGTCATTGTCACATGATCAAACTCTCTGTCGGAGGTGGCATCAGGGAGCACACCAAGGGTCCTGGCTCTCCAAGCACAGGAGGATTAGCCATTGTGCCCAGGTGGGAGGAGAGCTGCCCACTGGTCAACCTGGTGGGAACAAAGGTCAGGCCATTCCTTGATGCTACTACAGCTGGGATGCTGGTGGAGCCACAAGGCAACCCAGGATGACCAGCAAGTTTCAAACAGGACACTGAGCTGTCAGGGCCTGGTCTTGGATGCTGGCAGGCCAAGCTGGATGCGGCAGGTGGGGGATCGAAAAGCCTGCTACAAGAGCTTCTAGATCTGCATGACAGTGACTCTCAGAAGCTATCTGGAGCCTCTTATTCTAGATGCTTCTGGGAAATCCTGCATGGGAATACAAACCGCCCACCACCAGCCCCGGACACTTATTGTGGCCACGCCACTCACTGCCTTCTCCAGCCTCTTGTTCTCAGAGGAGGTGGTGGGGAAATCCCCGATCCAGAGCAGCACACCCCCAGGCCAGTGGGAACAGTTCAAACTTCACACCCTGATCTGCAGGCTGGGGGTGACAGATGACCCCTCTCACGGGGTCATATGTCAACTCAAAGAGGAAAGGGGGTATGGGGTCTGGGCTGCTCATTGTAGAAAGGGTCACCTTTCAATACCAACTTCTCAAACAAATCCCTGTTTTGCTCGATGTAATTGACTTCTAGATTCAAGAAGCAAGACTCAGTTTGAGCTAGGAGACCCTGCTCTTGTTTGCAAGTTCAGATCCTGCTCTGACAGACTAATGTGTCTTGGTCCGGCACATGTGCTCCCTAACTGTGCACCGGCTGTAACTCAGCCCCGTTCTGATGGAGCCCACATAAAGGGGGCACTTGTAAAGGTGGGATTAAATCCCGGAGCTCTAACAGCCCAGATGAAATCCAGGGGTCCTCCTGTTACGACAAGTCTGCCTGCTCTGCACGCTCATTCTGTCCGGGTTCACCAGCTCGCCTGCCCTTCCCCGTGACCTTGGTCATGCCTCACAGTGCTCCCTCTTCTTTCCCCGTGAAGACTCAGCACTGTCACACAGGTGTTGTCATGGATGCTTTTTCTAAGCCCCTTTCATCCCTTCAAACAGATTTCTCTGGAGATGCGTCAACTCTGAGCCTCCTAGACTATCTGGGATTTGCCTCCCCTCCCTGTGGACCTGGGCCAGTTCCTGCTTCTGGTCACTGTCATGGTGGAATGCCTCTGGGCCAGTTCCTCCGTTGATTTGCCATCCTGGTGCCAAGCTCCTTGCAGAAGGCAATGCCCAGCTGTTGGAGGTGGTTTCCTCCAGTGCCTGAAGCTCCAAGCACCCGGGTTTCCATTTGGCTTACTGTCTTGGGAAGGAACTCCCCCCCACCCTTGGCTCAATGGACTCAGGACATGGGTGGTTTTACTGATCTCCATCCCGCCTATCAGTGATCCATGGTGGCTTTCCCATCTGTCTGGGGGCATAGTGTCTCTGGGAAACGCTACCAAGCCATGGTGGCCAGCACAGGATTTATTGCATAGTGACATTTGCTTCCTATCCCCCTTCTACCCTAGTCCCTTCATAGCTCACGTTGCTGCCCCTCTTTAAATAAAGGATAGGCACTTCTACCTGGGACAGGAAGCAAACGCCAAGGAAGGGTCCTGCTATGTGTGTGCGTGTACGTGGGGGGCTGGCAGGGGAGCCAGGCTGCCACTGGACAAGCAGTTCAACAAACTTGGGTTTCTGGTCTCCCAGGGGTACCGATGCTCAGGACAGGGCCCGACTGAGTGTGGGTCTGCCCGTGTGCAGGTGCCCGTATGAGCTGTGTGGGTGGTGGGTGCACGGGAATGATGTGCGTCTATATGTATGGTGTCTGTGTGAATGTGTCTGAGTGTTTGCATGAGTCCGGGTGTGATGTGTACATGTGACTGTGTGGTATAGTGTTGGAATGGCTGCGTATGTGTCTATGTGTGCTGTGTGTCTGATGTGACGTGTGTGAGTTAGATATATGTAGTATGTACAAGACTTGTGCGTTTGATGAGCATGCAGGCACATGTGCCAGTGGTTTGGGCTGTGTGTGCCTATGTGTGTGTGTCTGATGTGTGTACATTTGATGGGTGTGTGTCACAGAGTCTGTGTGTGCACACTCGGTGTTTGTGGAGGATGGGAAGGTATAGAAAGCAACACCATCTCGGTTTTTCTACTAACCTTGCAGCTGATTTTTCAATGTTGAATCTAAGTCTTAGTTGGGGGGAGAGCACCCCTGGGGGCTCCCTGTTGGTCACCCAGTCACCTAGGTAGCTGAGGTCTTCTCAGCTCCACCTTGACCTCCTTCATCCCTCCATGACCTGGAGCTGAAACTCCACAATACCAGAGACCCAGCCCTCTCTTAGACTGCCCCATTGCTTGCCAACCACTGTAGACCAAACATCCAAGTGGCCTCTGCCCTCGAGTCGATGCAGCTTCACAGTGACCCTCTAGGAGAGAGTAGACCTGCGCAGTGGGTTTCTGAGATGAGCTCTTCAGGGGAGGAGAAAGCCCCATCCAGCTTTCTCCCAAGGAGCAGCTGGTGTGTTTGAACTGCTGACCTGGCCGGTAGCAGCTCAGCTACCTTTATACCACTACTGCCTATCCTGACACATGAGCAAGGAAGTCTAGTTCACTATCTGTCCTTGATGATGCCAGGGACACAGACTGCCCACCTTTCTCCTTGGTTCTCAGACTCCACGCTCCCAACCCGTTGCTCTGCTTGGATCTGAGTCCTTGCTCTGCTTGGATCTTCTTGAAAAGAAGCAGCTCTGTGCAAGGTCTTAACCTTATAGGTTGATGTTAAGTTGGAAGAAAGGGCTCCGGTTAGAAATAATTGCCGCTGATAACGAATACAATTAAGCGTCCAAGAATCTTGGAAACTCGTGTGCCGTGTGTGCACTTAGAACTGGCTCGCATTCCCCCCTTCACAAATGTTACGGTAATGGTGTCAACACTTTTATTTCTTCGCCCCCAAGCCGGAGGGGATGGCGTTTCCCTGCCGCCCAGGGGCTGCGGGGGAGCCAGCCCAGCTGCAGCGCACGTGAACCAGCTCGTGTTTCCTGGTGACCTCAGCTTCCTGTGCGGAGCGCGGGCGGACGCGGGGAGGGCTTGTAAAAGCGCTTGTCAAGGTGAAGTTATGAAGAGGTGCTGCCGTGTCAGACATCTGTTCCACGCATCACGCCGCGTGAGCGGGTGGGACCCGCGGGAGGGGCAGGCCCCTGCCATCCATTACACTTCTCCGAGAGTTGGTGCCAGTGTGAAGCAGGGAGGAAAACAAAAGAGGCGCCGCGGGAGGAGAGGGGCTGGTTTCTCCATTTCGGGGAGCAAGCATCCCATTCTCCTTTCGTTCTGGTTCTCTTTGTGAGATGGACCGAGGGACTTGCTTCTCCTGCTCACCCAACTCCCTGCCAGGGAGTCAGCGCCCGCTCAGAGCCACTCCAAAGGGGACAGGGTAGAACTGCCCCTGGGGGTCCCCTAGACTCTCACCAAATTAGCAGCGCTTTACCGTGACCCTGGCGTCTTCAGGAGGGCTTGGCTCCTCTGCTGTGGGTGTCCCATTTGTCTTTATGTATTTCTGTTTTACTTTTTAAAATTCATTATTGAGAGTGAATACATATATCTATATATAACATTCCATAGTTCAATCACCGTCATGCAGGATTGTACAATGGCTACCATGATCAGTTTCCAAACCTTTTTGTTCTTCCTTGACACCGTCTCCCTTCTACCCGCCGCCACCCACCACTGTACCCCCACCCCACCCTACCCCAAAACCCTCATTCTACTTGCTGTCCCTACAGGTTCATCAATCCTGGGTTTCATGTACCAAAACACAGAAAAATATAGCACATCTTCCTGAGGGTGACTTCCAATGATGCACGCCTCTGAGGTCCACCCTGAGCTGAACACACAGAAACGAAACAAAAATGGAGAAATTGTTGAAAACAAGATCAAGCCCAACAGGCATCAGCGGGAGGATCAACTGCCGAAGTTTTAACTGTGCAGTTGATTCCTCTGAACATCCATGCTTGTTTTGGGTTTGTTTTTGCTCCTGCACCATCCATCAGCAGACTGGAGAGATGAAAGGAGAGAAATGAAACATCATCCCCGTTCAGTCTGCAGAGTACAGACGGCTTGGGTTTGCAAACTGTTCTTTATTACATCCCGAATTACATTAGACTCCGTCACTGCCCTGGTGACATGTGTTTTGTTAAAATGGAAATACGTATTAATTAGGAAAGGAAAAATAGATAGAAATGTAATAGACTCAGAATGCTTCCTCGTAGGAGGTTCTTTTGGATTGGTTTCCAAATAAACAATCTAAGCAGGAAATATTGCTACCTGGCTCACACACGTGTGCATGTGTATACACACACACACACACACACACAGCTACTTTAAACACCAACCTTGACATCCACTTTGCAAGCCTTCAAGCCAGGAGACTCCAAGTGGTATGCTGCTCAGTAATCCTCCCTGGCTTCCCCTGTCCAGTCCCCTCCCAGGCACATCGTATATCAACTAGCAGTTCAGACAGTTCACAAGCCTGGATCCATCCCGGTATGGAGGCTGTGTCCCTGATCATGGGGTGGGTGCCTCCTGGATGGGAAATGAGCCTGGGCCTGGGTGCAGTGGGAACGGTGCCCGAGTGACTGCTCAGAGGGCCCCCAGGGCTCAAATGAAGGTCATGGGAGGGCCTCAGAAGGGCATCTCAGAGAAATGGGTGTTTCAGGTGGTCATAACCGAGAGCCCCCACCATCCTCAGATCGTAACCCCTTGCAGGTCTCATTTATCCAGGCAGATGAAATAACGTTGATGGAACAGCCCAGGCCTCCTGCCTCAGTTTCTCTAATGTCAATCATGAGTTGAGTACTATTGATCATCAAGGACTGAATTTAATCTCTGGCAGCTCCTTTTAGAGATTCTGAGTCTAATCCAAAGTGATGAATTAGAATGCATATTCACATTATGCAAAATTATTCCAAACAGATGGTGAAGTCCATTTAAGGGCAAATTTTTTCTATGTCTAAGAGCAAGTGCAGCTTGGGGGATGTCTACAGAAGAGATCTTTATGTTTGCCCTTTGCAATCATCATCAGCCCCCCTCCTCGCCCTTTCCAGTGACCGACACCCCTGATTGTGGATCTGGGCACTGGCCCCTAGAGCTAGCGTTGCACTGGAGCATAAAGCCGCTGCTGGCCCATGAGCCAGGCGTCTGCCTTCGTATCTTCTCCTGGGCCTCCGCTGGATAAAGTTGCAAAGTCTCTGCTCTGCACCCCCTGCTCTTGAGTGAGGCTCCCTCCATGAACAAATCTACCGCCGCCGAGCCGGACCAACCCGGTGCACACCGCCACGGTCTCTTCTTCCCTAAAAGGAGGGTAATTGTGCCCGGAGGCCTGGCGGGAGCTTTCAGTGAACTGGCATCAGCTGAGTCCTCCGCATGGTGCCTGGGGCACAGAGGCAGCCTCTAGCAGTACCCATTGCTTTCGTTGTTGTCATCAATACTTCCATCATGAGATACTAAAGCGCACCTTGCCATTTCCCAGCTCTCTCATCCACCTGCCTGGGTGTAATTAACATGAAACTGATTTGCCCCCAGATCAAGACAGCCAGGCAGAGCAACCTGTGAAGCCAACCTGGCTGAGAGATGTTTTGATGTAGTCTGCATCCCCGGTACATGTTGTTCATCACTCCGAAGTGATTGGTATCTGGTGGACGCATGGCCTTTCATTCAGCCGCTAGTTATTGATGTGCTGGTGCGCAGAGAACAAGCGGGGTGTACCATGGTTCTCGGATAAGCTGGGTGGGTGCATGGGGGCTAGATGGGCAGGGAGAGTCCCACTGCAGCTGCTCTGGGACCAATGGCGCCCATGAAGGTTAGTGCTCTTGTGGGGGAGTGCTAACAGCGGGGGATGAGCCATCACTTGATGCTGGGCTGTGGGCCTGATGGTTGCATCTTTGCTGCCCCTCCACTGTACCAAACACGATGCTCTTTTCTAGTGATGGGTCTTTTATGATGATGGGTCTGAAGCAAATCAACTGAAGCCTTGCCATCGTCACTTCTAAGGAGCATGCTGGAATCGGGGTCATGTATGGTTACCACAGGGATGTGGTGCGGGGTGGGGGGGTCAGCTCCCCTCTGGTTGGCTCTGACTCATGGGGATCCTATGACTACAGAAGCAAACACTGTCCTATCCTGGGTCATCCTCCCAATTCCTGCTGAGCTTGTGTCACTTTCTGCAGACACGGTGTCTGTCCAACTCCGCGATGGTTGTGACTGACCTTCCACTCTACCTGTGATGCTCTTCTCTAGGGACTGGTGCTTACAGAGAATGCGTCTGAAGTAACCAGACAAACTCGCACCTCGTTGCTAAGGAGCGTTCATTCTGGTTGCACATCTTCTGAGATAGATCGCTTTGTTCTTCTGGCAGTCCACGGTACTTTCAAAATTCCTTGCCAGCAACATCATTCAAATGCATCAAATCCTCTGTGGTCTTCCAACGTGAGGGTGGATCATAAAAGCATGGGAGTATCTAGCCAAGGGGATTTTAAGTAGGACTGGATTCTTGCCCATATAGAAATCTCTACTGTGTCACACATCACACACTTACACACACACACACACACACACACACACACACACACACATCCAAGGAATAAGTGTCTCACCAATCTCACAAGACTGTATATTCTTGGGTAGGAATTAAGAATAGGTCCATTTTGATAATACTAAAGAGAGGAATTCCCAACTATTATCATATAAGGAAACTTCAACAACGTGTGAGGGAAAGTTCCATGATCCTTAATCCCCTTTTCCCACCAACTTTGGGAAGCTCTGCCCTCCGCCCACCCCACCCCCCACCCCCTCCCACGGACCTCAGAGAT
The DNA here is from genome assembly GCF_050624435.1 of Tenrec ecaudatus. Taxonomy (NCBI): domain Eukaryota; kingdom Metazoa; phylum Chordata; class Mammalia; order Afrosoricida; family Tenrecidae; genus Tenrec; species Tenrec ecaudatus. The sequence continues at coordinate 110,064,168 of NC_134545.1, read as the reverse complement.
AGTTGATCCTTGACCAATCCAGATTAGAACTGCTTGGGTCCCCTTCTAGGTGGATTTTATTTTCTTCAGTGCCAGGTGATGCTGAGGATCTTCACGGGAGCCGTTGGTCTCTCCAGTGAATTGCACGTGCCTGTGAAGAGCAAATGTCTTGAGAATGATGAGGGCAATGAATGCACGGATGTGCTTTACACAATTGATGAAGATGTGGATTGTGATAAGAGTTGTATGAGCCCCTCATAAAACGATTTTAAAAAAATGTGACCCCTCGTGGAGTTCCTGCATTTTTCACTGGGTTAGTGAGATTCAAGGTTTACACGTAACTGCCCTCGTGAGATGCACGCAGAGTACCCCCGGTCAGAGGGGAAGGGCTCCCAAGATGCAGAGAGAGGTCTTGACGTTGCACAAAGAGGTCGACAGGTCCTGTAGACCGAGGTCTACCCCCTCCGTTGCCACCAGTTGAAGACAGAGACCCCACAGAAAGGACCACGGTGGTAAAGAGAAAGAGAAAATCGGTGGAGTTGGCACTGTAGCTATGCAGCAAGGCCCGAGCCTTCCACCTTTGTAGACGTGCCTTTCTATCTCTTATTGAAAGTGTGTACAATAGAACCTTGGGACAATTGTGAGGAGGGTCCCGGGATTGGGGCATTGTTTCAGTCTGTTGTGTGTGGTTACTATGGGTCGGACCTGAGCAGATGGCACCTAGCGACAACAACATACAATATAAACAAGTTTAACATCCAGAATAAATGTCGAAATGTTCACAGCTCTTTAGGTTATCAATCAGATTTCCGGGCAATAGTCGGCTATTAGTTGTTAAGTTTGGAGGAGTCATTTAAAAAGGATAGGTAAATCCCTCAGGGCCAAGAAGGAGAGAAGAAATACCAGGAGGATTAGAGGAGGGTGGGGAGGGAAAGGGGAAGTTGATCACAAGGATCAACCTAGAACCCCCTCCCAGGCGGGACAATAACGGAAAAGTGAGTGAAGGGCGATGGAGGATGATGTAAGATATGGAAAAAGTAATCTATAACTTATCAAGGGTCCATGAGGGAGGGCAGTCGGGGTAGGGAGGGGGAAGAAATGGGGAGCTGATATCATGGGCTCAAGTGGGAATTTTGAAAATGATGATGGTGACATACATGCAAATGTGTTTGACACATTGGAGGAATGTATGGATTGTGATAAGAGATGTAAGAGCCCCCAATAAAAGTATTTTTAAAATGTGAATTAAAAAAGAAAGCCAAGAGAACATCTCAAAAAAGAAAGGTGCTCGTGGGTTTTTCACTGTGTGAGTGTTTGGTACGTCAGCCCTGGGGCTGCTCAAGGATCTACTATTATTAAGGTTTACTTTTTAATACAGTTAGTCAATCTCTACCATTTAATCTAGGGGCATAGACTATTTGCATTGAATACAGTTACCAATGGTTGAATTTAAATATATCTTGCTGCTATTTCTCTTTGCCCCTCTGTTTCTGTTCCATTTTTTCTCATTTCCCGTTCTTTCTTCATATTAAGAGGGTTTGCATCATACTTTCATTTTATCACCACTCAGGAGCGCAGGGGTTGCAGTGAGTTACCCCTTGGGTGGCCGACCAACCTCAGAGTCAGCCATTCAAACCCCCCTGCGGCCCTTTGGGAAAAGCCTGAAGCTGGCCCTTCCCAGAAAGGCGCAGAGCCTCAGAAACTCCGGGGAGGGGAGCCTTTCCTTGTGTTATACAGTTGTTATGTCCCCTTTGTGTCTAAGAGAGCTTTCTGCTGGGTTTAGAATCGTGGCTTAGTGTTTCTTTTCTTCCGCTCAGTGGAACACAGATGTCACTCCATTATCTCCTGGCTTTTGATGTTCTGGCAAGAAGTCTCTGTGATTCTCAAATTCTCATTGTCATGTTTTTCTGTAGACGATACTTCTTTTCTTTGGTTCCTTTTGAGATGGTCTCTGATCAGTAGGCTGCGTCAAGCTTGTGTTAGTGTTTAAGCCAAGCTTGTGTTAGTGTTTAAGCCGCTCTGTCTACTGGGTGTTCTCTGACATTGGGGGTTTGTGCTTTGTTATCACGCCTTTGCTTTTAGTAAGCGCTTGGACACGACCTCATCGAGTGCCTCTGTCCTAAGCACTCCTTCCTTCTCCTGCGATGATCGTTCTGAGTCTATTGGAACATTTGGTTTTGTCCCACATCTGTTGAGGGGTGCTCTGGGATGATTTTCCACCTCATTTTTTTCCTTTTAGTGTCTCACTTGGAGCAATGTCCGTGGACTAATCTTTCAATGCAGTAATTGTCCTATTGTTCCATTATGGACGTTTTGCTGATATCTCAATCAAAAAATTAATCGTGATAAATTCTCTCTTTCTAGCATTCCAACATTTTCTTTATGTGTTCATCGTCATCATGATCTGAACCTCCCTGTGGGTCCAGGCACACCATCTACTGTGACGCTCACTCTCGTCACGTACTCTTGTCACACCGCTGTTCTGACACTTTGCTCTGTTGGTTCCAACACTTGAGGCATCTGCAGATCTGTTTCTGTGGACTGTCTTATCTCTTGAACGGGGCTTCCCCTTCCACCCGCTCCCTTTCTTCCTCTTGCTTTCTTTATGTGTTTTCTGCCATTGTTGATTAAGCGCAGACTAGCAGCCACTGAGAGGAAGAGAAAGCGTGGTCAGAACAAACCCGCGGTGGCCCGTGTCTGGTCACGATGTGAAGTGGCAGTCAGTCTAAGCAGCGACTGAGTTACCTGGGATTACATGGCCGCTCTGTCGTGCTGAGGTCACCACAGACTGGGAATCCCTCCAGCTGTGGTGGTAGCTACCTAGCCTATGGTGGGAACATGACTGCCAAACGGCTTCACATGCTTCCTCCTCTACGTGTACCCTCAGCAGGACCTGCACACGTGCATACCTTGAAGGGCCTTCTTTCTGATCTTCTACTTCCCCAGGAAAAGAAGCGTGTACTGATCAGTTTGCTAAAATGTTAACCCCCTCCCCACCTTTTCTTACTTGGATTCACGGTGTCTGCCTAGCTCTTTTGCCCATGCTCTGGCCCAAGAGACCCTGGAGTGTGGCTCTCAGGAGAGACTTGTCACCAACCATAATAGTCATCTTGTGACCGTCATTCTTCTAAGCACTCATAGAGTTTGAAGACTTTGTAGACCGCCCATGTTTTTTCCTAATTGTGCTGGTGGCAGTAATGGATGCTCTCCTGAAATTTCTATGAACTAGATGGAAGAGGAGACTCCCATTCAGCAGAAGCTGGGATATTAACGTCTGAACTCTCTCCTCAAGCCCAGATGTAGAAGCAGAGTCGTGCTGGGATCCCTGAAGCCACACATGGGAGGCGGGCCTCCCGTCACGCCTTCTCTAAGTCCCTCAACCTGGCCAACGGCTTTGCCCTGTCATTCACCTTCCTGGAATCAGTGGGTGAGGTTTTGTGGAAACATGGTCATTGGGATGATAGACAATGAAGAAAAGTGACAGTTTCCAGATTCAGAGGCGGACATGGTGGTAGTGTGAACCCTTCTCACGGGTCGGTTTGGGGCAGTATCTGCTTTTTAAATGTGTGTGTGTGTGTGTGTGTGTGTGTTTACTTGCTTTACACGTGTCTGGTTTGCTCTTGGGAAGACCAGACACTTGGCACCAAGCTGACGCTATTAAGGTACAAACAAGCGGTGATGGGTTTGCTTGTCAACCACACGGTGTGCTTGGATGATGATATTGTCCTAGGAGATGGATGAGGGATGGCAACCAGTGGCGGGTGTTGGATGCCACTTGGCTTATTTCCATCTCTAGAAAGTATTAGGATCAGATTTTGTTTAACGATCTGTGCTTAACTATGTATGCAAAGCCTGTGGTTTCTGCCTATTACATAATTTTCCACCATCAAGAAAGAAAGTACACAACGATAGAAATTCGAATTAGAATTGCAACGAGCAGACTGAGAGCGCTTTGAGTTCCCTCCTGGGCTGGGGAAATAGTCCTGCCAGACACCCATGAAGTGAAACTATCATTAGTTTAGTTGCTAAGTGAATTTAGTAGTGTCTGGATCATATTTTAACAGTGAGATGCTTCTTGGGAGTTTAGGAAGTTTGGGCTGGGCTGGGACGGGCGTGCTGATGAAGTCGATGGAAGATTTTTTCGGTGCAGTCCCTTACAGTTCAGCATTTGTAATAAGGGCCCCTCACTGAGGGGCGGGCTCGGCATCCATACGTCTGCTCAGTGATGACACAGAAAGTAATAGCCACTCTGGAAGCTTGGGTGGTAGAGGGTGTAACAGCCCTCAGTAGAGCTGGCTAATGACTTTCCTCCAGCCCATTCTCCCTCTCTAACTCTTGTCTCATCATCTCCTTGAGATTGCTCTTCTACATTGGTTCCCATCTAGGTCAACAACATGCCTGTACGCCAGATCCTAGCTGGGAACCTGGGAGGAATCATCTTTTCTTCTCATTTACCTCATTCCTCTACAGCTGTTTGTCCTTGCTAATGGTCGTCACGTTGATTCCGACTCATGAAGACCCATGTGTGCTGAGCTGGATTGAGCTCCACAAGCCTTTCAGAGATGGATCGCCCACCAGCGGATCTGTCTCCCAAGGTGTCTCTTGGTGAGTTTGACCTGCCAGCCTAACAGCTTGTAGTGGACCGAGAGCTTAACCATTGGTGCTATCTGAAGACGTCAGTGACACATTCTCATTTCTTAAGATCCATGTTCTATCCCCTGCCCTCCCAGTGATGCTCTTCTGTGCACTTATTTCATCACTATCAACTTTCAATGGCACTTAGACTTCAAATACATCTTGGAGACTTTCCCTTGGGCCTTTCCCGACATTCATCTGGCGACCAGGTCATGCCTCTCTGCTTATGCTGTCTCCTCACCGTCCTTGTCCCTTCCCAGCTCGTCTGACACCAGACTCTTCCTAGTGGACACTGTTGCTCCAGAGCCTCCCTCTCTTCAGCCCGCCTCCCAGCTTTCCATCTGCCACATCCAGTGTGCACATGGATTGCCTGTGACTTGTCCGCAGTGAGCAAATCAGTAAACACACCACTCCGGTAGCACACAACCCCTTCACGGATCTGTGGTTGGTTCTTCCTCCTAAGCACGCCTGCAACCCTGCACTTCACTCGTCATGAGCACATGGCCTGTGCAACCCAGCACCAGCTCTAGCTGTGCAGAGTCCCAGTGACCAGACCATCCCTTCCCATCCCTCCTCCGTGAAATTTCTGACCTAGTATGTCATATCCTGTTTTAGGGTCACCTCCCATCTCCCCATGACCTTCCCCATCCAAGCTGGAGCTTCCCGTTCTGAGTGCCAAGAAACTTAGCCTGTGAGAGTGTGTCTTCCAAGATTCCAGTTGATCCTTATGGCCTGGGAGATGCCTAGCAGTAGGGACTGCTCACTCCCAAGGCCTTGTGCCAAGCCTGGACATCTGGGGTCCTCAAATATGTGGACTTGACTGTAAAACAGAGACCCAAACCCCATAGGGCTGGGAAGAGGGGCAGGTGACTGGGATAAGAGAAGCCATGGGCAGCGGAGGGAGGGCACACATGGAGAGGCTGGATAACAGCCCTTAGAAGAAGGGATGGGGAAAAAAGGAGAAAAGAAAAGATTGTCCTCTGGACCAGTCACCTCTTCCTACTCTGTTCTTCCTGGGGAAGAAGCCAGGCTATATTTAGAAGGGGTGGGAAGTTCATTGTCAAGTTTATGATTCTAGGACGAACTGAGAAGGTGGGTTTTGGGTTGTTTTGTGTTTTTTTTCTTTTTACCAGTGTGTGCAATTTCATTGTCTGGCACATGTTTCACACTGGGCCATGTGAGTTCTCAAGGGCTCTCATGGCTCCAAGATTCTGTGAACTAGTCCCAAGTACGTCTTGGAAACCGAGCCGTCCAAGACAAGATGTTGCTTTCCAAGGTGGCGAGGCTCCCATACAAATGCTGGCGATGTACGTTATTACCTGCACGGCTCACGACAAGCCCGTTACCTGCTGATAAACTCCATCCGCAGCACTGCGGCGAGCTGGGGCAGCAGCACCCAGCCAAAAGGGGCAGGCTGTGAAGCCCACAATCAAAGTCACCCGCAAAAGAAAGATCTGAAGGGAATGACCCGAGGGCTCCTCCTCCAGTCTTCTGCGCTCCAGCGTCTGTCTGGGCACATCTGAAGAAACAAAGAACTCTACAGAGAAAAGGCTGGCTTGGCAGGGAGCCTGGCGTCCCACTCCTCGCCTCCTCGCCTCCTCGCCTCCTCGCTGTCCTGTCTTGCTGGCTCTCCTCTTGCTTGAAGCAAACAAAGCGCCAAAAGGGGCTTCACCTGCCTGACTTGCCTTTCCTCCTCTGGCTGCGCACTGGCTCTGGAAAGGGGAGCCCTGGTGGAGGCAGTGTGCTGTGCTTGGTATTTACATTAGCTCCCAAGGTCCTCTCTCCTCCTCTCTCCTGCCCCCTCGCTCTCTCCTCTCCTGCTTCTCATTCTCTCTCTCTCTCTCTCTCTCTCTCTCTCTCTCTCTCTCTCTCTCTCTCTCTGCCTTCCCCCCCCCCCCCTCTGCCCCCATTCTCTCACTTCTTCCTCTCTCCCTCCTCCCACTATCTCTGATGTCATGTCTCTGAGTGTGTCTGGCTCCGGCTGTCTTCCCCTTGGACAGAAAGAACACAAAGGGGTGGGGGATGTGCGGGGGGGGGGGGGTGGCGGTAAGTTTGGGAGGATAAGCGTGATGCTGTTCATAAGGCCATATTTCATCCCAGCAGCTTGGTTGGATCCACGACAGTGAAAATCTTCAACTCTTCCCCTCACCCCGAGGATCAAATCTACACTTTCCCCTGGCTGTGTTTTATGGGGAGACACTTTAAACCCATAGGCAGGCCAAGCCAATGGGGAAGAAAGTTGTGCATTCTGAAACGCTGCTGAATTAAGTCAGGAACCTGCCTATCTAATTTGCTGCTTTGCTCAACTTGACCCAAATGAATTTCTGGGTAAACACAGTGTATGAAGAAGCTTTGAATAATTCTATTAAGTGAAATGCCAGGGCGTTTATTTTCCATTTTATTGCATTTTCTGAACACTGTGTATTCTAATCATATTGAAACGTTTTGTTTTCAGGCTCTGCGGCAGGGGCTGAAGGCTGAACCTCAGAAGAATCGAAGGGTTTGTTCAGGAACGAATCACAAGCCAGCGGCATTTATCCCAAGTTTGTTTAACTGCCCTACCCTCGCAGGCTGGTGAAAACCCCACTGCACATCACGGGCCAGGGGCTCCTCCAGGACTCCGTGGCACTTTCTGGGTTCACTTGGATCAGAGGTACCATGAGAGCATCCCTCCCACGCCGCCGCCCACCCCCCCCCCCCCCCGCAATATATCAACACTCCTGGTTCTCGTTGCAGATGGTGGGGGCAGAGGGCGGGGGGAAGGGAGGAGAGAAAAGCACGGCTGAACTTCTTGTAACCTAGAAGTTATTGCAGCTTTGACATAAAATCCCTGCCAGGACTTCCCTGGTGAGGGCCTATCACTGCACCAAGAAGGTCCCTCACTGAGGGGGGTCCTCTCTGGCCAAGTTCTGGGGGGAGGATGGCCTCATAAACACAGAGAAACTGTGGTGGGGAAGCCAGGCTTAGCGTGCTGTTAACCTCAGCTCCGATGGTGTCACAGACACCGAATCGCTTTTCCAGCTAGCTGGCATCCCGGTGTGCATGGGGAAGTATCCGGGTCTTCATCCTCTAGGAGGAGAGTGGTGTAGCTGGAGAGATGCTACACTCCCCTTCCCCTCGCTCCCCCCCCCTTTCCAGCACTGCAGCTGTGGCATGCTGGTCCCTGGGATGGAGAGTTGTGTGAGTCTGAGGGACATGGGGAGTGACCGCCCCTCCAGGAGGCGGAAGAAAGATATTCTAAAATGAGTTATGGCGATGGGCACCCCATTTTTGTGCAGTTGTTAAAACCGATTGACTGAATTGTTTTCCTTGGAAAGGGTGGATTGTGTCACGTGGGAAGTGTATCTCCATTACTTTACCATGTTGAACAAACAATGGCCATTCCCCGCCCTGCTCTGTGTGCCTGCTCTCTGCAACCTGTCAGTGCAGCTCTTCCCACACCCGGGAGAGCCTACAGCCCCACCCGGTCAGGTCCAGGGCCCTCCAGGACAGCAGTGCTCCACCTTCCTCAGACAGGTCCTCAGGTGGTGCTGACCCCCCAACCATAAAATCATTTTTGTTGCTACTTCATCACTGTAATTTTGCTACTGTTATGAACCATCATGTAAATATCTGATAGGCAGGATGTATTTTCATGGTGACAAATTGAACATAATAAAAGCATAGTGATTAATCACAAAACAATAGGTAATTATATATTGTGAAATATTTATTTCTAATGACAAATAAATTGAATTTTGTCTTGATGCATGGTGTAGCATGAGGAACAGTATTAATATAACAACAGTAAACTGCATTGTTGCATTTAGCAATAGTATGTGTAAAAAGCCAACATCAGTGTGAAGGTGGAGATAGTTTCTTTCTCACTAGATCAGCATATCTGCACATGGGTGGAACCTGCCTGGAAATGGATAGAGCGGTGTCTTGGTTCCTAACACCATCAGAAATATGTGTTTTCTGATGGTCTGAGGCGACCCCTGTGAAAGGGTTGTTGGACCCCCAAAGGGGTCATGACCCACAGGTTGAGAACCGCTGCTTTAGGCCTTTGATCAAAAGCCCTGGAGTAGGCATTGGGCGCCTAACTGTAAGGTCGGTGGCTCAAACTCACCAGTCCCTTCATGGGAGAAAGCGGAGGCTGTCTGCTCCAGCAGAGATTTACAGCCCCAGGAGCCCTAGGGAGCAGTTCTCTCTGCACGCTGCAGTTTCTCTGTGTCCCAATCAGCTCCAGGCAGTGGGCTTGCTTTCTACCTTGCATTGGGCAATAGGATATGCTGGATAATCACTTATCAGTGTCGAGTCTTGTCCCCTGAGAGGACTTCCTTGTCTCAGCTCACTCTCTCCCTCTGCTCGCTTCTGTATGAAAACTAGCTTAGGCAACCTCGCCGGATGATGAGAGGCCATGAGTGCAGCAGGGCTAAGCCCCCCAGCCAAGACCATCCTAGGCCATCTGCCAGCTTTCTGCAGAGCCCAGCCAGGGCCCGCCTAGTCCAATCCAGAGCAGCAGAAACCATTCAAAGGACCCACTGTCAACTCCAAGTCTGGTGGATTATGACGCATGGTGGCCCCAGGTATGTGCTTGATAAGATTTACAATGATTGGTCTTTCAGAAGCAGCTCAAAGGCATCTCTCTGTGGCTTTGAACTGACAACCTTTTGACTAGTCGTCAAGTGCACAACCATTTGCATTAGCCAGGGTCCCCTTCTGACCCAAAGACTCATGAAAAAGCAAAACCAACCACTGAGCTGTGTGAAGTGCCGTGGTGACCGTTTGATGGTGATGACGGGCACAGTTGACAATCTCGTTGAGATTCTAGCAGGAAGAAAAAAGATTAGGTGGAAGATTATACAAGTGACACAGGGCACCCATGATGCCATCCGGACTTACTCTTTCCAACAAGGACCTTCTTAGTCTCTTTATTTTCTGCCAAACCACCCCCCTCCATAAAATAGTCCAGACCCTCAGTTACCTTGGTAAGAGCCTGCGATGGGTGAATGTCTGCTTTCCGGTGGTACGAGTCATTGTTCCATAAGGCTATGAGAGGAATGTAAGGGAATGATGGTGGGGACATCTGGTCTTCTCTGTTCACTCTTAAGGGGATGGGGGGGGGGCTTGTAGCCCATGGGTAGAACCAGCTGTATTTTGTGTACTTGGGTCTTGGTTCCCAATGGGTCTGACACTTGCCCACTCCAGTGTTTAGGAGAAAGCAGGCTTGGGTAAATGTAGAGTTGTGACTGTCACACAGGGTCTGGCTTAGGAACGTCCCCTCTGCTGTCTGTGCCCCAGGCAGGGTGTAGCATGAGAGGAAGGGCCTATGGTCAAGACACGACGTCTCTATGTCTCTGTGGAGCAGGCCTGGGTCAAGAGTGAGGATAAGGGTTTCTACCTGGGCAGAGCCAAGGTCGGGCGCATGTTTCCAACTGCTTGTGCGACGTTTGTGAACAGGCAGGGAGCTTGAGGGGAGTGACGTGGAATCCCGGGAGCTCTATCAGCTCTCTGGACTAGCCAGTAGCCAAGAGAACCCCAGCAGGCAGGAAGGCTGAGCACTAACAGAGCAGGAAGTTCTCTGAGTGCTCCTTATGAGAAAGCCACACCCTCAAGGAAGTACCTTCAGGCTGGGACTTGATTGACAGCCAGGATATCACATGTGCATCTGTCTTCAAGCTGCCATACAGTGACCTCACCACCACCAATAGCATACCTACCCTCCAGCACCCGAGCAGGATGCAGGGTACCATAGTACACGAAATTGGCAGATGGATGGTAAAATTGGATTAAATTTTCATGTTTGATAGCATGTGGGCAGTCACTGGAGGAGTCCTGTTGGAGTAGCAGGTAACTCGCTGCCCTGCTAATCACAAGGACAGAAGTTCCAAACCACCGGCTGCTAGGAGGGAGAAAGAAGAGCTTCTGTTCCTGTAAAGATGCGCAGCCCGGGAAAGCCACAGGGGCAGTTCCTCTCTGTCCCATAGGGTTGCTGTGCATAGGAGCTGACGGGACGCTAGCGAGTGGCTACTGACCAGCCCAGAGAGCTGCTGGAGCCTGCCGTGCTTCTACTGACTGTGGATCCACGTGACTCTGCACCCGCCAGCCTGCGATCTGCCTGCATTCTGCATCAGTGCTTGTGGCTGTGTGAGTCCAAAGAGGGACTATGGATGGGCATCGGATTTGTGGACTTGAGTTGGGCTGGGCGCCAATGCCTTCCTGCCACATAATTACATCTTGATATGAAGCGCTTTCTTACACACTGCATGTACTTAGTCAACTGGGCCAGCTAAGTCCCTAGTCTCCTGGGCAGCATAGCTCTGTGCAGTGTACAGATGAACAGTACTTCCCAGCCAAGAGCAAATGCTCTCATTTTCTTCTCCCAGATATAAACCCTAGCCTGTGATTTATGCGTGGCTAACATCCCTACTCCCGAGCCCAGCCCAGCTCCCGGCCAAATTCCTTCTGTCTATGGGAGACTGGCTTCCTCCATTTGGTGAGAGTGACGGCCCGTATGCTGGATAAACTCGTATTTTTATTGAAATCTCAGTGTGTGCTCGAGGTCCCGGCTTGGGAACCAGAATGAAACCAAAGCAAACAGCTATGCAGCTTTTTTGAGTTCCACCGTTTACGGCTTACAAATGCAAACCAGGGCCTTTGAGGGGCCTTTGGAGGGCAACGCGTTACCTCTGGAAGAGTCTGAGGGCACTGAGAAGGAGCCCCCGGGCATTTGGAGGAGGCTTTCCTGGACTCTACAGGCTGCAAGTTTGACTTCCGTTGTCACTGAAGGCGGTGTCACCGTGGCTTAATAAGAAAAATTATTAAAGGATTTAAGAGATTTCGTCGGTAAAACCCAGGGAGAGAAGATCAATACGATTCCCCAACCCCCACAAGTCTCTGAAGTATTGCCATTTAAGGCGAATCTCCTTCTACAAGGAACCAGGTAAAATCGGAAAGATGGAAACCAACCGACCAAGAAAAAGATCCCTCCTACACACACACACGCACACACACACACACACACACAGACTCACACACACACACACACAGACACACGCACACACAGACACACACGCACGCACACACACAGGCTCACACACACACAGACACACACACACAGACACACACACAGACACACGCACAGACACACACACACAGACACTCACACACACAGACACACACACACACACACACACACAGACACAGACACAGACTCACACACACACACACACACACTGTCTTCATTATCCTCTAGCTTAAACGGCAGGCGGCCTAAAGTGAGGGCTCGGGGCTCAAACTTTTAAAGGAATCCACATCTTTACATCCATTTTTAAAAGGTCTCATAACTAATGAACTCGGATTTCTTTGGGCACGGCATAAAATCCATTTGTACAGTTTTTAATTAAGAATGCAGCCTGTGCAATTAAAATGAAGGGAAGGGGCTTCAGCTGCTGTCCTGTGAGATTCCAAGTCTAAAAAATTATGATAATGCTGTGTGTCCTGAAAGCCTTCTCTGATGGGACAGCACCCGGGCGAGAAGTCCTCCAGCCGCGGGAGGAGGATTTGCATCACGTCAGCTACGAGGAGCCTTTCACTGTGATGTGTCCGGGTCTGGTTTACCACCAGTCTCCCCAGCATTCGCTCTGGGCTCAGGGACCCGGCTGTGGGATCGCTGGCTATTGAGCTCGGAAAGTAGATACAGGGGTGAAGCTCACAGTCCGTAATGCAAACACTACCGTTGGGGCCCGGCCTGGGGACCCTTGATGTGGGCTTTAATATTTAAAGTTACCAGTGCCATATTAGAAATATTAAGATGCTTTCGTGTTGAACTGATTAGAATTACACTCAGAATCATGAATGACACGAGGCGAACAAGCTCTCCACTCACTCACCACCTGCCACACACACACACACACACACACACACACACACACACACACACACGGGTAAGTTTGTGGAGACGTGGTTTTCTTTTTCAGAAACACTCGGGGTGGGGACATTGGTCTGTGAGGTGTGGGCTGTCCTCATTTTTGACTCCCCGCTGCCTCCCAAGAGGTCCAACTCCCATCCCTAACGGAGCTAGGGAAGTGGGGCTCCCCTGGAATTTGGGACCATCTTCTTTCTCATGACCCCAAGCCTGAGAATACCTGTAAAGACAGTTCTCAGTCGCTGGGGGAGTGGTGTCCTCAAAATGAGTGACACTGAGCCTATCTCGTCCTTAACGTTCAGGTCCACCTCTACACGTACCCCGCGTGCTGTCTGCCCCCATATGGAATCCCACGCTGCTCCGGGTCAGCTCAGCCCCCTCTCCCCACACAGAGTGCGCACACAGAGCCAGGCATCTGGCTCAAGTACAGCCATCCCTCCGACATCCGAGGGCGAGCCAACAAGTGCATCTATAGAACCACGGAACCTTTAATGACACAACAGGATCAGAACGGAAGCTGCTGTTTCTCCGCAGCCTCCTTCGAAGTCTGACTCTTCAGAGGGTGCTATTTCTATCTCTCTAACCCCGCCCGAAGAAGGTGGTGCTCCCAAATTTATTTTTATCACGCCCAAACGAGAGTTCAGGCACCTTCCGGGGAGTGATATTTGGTGTGTTTCAAATACTCTGTGCTGTGGCGAGTAAGCCGGCAGCTGGATGTGGCTGGTCGTCCAACTCTTCTTAGCACGATGGAACTATTCAATTGTATGACACGTGGATTATATGCCAAGGAAACTATTTAAAGGAACAAGTCTGGAGGATGTAGACCAGGGCTTCATCCTTGACCAGGGACAGTCTCACAAAACGGCCCTCACTGCCCTAGAAGGATGGGCACGTTTATAGACGTGATGGGAAATGCTAACACTGCTGGTTCCTGCATGACCCCGCCAGTGCAGTTCACACTTTCCTTAAAATATTTTCCTCATCAGCCCCCTTGACGGCACTGTGTCTGTGGTAGTTACATGATCTGTTGTCAATGTGAGAGGGTTAAGAGCGAAGGGGAGGAGTCTAGCCTGTCAATCAGGTCACAGCTTGATGGCCTCATTTGGAGGCGCTAAGGAGATAACAGCTCCCTAGAGGCAGGACACAAGCTCACTCCCTGAGAAACATGGCAGCTGACATGATACATGGAGCTACACTAGTGCCCTGAGCTGGAGGACCCACGTGGAGACTCCTGCCAGGGCTGAGATGCTTACAACGCCACTGGATCCACAAGACTTCCCACTCACTGGCCTGTGATCTTCCTGCATTTGGCATCATTGCATGTGTTTCATGAGTCTGAAGAGGACTTTATAGACTGGTAGCAGACATATGGGCTAATACCGGACTTATGGACTTGATCTGGTCTGGGTTGGGATGGTTTCGCAAATGCTCTTGTATATAAAGCTCTTCCTTATACACATATGTGTGTTTATGAATTTGTTTCTCTAGCCTACCAAGACTGACACAGCGTCCTTCAGGAAAATCCATCAAAACGACTTCTACCACAAAACAGTGGCCCGGACCCTCGGATCTGACCTCTCTGCAGGGAATTCAGTAGCCCAGCAGGTCCTCTCTGTGGCCTACATTTTGATGGGGCTCCTTTCTGAAGGCTCCCAAGGAGACGAGGTAACTGAATCTGTGAGACCGTGTCTGCACCCATCCACGGGTGGCAGAGACCTGCTTAAGGCCGTGCAGATGGGAACTGGAACCCCCGTAGCTATCCTCACTGTTCCGCTCACCCTGATATTGGACGCTGGACCCCAGACCACACTGGCCATGCCACTGTCACAATCAACGGAGTCACACATGCTTCCTGTTTTCCAGTCTGCCATCCTGGCATCTATCAAGGTGTAATCACGTTACGAAAAGTAGCTGACATCTTGTAGGAATGAACCAAACATGACTCAGAGATCTGAGATGAGTTTGCACTGTTGAAAAAACGCGTCGCGCTGGTAGACCTGTCCAACCTGGGCCGGCCACAGACTTCCACTTGGCAGGAAGCACCATGTCGGCGGGGTGCCATCATCGGAAGCACAGAAGATCAAGGTGTGCCAGCACTTGGCACACAGATGCACCAGCCTCCTCACCGTGCATGAGGGCTGCTCCAAGATAGGCAGCCCATCTGCACCATCTAGCTTATTTCCCAGTGCACAGGCCCAGAGAGATGGGAGACTCTTCCTCTGCCCCCACCCTCTAGGACAGCAGTTCTCAACCTGGGGCTCTTGACCCCTAGGGGGGCCGAATGACCCTTTCACAGGGGTCGCCTAGGACCATATTTCTAATGGTCTCAGGAGCCAAGACACCTCTTCTCTATCCGTCTCCAGGCAGGTCTACCCACCTGCAGCTCTGCCCCCTTACAGGGTCACCACAACATGAGGCACTGTATTAAAGGGTGGCGGCATTAGGAAGGCTGAGAACCACTGCTCTAGGACATCTCAGAGCAAAATAAGAGACCTTGCTCCCTGGTGGAGGCTCCAGGCTAGTATAGGAGCTGGTGCTGTCTCCTCTGCCCCCACCCACAGGCTCCATGGGCTCTCCTGCTGCACAGGAATAACCTCTGAGGAGCTGGAATGAAGCTGTGAGAGGGAATCAACTTGGGTAGGCTAGGATTCTCTCATGATAGGATCCAACAGTGTGTTCAACCTCATGATGGGACCCTCTGCTAAGCAGCCAAGCAGTTGGTCTGGTCACAGTCTTTTTTAAAAAATCATTTTATTAGGGGCTTGTACAACTCTTATCACAATCCATACACACATCAATTGTGCCAGACACATTTGTACATATGTTGCCATCATCATTCTCAAAACATTTACTTTCTACTTGAGCCCTTGGTATCAGCCCCTCCTTTCCCCGTCTCCCTTCCCGCTCCCCCTCCCCCATGAACCCTTTATAATTTATAAATTATTATTATTTTGTCATATCTTATACCATCTGACATCTCCCTTTACCCACTTCTCCGCTGTCCGTCCCACAGGGAGGAGGTTATATGTACACCTTGTAATCTATTCCCTCTTTCTCCCTCACCTTCCTTCCACCCTCTCGATATAACCACTCTCACCACTGGTCCTGAGGGCTTCATCTGTCCTGGATTCCCTGTGTTTCCAGTTCTTATCTGTGGCAGTGAACGTCTTCCAGTCCAGCTGGATTTGTAAGGTAGAATTGAGATCATGATAGTGGCAGGGAGGAAGCATTCAAGAACTAGAGGAAAAGTGTATGTTTCATCATTGCTACACTGCACCCTGAGTCCCCACTCCACACTCCCCCTCATTGACAGTGCTATGAATTTTTTTTTTTTGTCTTTGATGCCTGATACTTGATTCCTTCGACACCTTGTGATTTCATGGGCTGGTGTGCTTGTCCCATGTGGGTTTTGTTGTTTTTCAGTTAGATGGCCCCTTGTTTATCTTCCAGCCTATAAGACCCCAGATTCTATATCTTTTGACAGCCGGGCACCATCAGCTTTCTTCACCACATTTGCTTATGCACCCGCTTTGTCTTCAGTGATCATGTCGGGGTAGGCTGGTGTGCTTCTTCCATGTGGGCTTTGTTTCTTAGCTAGATGGCCACTGTTTAACTTCAAGCCTTTAAGACTTCAGATGCTATATCTTTTTACAGCCAGACACCATCAGCTTTCTTCACCACTTTTGCTTATGCACCTACTTTATCTTCAGCGATCGAGCTGGGACAGGCTAGTGTGTTTCTTCCATGTGGGTTTTGTTGTTTTCTCAGCTAGATGGCTGCTTGTTTGTCTTCAGGCCTGTAAGATTTCAGATGCTGTATCTTTTGGTAGCCGGGCACCATCAGCTTTCTTCACCATATTTGTTTGTGCACCCATTGTCTTCAGCGATCGTGCCAGGAAGGTGAGCATCTCAGACTGCCGAATTGTTAGAACAAAGTGTTCTTGTATTGAGGGATTACTTGAGCAGGGGCCCACTGTCCATCTGTTTTCTTAATACTAAATCTATAAATATATGTACATAGATCTATTTCCCCCCTCATCATATAGAAATATATTTCCATCTGTATATGCCTGTATTTAAATCTCTATTACTACCCTTGCCTCCTAATTCTTTCCTGTATTTCTTTGTACTTTCCTCTTGTCCCACTATCATATTCAGCCTTCATGTGGGTTTTAGGAATTCCTCTCGGTTACATTGCCCTTGATCCAGCCCTGCCAGACCTCTTATGCCCTCCTTGCCACTGATTTGGATCACTTGTTGTTCCCTTGTCCCTGGGTTTGTTAATACCCACTTCCTTTCCCCCACCTCCCCTTCTCCCATGTACCCCCAGAACTGTCATCCCATTGTTCTCTCTTCTGGCTTGTTTATCCCACTGATCCCTTCCAGGTAGACATGCTTTGCACCGTCACAAGACTGAGTACGACAAAGAAACAAAAGAAAGTAGAACCATAGCTACAAAATACAACAACAACACAAAAAACCCCATATAAATAGTTCAGGGTCTATTTGTTATCCCTCACAAGTGTTTTCCAGTTGAGTCTGATGGGGTGCCCTGCCCTGGCACCACATCTCATCCATGGGACTTCATTGCTATGGTCCCCCCCCCCCCCGCTTCTCTGCTGCACGCCACCAGAGGCTGGCTTCGGCATAGTGAGCTCAGGGTGGGCACAATTCCCACTGTGTGTCTCTAGTGTTGTCCCCAATGGTGCTATGGGTCAATGAGGAACGCTGTGTCCCATGGTGAAGCTGGCCCTATAGTCATCTCTGTGCGTTGCTGTTCTGAGCAGGCACATTGTCCTCAGGGATGGGTGAGCCAGGATGTGCTTCACTCTCCCCGCCCCGCTTTCCCCACCCCCCGTTGGCTCCTGTTTGCTCTGATCAGACAAGTCCCTCTTGTTGAGCTGTAGCTTCAGTGCTGTGCTCTGAAGTGAAGTCTTCTTGAGGGAGGGTGGTGCTGTCCACTTAGTTGGTAATGGGGCTGGCCTCTCTATCGGTTCCCTGCTTCTTGTCAGTGTATTGCATTCTTGTCTTGGAGCTCCGGGTTGAGGTCTGGTCCCTCTTTTCCTGTGGAAACACAATCAACACCCTCCCCCTCTGTGGGTTAGTGCCCTGTTCCCCGGCCACCCATATCGTTTTTCTCTCCTCCTTTTTGATGGGCTACCATATGTATCTCATATGTGTCCCTGAGTTTAGTCTTGCCCCTGCCATATTACCTAGACCTCGCCCCAGGGATGTATGTGTACAGAGCTTCGTCTCTATGCCCTTTTTGAATTTTTTAGGCTTACATCACCGGACTCATGTAGTACTTGTGCTTTTGTGCTTCGCTTACTTCACTTAACATAATTTCCTCTAGTTCTTCCCATGCGGAGATGTGCTTCGTGCGTTCATCACTGCTTTTTAGGGATGCGTAATACTCCACTGTATGTATGTACCAGAGTTTTTTAATCCATTCGTCTGTTGATGGAAATTTGGGCTGCTTCCAACTCCTTGCAATTGTGAACTGTGCCGCAATGAACATTGGGGCACAGATGTCTGGCCGTGGTTTGTTTTTTGCCTCTTCTGGCTAGATGCCCAATAGGGGATTGCTGGATCATATGGTAGATCAATTTCCAACTGTTTTAGATCTCGCCAAATCAATTTCCATAATGGCTGTACATACCTACGGGCCCACCAGCAGAGGACAAGAAGAGTTCTTCTCTCTTCGTATCCAACACTTGTTGCTTTCTGATTTCTTGAATTGGGCTAACTTGGAGGGTGTTAGTGGTATCTCATAGTTGCTTTAATTTGAATTTCTTTATGGCTAGAGATCTGGAACATTTTCTTATATATTCATTGGCCATTTGGATTTCTGCTCTTAAGAAACTCCTGCTCAGGTCCTTTGCCCACCTCCTGAGTGGACAATTGTTTTATTTTTTTCATGTTGTAGGTTAGATATTAGTAATAAGGCCTTTGTCTGATGTGTAATTGCTAAAGATGTTTTCCCATTCTGTGGTCTCTCATTACTCTATTGGCGAATTCTTTTGATGTACATAAGTGTTTTATCTTTAGTATATCCCACAGGTCAATTTGTGCCTCCTCTGTGTCAGTGTCCTTTCCAATTTCTGATAGCCTCTGTAATCCCTGTGCCAAGGTTCTCAGGTTTGTCCCAATGCCCTCATTGATGGCCGTCATATTTTGGGGTTTTACATCAAGGTCTCTGATCCACCTTGAGTTTATTCTTGTGTATGGAGTGAAGGTCTTGCTTCATTTTTCTGCAGCTACGTATCCATTTTTTCTAGCACCACGAATTGAAGAGGGTATCTACTTCTATTTTCGTATATGTACCATGTGGACTTGAAAAGAATGTGAATTGTTATGTATTTGGGTGGAGAGCTCTGTAGATATCTATCAGGTCAAATTGTCTAATTGTAGCCTTTAGATCTTTAGCCTCCTTGTTGAGTTTCTTTCCAAATGATCTATCTTTCTTAGAGAGCCGTGTATTGAAGTCACCTACTATAATTGTTGAAGCTGTAGTTTCTTTTTTCATCTTTTGGAGTGTTTGCTTGACATATTCCACTGGATGCTTGTTCAGCGAGTAAATGTTTAGAATGCTTAGTGGTTCTTTCTGTAATGCTCCCTTGAGCATTATATGATGTCCATCCTTATCTCTTTTTATGGTTTGCACCTTGAGATCAATTTTATGCGAGATTAGGATAGCAACCCCTGCTTTATTTTGAATTGCTGTTTGCTTGGTGTGTTTTTCTCCAGTCTGATTCTCAGCCTAATTTTGTCTGTAATGTTGACATGTTTCTCTTGTAGACGGCAGATTGAGGGGTTGTATTTTCCAAGCCAGTCTATTAGCCTCTGTCTCTTAAGGCCTGAGTTCAGTCCATTAATATTCAGGGTTATTACATCTATCTGTGGATCCTGTGATGTCACTTTATCCCTCTTTTGTTGGATGCTTTCCTACCTCCCTTTCTTTTCTGTGGGTTGTGCTTACGTGTGTTTGTGGCTCATTCTTGCCTTCTTTCCATTGTTGAGCCAGTTCTATCTTGGGGCTGTTTTCCCTTTGATGGTCTCTGGGTTGAGTTGTTCTGTGTGGCAGTCTCTTGTAGGTGCTTTGTGAGTGTTGTTTTTCTGACCATACTGGTCAATGAGGATCTTTTGTAGTGCTGGGTTCCTTTTAGCATATTCTTGGAGACGTCCCTTGTCCAGGAAGACTCTCACTTCTCCATCAATTTTGATAGATAATTTGGCTGGATAGAGTATTCTTGGGTTTGTGTTATTTTCCTGCAATTTTTGGAATATGCTGCTCCACTGTCTTCTCTTCTTCACAGTGTCGGTTGATAGGTCTAAGCATATTCTTATCTGCTTGCCTTTATATGTGGTTGCCAGTTTTCCCCTAGCTGCTCTCATAATTTTCTCCTTTTCCTCATAGTTGGATAGTTTAACACTTACATGTCTTGGTGACTTCTTCTTTGGATTCAGTCTAGCAGGTGTTCTTTCAGCCTCCTGGATAGTTGCCTGGTTTTCATTCACTAAGTTAGGGAAGTTTTTCTCCAAGCATTCCATTACTATTTTGGATGTCGGTTTCCTTGATGTGCATTCCTCCGGCAGGTCTATAATTCTGATGTTGATCCTTCTCATAGCATTAGACATAGCTCTGAGGTTTTCTTCAGCATCTCTGATGGACATGTTAGACTTTTTCTCACGTTTATTAATTTCTGCTTGGGAATCCTCTAGGTCACTGGTGCGGTTCTTTACCTCCTCCATTCTCTGGGCGAAGTCCATGAATTTGCTACTAGCTTTTGTTATATCGCCCTTTAACTCCTGTATTTCCCTTTGGTGCAAGAGCTTTATCTCCCCTATCATTTCATCCTTTTTCTGTAATGCTTCCCTCATGTCCTGTATGGCTCCAAGCAGTATTCTGAAGATTTCTTTCTGTGGGAGATCAACCTCTGCCTTTTATATGACTACTCTTAGGTCCAGGTGGTCCTCTGGCATTGGATTTTGTCTCTCTTTTCTTGTTGAAATTGTGGAAGCACCTTGTTGTTTTTTGGTCGATTTGTTGGAAGTAGGTGCCATTTTCCCGGGTGTCTCAGAGCCCTGGGCTCTCTTTGGGAGATTGGTGTTGGTGTTTCAGCCGGCTGCTTTTAGCCAACTGCTTTGCGGGGTTGTGTTTCACCTTTGTCCTGCTGGGGTTTCCCTCCCACCTTGGCCTATGATTTGTGCTCCAACTACCTTCAGGTCTCCTTAGGGGCTGTTTCCAGCTGTGCATGCTGAGGTCTGATAGAAAGTGTTGGCCCCAGTGCAGGGGAGCATATTTAGGGGATGGGTTGGGGATTGAGTGGTGTGTTTCTGGCTAGGGGAACTTACCTCAGATAGGCATGTGGGAGGGGGCCGCCACTGGCGTGCAGATCCATCGCTTGGAGAACAAAGGGTGGGGTGGAGTAAGCAGAGAGAAGGGAGAATGCAGTGAGCAAGCCCCAAAAGCTTGGGTCTCTGTGCCACAGTTGCAGAAACGTCTACCAGACTTGTGTCCACTGCCTGGCAGGCCTGAAGTGGTGTGGCAGGATGGGAACCTCTGCGTGCATGCGTGCATGTGTGTACCCACACGTAAGTGTATGGGAGGTGGGGAGGAGGCCCAGGGATGTGGCTGGCTGGTGGATCTGCAAGGAGAGCAGAGAAGGGGTGGGCCCCTTTGGGCTGAGACCTCTGAGTGTGGGGCAGGTCTGATTGGTGGTTTTTATGGAGCACTAAGGCGGGGCCGCAGCCTCTGCCATTTGCCTGGTTGGGCTGAGGCGCCAGGCATGTGCCTCCCAGGAGAAGGGGGGAGGGTCTGGCTGGTTGGACCACAAGGGGCGCCCAGATGGGGCATGTATCTTGGGGGGGGTATGCCAGCTGGAGCACCCGCATGGACTCCTGGCACCCTGAGGCAGGGTGGGGGATACTAGCTTGCAATTCTGCACGGAGCACCAAGGCTGGGTGCAGCCTCCACCGTGCACCTGGCTGCCCCGTGGCACCAGTCCAGGCAGAGCAGGCACCTGGAGTGCTGCATGAGAGACCCGGTTGTCCACAGTGAGTGCTGGCGATCGGGTGGGAGTCATCTTCTGGGTCAGAGAAGTGCTCTGAGTGGTCTTGGGAATCAACAGACAGACTTGAAACCCCTACTCGGCCCCCAACTCTCCCCACTCATCCATCTCCTCAGAGCTCCTGTGTGAGCTACCTATCTGGCGGCCATCTTCCTGGTCACAATCTTGAAACAATTGAGGAAGGTTTCATGCAGGGGTGGCCTGCTCTCACCGCAGACTGACAGTGTGTAGAAGCTAGCTCGACGGTATGGCTGGATCTGAACCCTGCACCTGTTATATTGCCTGCCAATCCCAGGAGGCCCCTCAGCGCAGTGCCGACTTCAGATCCATTCAGCTCAACATCCACCAGCCTGTGGGCCCTGTGGGCCTCCTGCTTCATCTGTCTGCTTCCTCTTCATCTGCCTCTGCAACTACACAGGCTGGGAGAAGCCTTCCACAGATGTGTGTTTTGTTTCACAGGCTTGAACCGGACTGGACTTGGACGCTTCTGCAACAGTGTGAGCTGTTTCTTGACAGCTCATGGAAAACGTGCTCATGGACGTGTCACTGGTTCTCCCTCTCTAGAGAGTCCATCCTAACGCAGGGGTCTGGGTACACCCCTGTTTAAAGGGATGTGCCCATGGCTCCACATTATACTTTCTGAAATATATTTACCAGTAATGCTAAACTATCTTAGACCATTCTACATTTCTGAGTTTTTAATTTGAAGTTGTTCAGAATCTTCTCTTGTGCTTTCAAACATTGTTGCATGGCCAGATTTCAGCTTCCTCCCCAAAGTAACATTTTCTTTTGTCCCACTATTTCTTTTGCCAGGTCTTGGTACAGTTTGTGTTGTTCTCATTGTTTTTATTTTTGTTTCTACTTCATTAATCATTTAAAGAATCAGTTTAGATGGCCGTTTACTTTCTTTCAGTTCCTTTTGTTATTGATATAGTGGTTCATCCATTCTAATTTATTTCTATTTATTCAACTATTTCTTTTAATACCTGTGTTTAAGGCTATAGATTTACCTCAAAGTGCTACTTTAGATGCATCCCATCAATTTTTATATGGATTGATATCATCTAAATAGTTATATGTATGATATGTATTCATATGATCTAAGCATTTTATACTTTTCAATGCTACATTATGATTTACTTAGGAATAATTTATTTTTTTGAAATAGATTTTTTAGGCTTGTATCAAAAAAGAAATAGATTTTTATTGTTTCCTTAATAAATTGATTGAAATCTTTTCCTGGTGATTTTTTCTTGCCATCATAATGTTGGGTCTCTTTTTTCCTGTCAGGGCTTACAATCTCCTATATTAATATTGCAATAGCAAGTTTATCTGGCTGTACTGCTCTTTCCCATTTCTTTATTGTAGGCATTTTGATTCATGCTATTTAAATATATCTTTTTGTAAGGTGTGTGCCAGGTGATGTTTTTGCCTTGAACAATTTCCTGAACTTCAATGAATGCTTTGCAATAATGGGCATGTTTGGAATCATGATGACCTCACTTATTGGCATCTGTTTGTTATTACTTACTTTTGTGGGTTTAAAATTCTTTATTCCTTTCTGTTTTCTCAGGAGGATTTAGTACCCTACCCCTTTATCCTTGAGAGAAAGGTCTGATGATCAACTTCTGAAAAATCAACCGCTGCAGGACAAACCCTGTGGAGCACAGTTCTGTTTCTCAGCTGCCTGCCATGAGTCACAGCCAAGGCAACGGGAACTGGTGGTCCCTACTCTATCCCATCTTTGTTCCTGCAGTCAGAGGTGGAGGTCACCGGGGCAAAACACACAGAATTATGGTTTCTCACCATCAGTACTTCATTACACTTGCTACTGCATTTTATTAATATTTCTCTCACCCTTTTCTCCTCTCTGGGCTTGTTTTATGTTCTTGCTAATGTAAGAATTTTAACACTTCTCCCAATTATTTGAGCAGTGAATTCTTAGCTCTTATTTATTGATGAACAGTTCCGTCTTTAGCTCACTCTGAAATACTGTTGCTCTAAGTACAGAACTCCAGGTTGACAGTGGAGCTCCTTGCCATTGCACTTGTAGATCATATGACCCATTAGACTCGGCCATCAGTAGTTGCTCTGAAGAATTCATCTGTCTGTCGCAGGTTCTTCCGTGGACATAACCTCTGAAGGGAATATCATCTCTGGAATCTTTCAATAGGGGCTGACATGCCTGGTGTTCTGCCTCTTTCCTTTAAGCTATTTTTGGTTTTTATCCTCCTAGATAGGAGATCACTATGGTTCAGAATCACTCAAATGCAGTGAGCAGTCAGTTAATTTTTTTCACTTTTAAATAATTCTATGTTGGGCACATTTGATTTAGAATATTCACGTGTCTGTTAGATTTCTCTGAAAGAGAGATCGCATGTCACTGGAAAGAAACCATTGTCAAGTCACTTTGGGGTCCTGGAAGTTCTCCTTCAAAAAGGCGCCTGATTATCTTCCTGCGAACAGGGCGTCAGGGATTGCTGTTTTGCTTGGAGAGAGTCAGCACTGGCAGGGGCCTGGATTTTTAGTCTCTGCTCCTTTGAAATGTGAAACACAGCATGTGGGTTTTTGACTTGGCCATCATTTTATCCTCAGAGACTGAACACACTCACAGGCTCAACAGCCATTTCTATTTAAATTTTCTGCCCAATAGATTTTAATATTTTTGCAGGATTTTAATATTGTGGGTATTGCAATCTGGCTCTCTGAATATTTGGGAAATTAATGGGAAAAATCGTTCCTTTAGCTTGTACACTGATTGTTTTTCTCTTTTCTGGTGTAAAGAATGCATGATCAATATAAAGAATTTGAAAGAGAAGCATCATGAAAAACATGTAGTTTTTTCTAGTAAGTAATATCTATAATGTTAGTTTATCTGTATAGTTTATCATGACATATATAACCTATAAAGCTCATGGACATGACATTAATTTCTGTGTTGTAGTAACTGGTAGTAATACTCATACATATCTAGTGGATTCAATTTTATATTTAATTTCTTAATAAACACCAAGAGTTGTTTATATATTTAGCTCTTTGTTGTACGTATTCATTTCAGCATGCTGTTGTGCCCCTCCCCATATCATTTTAAAAAGCTCTGAAAGAAATATCTGATAATTGGTGATGATTCCATCTTATGGGACTCCTATGATTCTTTTTCTTCCTTTAAACTGTGAAGTCACTTCCCATGTTGAGCCCTATGAAAGCCCACATTGAACTTCGGTGGACCTCAAGGACACCCAGTTTCTGACTGGCCTTGGTCCATTTATTCATTCATGAGACTGAGCACCACTTCACGAACGCTGGGCAGTGCTGGGTGACACAGGGAGCCACATCCCATCAGCCTCGGGTCTCAGGAAGCGCCCACACTAAGTGGAGAGGACAGTCAACTGGCTAGTGTCCGGCAACTCGAGATTGCGCTGGGAGTTACATCATTAGGATAGGAAGAGGCGGGCATAAGATGGGTTCAAGGGGAATGGGCGAGGGTTTCCACCTGGTCAACCAGACCACAGAAGTCCTCCCTCCAAAAGTCAGCATGGAGAAGTCAAGGATGAGCAGACACGCAGACAGTATAAGCATGGAGCATGGGTGTTTGCCGGTCGGAGTGTCGACTAGAGGGAGACACTAGACAAGAAAGGGGGCTGAGGGCCTCTCCTGTGGTGTGGCACACAGGACAGCTCCTGCTTGGCATGAGAATGTGCTGTGTGGTTTCCTGGCTAACACACTCAGTTGTCAACCCAGAGGTTGCAGGGTTGAGCTCACCAAGAGGAAGTCTGAGGAAAGGCCCAGGCACCTACTTTCAGATCACTATGATGCGTTGGAATCAGCTAGAGCGTGGAGAGTTTGGTTTATCTGCTTCCCCAAACTCAGCCACTGAAAACCCCCTGAGCACAGCCTGACTGGACATACCCGGCGTGATCTTGGTTCCCAAGCAACCTCGGGGTGACTGCTTTGCACGGTGCCTGGGGAGAGCGGCCGTTGGCGTTGGACATGCAGAGAGGTTAGCCGTGCAGGAACTTGAAAACCAGACTAAGGATGGCATGCCGTGGACGGAGTTGGATTTATGAAGCCGAATGACACACCACTGATTGTTGAATTGTGTGTTAGTAATTATTAGCTCCTTAAGTATTGTGCAGTTTGCTACTCATGGTCGGTTTGGGGAGGGCTTTAATACAGTCAGTGAAGCAACGTGGCACATTCTTATTGACTGAAGTCCCCTGCTCACACTCGGCTTCATTCCCTCTGCTCCCTGGGGCTCTGTGTTTTCATCCAGGCACAGTGCCCTTGCACTCCATCACAGTGCCATGCACAACAATCACCGTAAACCCAAATGCTGTGTTCTCCCTATGCATTGGCCGTGCCCCCAAAGGCTCTGTGATCTCCCTATACGTTGTCTTTGAAGTGCTACATCAGGAGCTTTGTGGAGACAGGCTTATAAAGAGGAGGGTGTGAAGCAAGAAGGCAACACTGTAGTGCTTCTGAGAGGAGACGGTAGCCAGGCCCGGGGATGGGGTGACGAGAATAGATTACATAGACCTTTAGGGAGTAGTCATGTGCTTTAGCTGGGTTGCTAGAGAAACAAATCCAAGGACACCCATCTATGTGTCATAGAGAGCTTTATATCAAGAAGTAATTATATATTACGAAGGAATCCTAGCCCAGTCTGGCTCAAGGCCCTATGCCTGATGCTGGTACTTAGATCCTCCTCAGAGACACACAGCTTTATGTCCAGGATGCAGGATAGCGTCCTGGGAAGCACAAAGATCAGAGGGAGGTTGGGATAGAATCTGGTGGGTCTAAGAAAGGGGGGGGGGGCAGGGCTCCAGCATTTCCCCGTGTCGGCAGCAGAGTCCTCGCAAGCAGGAAAGAGAAGTGGCAAGAAGTGAGAGGGAAGTTCCTAGTTTGCCCCCACTTTTGAGAAGGCCACCCCCCGAAGGAGGCAGCATCCGAACGCGACCCAATGGACAGGTTGGATTCTGCCCTTACACTTCCATACATCTTCAAGTTGACGTAAAATCATCTAACTACCACAACGTCCCAGGACTTGCTTGCATGCATGAGGATGGGAGAGGGGCACATTGAGTGGCATCTGGCTCATAACAATCCTATAGGACAGGGTGGAAATGCCCCGGTGTGTTTCCCAGACTGTAATCCCTTCCAAGAAGAAAAAGCCCCATCTTTCTCCCACAGAGCAGCTAGTGGTTTTGAACTGCTCACCCTTTGGTTAGCATCCCACTGCATAAGCACTGTGCCAGCAAAGCTCCTGGTGGGAGAGAAGAAGGAGGTGACAAACTTGATGTTGAGTTTATGATAGGACTGTTCAGAGGGTAATATGCAGAGAGGCATACCTGGGAGAGGGAGGCAGGAACACTCAGGAGGGAGGTTCGATTTCTGCCTGGAACCTGAGGGTTTTGAGGTTAAGTCTTATGTGAGGATCTGTGAGTCTGAAATCCAGAGGAGGGTCCTGAGCTGGGGTCATCATTTAGGCCAAAGAACTGCAAGGGCCTGGGGTAAAGAACTGCCCACAGTAGAGAGAAAGCAAAGCCTGGGATTGTCCCGAGGGAGCTCTTGGGAAAGAGGAGGGTCACGGAGCCAGGGGAAGCCTCACATGCTGGGAGGGAGGCCAAGAGGAAGAATGGACTTCCTCTTTTTGCTGACCTTCCACTTTACTGTGCGTGTTCTCCTCCAGGGACTGGCCTCTCCCAAGAAAACATCCAGAGGGCATGTGATGAAGCCTCACCCTGCTTGCTGCTGCAGAGCACCCAGTCTGTTTGTCCTCCCCACACAAGGATGTGTTCTCCTGGAAGCCCGTGGCATTCCTCTCTCCGCCACCACCAGCAGCATTCAACACAGGTTCTCCTCTGCCCTCCCTGTTCATTGCCCAACCTTTGCCTACACATGAGGATGGAAAACTCCATGGCTTGGGCCAGGCGCACCTTAGTCCTCGAAGGGACCTTTTGCTCTTTGGCGCTTTAGAGAGACCTTTACCGCAGCTCTGAAGGGTTACGCAGGAAACCAGAGAGAGCCGATCTCCACACCTGTGTCTCCTGTCCTCCCTAGAGAGGTGATGTGAACCTCAGGGAACAAGAGCAGACGCTGGGTGCAGCGAGCTGCTGAGGACACGGCCTTCCAGGGGCAGCCAGTACAGACATCAGTCCAACCTCAACACGTAGATGTCCTGCGCCTTCACACTAAATGACAAGGGTCACAATTACGCCAACAGCATTGAGATGGCTCCTCATTAGTCGCAGGAGGAAGGGCTGAGTTGCCATGGCTCCCATCCTTGGGGAGCTTGGCCGGTCTCTTGGAGTCAATCACACAGGGTCCCAGCAAGAACGAACCAGAGCATCCCACTTGCTGACTCCAGGCTGCATGCTCTGACCCAGCTGATGAGCAAGGCTAGGCACCCCCGGGTGCCGCCTTCCAATGGAAGCCCTGGGTGTGGGGACAGGGGAAGGTCATTGAGCAGTGGAGGGCCTGGTCTTCTGAATTCTTGGAGGACACTCATTGTGTGACCTGGGGCAGCAAGCCTATGGAACTCACAGGCCTGGTGGACAGAACAGTGATGACAGAGGTCAGGGTGGAGGCGTCATTCGGGCTGGCATCGTCCAGATGGGAAAGCCATGACATCACTTTCCCACCCCGAGGACCTCCTCCTATCCCAGAATCTTCAGCGAGGTTGACTGATAGGTGAGCATGTGATAGTGAATTGCTTTCTGGGCTGGGCCTTAGGTTGTCTGAACACTCACGCAAAATGGTTTGGTGAAGTCTTTCTACCTTGACTGGCCCTGCCTTGAGTTACAACATGATTTCTAGCTGAGTTATAACAAATGGCTTTTCTCCGTCCTTTCTTTTAACAATGACTTCATTTTCTCAAAATCATTACTGACATATCCAACGCCACCAAAGGAACCAACCCACCGCCATCGGCAGGATTCCAACTCCTTGTGCCCTGTTTGGGCAGAGGGGAGAGCTGCCCTGTGTTTTCCATGAGTGTGCACTCTCCAGGGCCAGGCTACCTCGTCTTTCTGCCTTGGGTTGGCCGGTGGGTCAGAACTGCTGACCATGTGGTGATGAGCCCAGCTAGTACCGGGTGGCAGCACCAGGGCTCCTTAGTCATGGAAACTCACTGCCACCCAGTCCATACCAGCTCCCCACAACTCCGTGGGGTAGGACAGATCTGTGGCTGGGGGTTTCAGACACTGTAGCTTTTCACAGGAGTAGAAAGCCCTGTCTTTGTTACATGGAACCGCTCTTGGTTTTGAACCCTTAACCTTTCAGATTGCAACCCAATGCTTACCCGCTGTGCCTTCAGAGTGCCTTTATTATGATAAGAACTCTCAAATCCTTTCTGCCACAGATTGTAGCTAAATATGAGAAAAGACATTTCTAAAATAAACCCCGCAGCCGTGCGACACAGGCATAGCGTGGACACTCAGCGGCACGCAGGAATGCTCAGCCCCATCCTCCTCGAGGCCCTTCCATCACAGGTACCTACATGTGGATGCTGCTCCTCTCGTTGGCTCCTATCAGCGTGGCGCTGCTGAGGACGCATCACAATATGACTTTACAAATATGGGAAACCACAGCTGTGTCCAGACATACACGTACATGTATGCATGCATGCCTGATTCCTGTGTTCATGAGAGCTTCAAAAACCTTGTAGAAAAATGGAGTGCGAGGATATGGAATTTCCCCCACTGACTTTGGATGTTTCCATGGCAGCAATGCTGAATAGGGTTTCCAAGACAGTCAACAACAGTGCTTGAATGCCTTTGATCTCATGACACAATCCCTTCTATTTCCTATGGAAATAGAACTTGACCCCAACACAAAATCTCCCCTGAACTCTGGGTGGCTTATGACCCAGCCCTTCCTCCCCCTGATGCTGTGATCTTTCCCCTGGGATCCAAGGAAGACCACTTGCTGGGCCTCAACATTCTGCCTCGAAGCTCTAGACTCACTCCCTGGTCAACACAGACACCACCCGAAGGTAGCCATGACCCTGACGTGCAAGTGCCTGAACTGGACTGCTGCTTCCCGCCTCCTCTTCTCCCTGCCCTCCCCCCCCCCCGCACCTATCTCCGTTCTGGGCCTGGCTGGCACCTGGTAACCTGCATTGGAAACATTAGGAGAGGTTTGTCCAGACGCCGAAACAAGGCTCTGTTATCGGTCGCTCAAAGCTACTCACAAGGTCAGGCAGCACCTCCTGCGTCGCTCCGTCTGTCCACAGCCCGTTTGCATGGCCACCCAGTTGCTTCATCGCAAAGACGAGGCTCCTGCTTCCTTTTGCAACTCTAATCACCCACCACAGCGCCCAGGATACAGACTCTTCATGGATGAATAAATGAATGGATGCATTTGCTTTCCTCCTCGGACAACCCTTTTGGCCTCATCACTTTCTCCTCCTTGGGAATCGGGAATGCTCCCGATAGAGAATGAGTGAATGGGGTGCCCACACGATGTGAGCTCGTGCCAGCCAGTCCACACGCAGTGAGCCCCTGATAAAGGTCGGCTGTCAACAGGGGCTGCTGCCTGTCCTCGGAGTCCAGACAAGGTCGTGGAGCTGCCGTGTTGTCACGGTTGTCGGGGAAGGCACATCTTTGTGGACCTGTGAACATCAGAAACGCTATGGGCACGCTCTCCACGCCCCATGGGACTGTGAAAACATCGAAAGCTATGCTCGCCTTTTGTCCGGCTTCTCCTGTATCATCATGGCCCAGAGACAAAGGGTCCAAATTCACTGGGGCTGTTGTGGGTCCCATGCCAGCTCTTCCCACAGTGGGCCCACCCGTCGGGGGAGCTGGACAGGCTTGACCCCACACCCTGGTTCCTTTCCCTCTGTCTTGATGTCCCCCATCCCTGCCTTCACCTTGCAGTGATTTCAATGAGCAACGGGAGGTGATCCTAAGGATTTACCCCCAGCTCTCTATCTTGGTAGTATCTTCTAGGATGGTCATTGGTTTCTTCTTTTTGTCTCTCAGTGAACTCAATCCTTTGTATTTATGTAAAGAAGTCACTTATGAGTTTACCTTAACAACCTGTCATTTCCCAATGGGATCGATTCTCTAATTAGTGACTACCCTTCCTTCTTCTGAAGCATTACGGGCAGGAGTACGACAGAAGGAGCTGTGACAGCCACACAGACTGCCCGTCTCACATTCCTCTCCGCTGCGTGGGACTCCTCTCACCCAACAGAAATGCCTCCGCTGGGATGCAGAGTTGGGTGGGGTGGTTGAGGGAGCAGATCTCCTGCTAGTACAGCTTTGGTTGGCCTGCGGGCCTCGCGGCACACGGTGCTGCCATCTTGAGCCCACCGTCGTGTCCCTGCTGCCGGAGCTGGTTTGGGCAACTCACTCCGGTGCCTGAATGAGTTCTGACTAAACGCCGTCAACCATATGACAGGGTCTAACAAATATGAGCACTCTGCCAGGTTCAATAAACACCCTTTTCAGGGTAATGGTCCTTAATGAGGACACCAGCCCTCAGTTAGGTTGGGAACACACTGTAATTATTACTGGGCAAAGATGTCTGGGAAGAGACCTGAGAGTTTAAGGGATGGAACACCGTGGGGGAGGGGAGCTTGCGAAATTACATAAAAATAAAAATAAAGATCCTCTTACCTCCCAACTCTGTGCCGGTGGGAGAAAGAGAAATAACTCAAGTCTTAGGGATAATTTCCAAAGCGATGTCAACGATGTATCGAGGGGTCTAGGGGTTAGATAGTCACTCATGTAATGGGTGCCAAATTTTCCGCCTATAATTAAGTCGAGGTGAGAGCCCATAGACTGCTTGATGGAGCTCTTGGCTAAATTGGACCTATTACGTGGAGCGAGGGACACCTTCCATCACAACAACCCTTTAGGGTCTGCCGTGGATGTCATGGGTGTTTCCATCATCGCAGCCGAGACAGCCTTTGCCCCCAAGGAGCTCCGTGTATTATGGCTGTGTTTGTGTGGCGCTCCTCTGCCCAATTAAGAGACAGAGCATGCTAAACATCATCTCGAGACCCCCAAAACAGGTTCTACCCAAGCTGGGATGAGTGAAGGCAGGCTCACTTTGGGCTGGGGCTGGGGGTGGGACCATCCCTTGGAAGACGTTGCATTTGAATTCATTTATTCACTTCACACTAATTTGTTGAGCTCGAGGTCTGTCCTGGGTATTCTGCTAACACTGGGGATTCACTGGTGACAGAGACAGGTCCTGTCCGGGCAGTGACAAAGTCGTGTGTGGGCAGACTTAATAGATCAGTCCTGAAGGATGGTTAGGGAGTTGACAGGTAAGCGAGGGTCGGGGAAGAGTATCCTATAAATTGACACAGTCTGAGCGCCGAGGCAGGAACATCACCACCATTTAGCAAGTTGTCGGTATCAAAAATTAAACTTTCACTGCACACCCATTGTGTACCCTGCTCTGGGTTCCACAAGTTGCCTTGTCCAGTGCTCATCAGAGTCTTATGCGTGAGGGGCATTCGTGATGGCCAGAAATGGAAGTGCGGGGAACTTGACCTCTTTCAAAGCCGTAGGGCAGGGAAGCAGGCCAGGCCCAGGTCTTTGAGGCTCTGCTTCGGACCACGACGCTCTTCTCCCTGTCAAGAATGCGGAGGAAGACATGCCCTGGGCAGGGAAGATGCGAGGCTGGCTGAGGGAGGAACTTGGATGCCAGCTACGGAACCCGTTCTCTCCAATGGTGCATGCGGTCCAAGAGCGGGGCGACACGCTTGGTAGAAAGGTTAAGTGTGTAGGAATCGTGATGGTGTGGTGTTAGAGGAGGGTTTGGGGATGGGGTGGGTGATGATAGGCAAGGTAAGGAGACCATTGGGTCCGGAAGGCTTCTTGTGGGGGCAGACACATTGACTTTGGATGCCAGAAGGAACATAGGCATGTAAGCCAACACTGAAGGAGAAACGGCGGAAGGTGTCACTTCCGGCCTCCTGTTCTTCTCAGAGCTCTTTCCTGTCTTGAGATTCCTTGGGTTAGGAGGGTGACACGCCACCCCTCTTCTGTCATGTGCCTCCAAGTGCATTGTGGGAAATCAAGCGGGAACAGCAACACAAGTGACAACGAGCAAAAGGAAACAGCGCAAGATCATGCCTGTGTCTCTGACGGTGGGCAGGAAGGACGCGCTTTTCTATAGAGAATGAAGTGGAAGTCAAGGTTCAGACCGTCTTTGGGAGAAATCAAGCTAGCTGGTGAGCGCAATGCTGCCCTGGGAGCTCCCCGGGGCTTTGGAAGGTGTCCATCAGGCCAGGACCCCGGAGTTGAAGACCTCTTGGCTTGACAGCACATCTCCTGGGATGGTGGACCGACTGAGGCCTAAGGAGGTCCATGCTCGAGGACCAGAAGAAGCTGGCCTTCCTTCCAGACTGCACCAGGCTTCTCCCTCTGAAACTGGTTTCTCACAAACCCGACTGATTCTCCAGCTCTAGCCACCCGCGCCTGCCTGATCCTTGGTATGAATTATCCGCAGTGAAATATCGAGCTGTCTTCCCTGACTCCTGGGTGCTTCTGGGCCTCCTTCCAACACAGTGTATGCTCAGGAGAAGGCAACTGATTTTAATATTAATCAAAGCCAAACATAATTAGGAAAATAAATCTGCTACAAAAAATGTCATGTAATATAGTCTGAACTCAAACGGAATCCACAGAAAGTCCTTCTTCGGCTATCAAGCGAGGTAGAAAAATAGAAGTGTTGAACAATGGCCGCGACGCACGGTGCACGCACACAGCCTGGGCCTGAAGCAATCCTGTTTCTCTGGACCTTGGCCAGTAATTCAATCCTCAGTCAGATCCTCGGGATAATAGTTTAATCCCAGGTGTGTGTGTGTGTGTGTGTGTGTGTGTGTGTGCGTGTGTGTGTGCAAGCATAGACATTTTTCACCAGCATGAACTAAACAATGGAACTGTGCAGTAGAACACAAGAATGCTCCTTGTCCTTTTCAACAACTGTTACCGTGTGACTGCCTGTATTGAACAGGAAACGATTACTGGGATTTTCCACTGCCCCAACTACCACTGCCAAATGGGCAAAGGGTGTCAGGTTGAAGGTCAAGAACAGGCACACCCCTCTTTGACCCCATGCCAATTTTACGTAGAAAGCAGCCTCCTTCCCAGCAAAGTGTGTCTGTTCTACTGGGGGAAAGAGAGAGAGAGGCTGTCATCTTCTCAGAGCTATTTAGAAGGATTCCACAGAAAAATAACTCCTATTGCCAGCAAAGCAGGCCAGGAAATGTGTGTGATACACATTAATACAAAAAAGTATATGTTGTTTTTCTGTTGATGGGTTGCCAGCTTTTAACTTTCTCTATTACTTCAGGCTTTCCCATTAGATGAATTTAATCAGAGGCACTCTGCAAACGGGATCGTCTTTTGTTCTTCCGCAGATAGAATTCCCATATTAGGTAAACTTTGCCATTGCTTTAGCTCTTTTTGGCACCACACTGGTAACTATAATTATGGATATATATTAATATCTATATGAATATGCTTATAACATATATGCTTATAATATAATATGCTTATAATATATGTATATATATATATGTTACTCTAATAAAGACCTAAGGAAGATGCTGGGGGAAAACAAGTAAATTAAATTAACGTAAATATAAATAGTAAGTGTATTCGTGAGCTGCTGAAGAAATCCAATTGAGAAGGGAAAAACCATTTAAATAATTTGAGGTGGTGGTGGTGGGGTGGTGGGTTTAATTATCCAGATTTCCGAGCGGCATCTAAAGGACCGAGATTGATTTCTTTCTAAGGCAGAAATCCAGAACTAAACATCAGGAGCAATTAAAAAATGGTGGTCTTTTGTAAATTACTCCCAGAAGAAATCTTGGAAATCTTTCATTTTAGTCATTTCGGTCCAGTGAGCCATAAAGCCATTATGAAGGAACAAAAATACTAGGGAGAAAATTGAAATACAACAGTAATTAACAATATGAATATATCAAAATAAAAATGAATTGGAAAGATAATGGTCATCTCAGACTCCGTACGGAATGAAAAAGGGAGCAGGAAAAGAGATTAAACCCCAACCGGGTCAGAACGTGCAGAGAGAGTTGACAAGGCAGGTCCTCCGTCTGGCCCCGGCCCTCCCAACAGAAACCGAAGGACTGTCAGGTCGGCGTGATCTGAAAAACGTCCACGGGAAGTGCCTGCGGAGACTCGCTTTCCTTCGGGATGTTCTTAGTGATTCCCAGTTTCTTCTCTGCAGTCGTGGGAGTAGCACGGGGTGCCTTTTCTGTTTACTCTCCAACGAGAGGGAATTGGTTCCTCCTTCGATTTCCTCGTTTTACCTCCATGTGGTAAATGCCGGGGAAGAATAATGGGGGTGGGGTGGGGTCGTCAGGAAACGCACAGCATTCACAAATACAAACGTCCCTGTGGATATTCTGTAACACTTTACAGACAAATGTTAAAGATTTATTGCACATGAACATCAAACATGGTTTTACTACACTTCTCATTTGGATCACATTGACACATTCTACATTCATTTCAGCTTAATGAGATTCTCTGACTGCACATTATATTCCGAGCGACCCCAGAACATTATGTCTGTGGGATGGGGAAAGCCCATTGATGTACCACAGCCCGCGTCCTCTTGGCTTCATCGTTTATAAAAGAGAGAAAACAGTTTAGCCAAAGCATAAATCTTAAAGAGGTGAATGTATTAATCTCCGGCACTCAGCAGAGAAGAGAAATATTCTGTAGATGGGGCGAGTTACGCGTGAGGTCTGTTAGCAGCGTGGCTAGTTCAACTCTCCTCCAGTTGGATTATAATCTGAATATTCAAGAGTTCAGGTATCTTTCATAATTCAAACTGAGGGACTGAGTCAAGACAGAGTTACAATCCTAACGAGGGTGGGAAATTAGCTTTGCGATTCATCCCAGAAGTTCTGTTCACCGCCTGCCAGCATTCAATATTTACTTTGGTGCACAATTACTAGTTTCTGAACATCAGTCTTATAAAACGGTCTCCAGGCTTAATCCCGACGATAAGGAGTGGGGTGGGATTTTGTCACGCGGCAGCTGCGCCGTGCCTGTTCAAAGAGGGAGCCTGTGACCTTGAAGGGAGATGGAAGGAAACTAGAAAATGTTAATTAAAATTATTAGTGCTGTTTGAGGCGCTTATCTTGTTTACTGCGAAGGTGTTGCTCCCTCCTGCATAATTAGGGGTAATTCTACTTACTTTCAAGTCTGTAATTTTAAATATCACAAAGTTTTATCTTCCCACATGAAGTCATTCATTATTGGTTTGTATGTAACCGCTTGATGTTTTAATCAATACCGGCAACTTCCACCGTCTCGGCTATAATCTTTCCAGAGGTTTTATATCTTTCTTCCAGTGGCAGCTTGTGCGTGCTACAAGAATCGAAACCCCATTTTTTATGTTTGCCGGAATCTCAGCATCATTCTAGGATTTTGATGCGAGGAAAGACTTACTTGATGTGCCCCTTCCTATCTGTTTATGGCGAAGATTCTAGGGGACAGGAAAAGCTTCCAAATCGCGGTCTCCGATGGCTAGTGCGCGTGGAGACAGCCACCGACCGCCCCTGAATCCGAACACAAAGTCTAATTTTACACCCTCTGGAAACAAACAAGCAGATCTGTCTTGCACGAAGTACAGCCAGAAGGCTCGTTAGAAGCGAGGAGGGCAAGGCCTCCCTCACGTACCTTGGACCTGGGATCAGGCGTGAGCAGTCCCTGGAGACGGGCATCGAGCTGGGTAAAGCGGAGGCTCAGTGAGACAGAGGAAGGCCCTGGACAAGAAGCTCTGACACCCTAATGGGCTGCCACACTGCGCTCACGCATGGCAGCAATCGTGAGGATGGCCCGGGGCGGGGCGGTGTTCCATTCTGTCAGAAACTGGGTCGCCGCAAGTCGGGAATGATTCAGTGGCACCTGGCGAGAAGAATATAAGTTGCTGATACTGCGTTATTGGAGCTAAGGAACTCATGACATTAGCCAGTGTAAATCGTTCCGCACCTGTAGCTTCTTTCCGTATTAAACGAGGGGCTGGAGGCCTCATTGCTTTGAGATGACTCTAGGTCCCTGTGTACAACTCTGGTGCTTCGAAAGTCTCACCAACCCAAACTCACTGCGATCCAGTCAGCGCTGACTCACAGCGACCCCTGCGGGTTCCTCAGCGTGTAACTGCTGAGTGGAGTAGAAAGCCAGTCTTTCTCCCGCGGAGCCGCTGGTGGTTTCGAACTGCCGACCACAGGGATCGCAGCCCAATGCATAACCACTCCACCCGTTGGGCTCCTAGAGTCTTACTAAAGACTGAAGTTTTTTTTTTTTCTTCCTGCCCAGGCAATCTTCTATTTTAAAATAATCTTTCTCCCAGCCAGTTGAGAAGTGATTCTGTTCAAATTGTACGTTTCACAGATAGAAAGTCATGGGCTTGCTG
The DNA here is from genome assembly GCF_050624435.1 of Tenrec ecaudatus. Taxonomy (NCBI): domain Eukaryota; kingdom Metazoa; phylum Chordata; class Mammalia; order Afrosoricida; family Tenrecidae; genus Tenrec; species Tenrec ecaudatus. The sequence continues at coordinate 110,027,161 of NC_134545.1, read as the reverse complement.
TGTTTTGTTCCTTTCTGAAGCAAACCGGTCAATCGACCTTGAAGGTGAGTCTTTCTCAGTGGAGGAGTGGCTCGGGGCATGCTCACACCCCTCACTCCCAGGACCTGGCTGCATCGCAGGTCCCCCTGCCGAATGGAATGGGCACTCCGCACTGCAAGGAACACACTCACGTGGGTACTGCTCCCGATTCCCTGCCGTGGCTAAGGGCTTGTCTTTCTTGGAAACCCGGAGAGAGATTTTATACCTTTGAATAACCAGTTAGGTGGCAGATGTAGTATCTGACACTACGTATCTGCAGTGCCTATGTACTCTCTGTAGTACATGCGAAGACACGCGGAGCACGGGCATTTGGGCTAAGCGGCAGCATCCTTTGTTTCCGCGGTCGATGCAGAGATGTCTGCGGTGACTGCTGCTGCCTCCCTGCCCAGGCAGGAAGAACCGGAGCCCCTTTGGAGAGACGTGGTGGGATGATAAGGGAGTGTGAACAGTCTTCCTGAGGATGGGCGCCCATCTCTCACAACAAATCACATGGCTCATGCTTCAAGCTGGGTCTTTCAGAAATCCGGGCTAGAGCTTACCACACACCGGTTCTGCAGGGGCCCAGCTCTTCCGGCTCTCAGGTAAAGGAGAACCGGAGCGATTGCCTGCCTATAGCCAGAGTGCCGACTCTGTGCATCAGTCCCCAAGGACGCCAGCGGTCCCTAAGGGCTCTGCAGAGTTAACGACCCTCCCGGAGAATTTCCGGAACCCCGGAAAAGCACTGCCCTAGATTCAGAGCCTCCACACTGCTGGTCTCATCAGGCTGCTCTGTCATTAGGAGGCGACAAGCCCATCAGCCCATTGGAGGCGCTCTGTGAAAAGTGCTAATGAAGCAACCACAGCTACTTAGAGCAGATGAGCAGGCAGCGCGGAGCCCTGGGGATGCTGCAGAGAGGCCTGGGCGGATCCCAGGGGCCCAGCTCCTCCTTTGTCTCCCAGAGGCGGCCAGGCCCCAGCATTGTGTCGGTTTCCCACCTGGACTCCACTTGACTGCTGCTCTTCAGCCGGCCATTCTCCAGGAGGCCTGGGATCCTTTTATTCAACGCCAACCAGGCTCAGACCTCCCCATGGCGTCCCCATGCAGGCTGAAAGCAGACCCGCATAGCTCCCCCTCCACCCCCCCCTCCCTGCTTTCTACCCCAGACAGCTCCACGGGGAGTGGCCGGTCAGGTCCGAGGGTCAGCACCCAGAGAGAGGACCCCACAGGAGGTGGAGGGACACATTGGCCTCCAGCGTGCACTCCCACTTGCCAATGCTCTCGGGAGCGGGGCAGGGCTGGATGCCCTTCAGATCTGCAACATATGGGTTCGCCGGGAATCTGAACCAAGTGAAACCGCAATAACAACAGAACCGCCCAGCAACCTTTCCATGCTGCTCATGCTCATGCATCTTCTCCCTGTTCCTCAAGCCATTCACACTGCTCCGGCCTCCCAGGCCCGCCTGGCTCAGCACTCGGATGGCCTCTGCTGGACACTCACCTCTGGGTACATCTCCTCCAACCCTGGAGCAGCGTCTTTGGAGAGCTCTGCCACATTCCCTGGCTCTGTGGCTGACTTGACACCCATCTCATGGACTCTACCCCACCACCACCTGACCCCGTACCAGGGAAAACGCCTGCTGTTTTGTTTTCCCACAGAATCCCTAGCTCCTGGGATACAGCACCTCGCCTACGATTCCAGAATATACCACCACCTTCAGTACAGGTGAGCCTTCTGTGCGTTCCTTTCTGCCTGGACCAAGGACCTGGGTCCTGACCACCTCAGCCTGCTTCTCAAGAAGCCATCTCTCACTCCTCCACGTCCCTTTCCCACGCCTGCCTTCTGGAGATGCCACAACCCGTACACACCACCTCCTTTGAGAAGCATGCCCCGCGTGCTCCCGCAAGCGGCCTCACCTCCTGCCCTGGGACATGCTGCCCTCGCTAAGCTGGCTCAGGGTGGCCCTGCGTCACAGTTCTCCATGCCCAAACTGGCACTAGGAATGGCATCTGGCACGTCGGATGAATGAGTTCCCTTGGGACCTAGCCTACAGCAGCAATCAGGACATGTTCCAGGCAACCGGGATCTGGGGCTGCGTGGAGGAGGAGAAAGAGGGCAGGAGTCCAGTGCCCTGGCTGAGACAAGCTCGGTGCTGTTACCGTGGACCCTGCTCTTCTTGTCTCTAGGTGCTGGTTGTCCATAGAATCACAATGAGCGGGGCTGGGTGCCAGTCCCTTTGGTGACTGCAGGGCCCAAGGGTTCAGTGAAACAGTGCGTCAGCTGATGCCTTTGACCCAAAGAGGGCCAGCCATCACCTTGTCTCCCCACACGACTGTCTGCAGCCTGGTTTCTCCATGTTTCTCGATACCCTGCTCTCCTTGATTCAAGCCCCCCACCCCCACCCCAGCTCCGGTGCTCCTCTTCCAACACTGAAGGGGCCCTGGTGGTGGCACGGGTGACTCTCAGGCTGCAGGTGACCAGATCAGGGGTTCAAGGCGCCAGCTCCTCCTCAGGAGAAAGATGAGTCTCTGCTTCGGGAGAGGTTTGCAGCCAGGGAACCCCAACGTGGGCAGCCAAGAGTCACCATTGCCTCAATGGTACTGGGCAGGCTTCCCACATGAAAAGAAACACAATCTAAAGGCACACCTAGCAGTTTCAGAAGGCAATGTAGGACTGTCATTTTGTAGCTATTAGTTCCATCATCATCATCATCATCAATACTGCCGAATATTGCTCTTAAAGTAATATCTGTCAGGAAGCCTTTGAGAAGCCAACGGCTGGGCTTCATGAGTCTGTGAACCTTCTAGATTCTAACAGGGAGGCTGGGGTATTTGAGGTTTCTAGCAAAGAGACCCCGTGGATTAGGCGTTGGGTTGCTAACCAGAAGGGCCGTGGTTCAAACCTGCCAGTCACTCTGAGGGTAAAAGATGAGGCTGTCTGTTGCTATAAAGAGGTGTCACCCCAGGAAGCCGAAGGAGCACTTCTTCATTGTCCTGTCAGTCTCTGGGGGTTGGAATCCGCTCAGTGATGGGGGGGGGGGGTCTGTTTGTTTGTTTGTTTGAGTTACATCTGGTTCGGCACAGGGACTCTGGTGATGGAGTGGGGACGTGTCAGGCTGCTAATTGAAAAGTCGGCAGTTTGAACCCCACAGCTGTTCAGAAGGAAACACAAGAAAGACGGGGCTTTCTGCTCCCATGAAGACGTACAGCCCCAGAGGGACGCAGGGGTGGCTCTATTCCGTCCTGTAGGCTCACAGTGAGTGGGGATCAACTCAATGGCAGTGAACTGAGTCAAACAAATGATACTAATAAAAGTCTAGAGAGTGATAGAGGTAATCATAAGCACAAGATGCCTGAGATATCACCCCCGTTTTATAGACAAGCCGTCAGGCTCTGAGAGGCACAGGAGCATGTTCCGTGGGGTGCCCTGTGTGCCAGTGTGTGGGCGCCATCTTGGCAGCCTAAGAAAGCCAGGCGCTACCAAAATAAAATCTTCTTTTAAAAAATCACTAAGGTTCTGGGGGCAGTTTTTATCTTTGCACTTTTCTCAACCTTCTGCAGATTGAACACTTATCAATGTGATGGGAGTGGGTTGAACACAGGCAGGGCCGGCTGGCTTCAACCAAGTTCATTTCTGAATCTGTGCTGTGTTTGCTCAGAGCCAAAGGCCAAGGGGATTTATATGGTTGTTGGAAATATTTTCCCTGAGGAGTTAAAAAATATTCTGCAATAGCTGGTTTTTTAATAAACTCTGAGATTGATTTGCTTCCAACTGGCTCCCTGCTTATCTTACTGGTTCCCTGCTAATAGTCCCCGGGGAGGAGAGGGAGATTGGAGAAGAGCGTGGATGTAGTGGGGAGAGGGGAAGTGGGAGAGGGAGACAGTGATGACCCGGGCCTTAAGTCACTGCAAGCATCTTAGAGAAGCAATACTTTGTGACCCCGTCTTGCACAACTTCCCCCTTCCTTGCCTAGCCCCAATCCTCACGGCTGCTGTCGACCACAACCATGATATGCTTTAAGAACAAGCTAAAATTGGTTCTTTACAAAAATATACTGTTTTCACCTCGGAGCAGTGATGAACTCTGTCCGTGGGACATTCCAAGAGCATGAGCCCCTCCCAGCTGGAGCAGCAGCTCCGTTCAACGGCCCAGAGGCATCTTTACAGGTGAAGGATTAGGACCAGGGAGGGGAATTAAAAGAGTGTTTCAAAGGCACAGCTGGGAAGAGCCTTGCGGGTTATCAAAGGACAACATCTTTGTTCTTCAGGTGGAAATCCGAGGAGGGACGCACCCAGGGTCAAAGCCAAGATGCCCTGTGTGAACCCTTAAAAAAACCCAATGCTGCTTCTTCTCTGAAGGAGTCTCTTCCAGCTTAGGTTTTGAAGAGTCCCAGTGTCCCCCAGTGTCCATCCGCAGATGGTGTAATCGCTTAAATGCTCACCTACTAACTGAGAGGCTGGCGGGCTTAACTCATTCAGAGGTTGCTTAAAGAAAAGGCCTGGTCATTGGCTTCCAACAGGTCATGGCTTTGAAAACTTCAGGGCTCAGTTCTGCTCTGTAGGATAGAGGCCCCGTGAGTTGGCATCAACTGGATGGAAACTGGTTCAGAGTTGGGTGTATGTTCCAGGGACTTTCAAGAGCATCTGCCCAGCATGGCATCCTCCCCTGAGCCCCAGGTTCTCAGCTCGGTTCTGTCCCATAGGGTCACTGTGAGACAGAAACAACTCGAGGTCTCTGAGTTTTCATTGGTATATCTAGAGGACCAGACCATTGCAATCCTCTCAAGACTCATTAACTGATTGTGTGAACATACACAAAACTAGCTAAGACAAAGAGAAAGGCGATTGGTGTCGTGCGTGGACAGTAGGAGGCACAGATCCTAATGGCTCCCAGCATCCCCCTCGCATTCCAGTTGTGTGGAGGGTGAGCACAGAAATGTCCCGCGGACCAAAGCAGAAGAAACGATGGCCATCGCCAGCCTGAAGTGGAGACCCGGGACTGGGAGCAACTCTCTCCTCCTCAGGCCACCTGCTCGCCCGAGCAGCCACCGTGCTCTGTCCACCCAACGTGGGTGGACACAAGAACTTCGACATTAGACTTTGCTGGCTTTTAACCCTTTCCTGCCGAGAGCTGTAGAGGCCATGCTTTATGAGGAAGATCTATGCAGTCCCACTCAGTATAGATTAAAACCAGCAGTTGGTCCCCGTGCTAAACAGCCACGAGGAGCTCTTCTGGAGGATATATATATATATTTAATGTTCACAGCAGTTTTCCCATTTAGCGATTCTAAACTCAGACTTAAAAACCAGCAGACAGAAAATAAAGCCAGTTACAGGTGATAGGGAAATGTGGAAAATTTTATGAATTTCTAACAAGCTATAATTATGAAGATTTCCTCTCCAGTACCATCTCAATGCCCTTAGAGATGAAGTCAGTGGGTTCGACACAAGATCATTCCCAGAGAAGGTTAACATTGGCGCCCCTACGCTGCTGTCTGGTAGAACGACCTCAGAACTACAGCCTGGCACTCTTCTGCTTTTGAATAATGGAACGCGGGGGTGCCTGGTTATCAGGTGAGCCAGAACCTGTATGTATCTGCAGATACTTTGGAAGGCCCCCAGAAGAACTGTTGCTTTTCAGTTGGCTGCGAAATCTCAGCTCCACGGCAGTTTAGGATACTCCGCTCCTTGCCTGCCCTTCGTTCCGGAGGGTGGAATCCCTTAAGGATTGGAATCCCTCCGTCTTTTCTTTAGTTTTCACTTGTTTCTTTCCTTTGGAGTCAGAGTTCCACGTGGGTGGCTGTGCAGCCCATCACTCATTTTGGTCCATTCTTGTTTGGTTCTTGTTTTCCATGTTTCCAGAGGTGCAGCTAGGGCTTTGTTCTTTATGTCCTTGTGTTTTGTTGTGATGTCCTTAGCTCCTGAAGCGGGAGTGGAAATGCCAAGACCTTTGTATGCAAATGCAAACCATAGCCCCACCTGCCTTCCCAGAGCCTCAAGGAGTGAGGGTGTGCTACAGGGGACTCAGGGATAGAAGGTGGGGAGCCATTGCCAAAGATGGGCCTTTGTGTTCAGCCAGAGAGACTGCTATGGGAGGAAGGCAAAGGGGCTCAGATCACAGGGCAGATGCAATCACTTATAACATAGCTCCGTGAGCTGAAACAGGCTCGAGTGATCTGTGACATTTGGCCATGCTGGAGAAAATTTGGAGAGCTAGTGAGGTCAGGTGGGAGTCTTGGGAGAAAAACACAGAGAAATACTATAAAATATGTGCAGTTAAGCGGAAAAATCAGCATCTGCCAGCTTTTTGTTTTCTTTCTTGTTTTGGGATTCACAGGAAATGGTGAGACAGACAGAGAGAAAGAGAGAGAGAGAGGGAGAGAGAGAGAGAGACACGTGCAGAGAACACAAGCTGCAGCCTAGAGGTGAAAAGTTGACTGTGTTTTGTCTTTTGTTCCCTTGGAGTCTATGCTCAGCCAGGGGGCCAGCCCTGGTTGTGTGGGTCCCCCAAGAAGTTGCCTGGCACAGAAGCTGCCCTCTCCTTCCGCTGGCTTCCCGGGCATTGACTGGCAGGAGCACCCCATTCTCAGCAGTACGTGTGCAGTGTCCATTGGGGCATCGTATAAATCTAGACACGCTGCCCCCCAGAAGCTGCTGACTTGAGTCCCCCTCAAGGTGAGCCCACATGTGAGAGAGTACAGTCAGGTTCCAGCCCCAATTCTTCACAAATGGGTCCCCAGGTCTTTTTTCAGGGAACCTCTGGGAAGACTCAAATCTTCACCCTCTCCGTTTCCAGCCAAGAACAGAGGTAACCTTTGTTATCATCCACAGACTTCATCTGTTTTTGTTGTCAAGGGCTGTCGAGTCTGTTCTGACTCACAACAGCCGAAAACACCACCAAATCCCCGGCCATCTTCAAACACGTTACCATGTGCTAGCACATTGTTGCCACCACTCCGTCAGTCTGTCTCACTGAGCGTCTTTCTTTTTTTGCTCATCCTCTGTTTGGCCACACAGGACGTCCTTCTCCAGGGACTAGCCCTTCCTGATAATGTGTTCAAAGTACGTGAGATAGTGCCTCCCCGTCCTCTCTTCTATGGTACAAGGCCCCCAAAGCAGTTATGCAAATGCTGCCTAAGACGTGAGGTTTCTGCTTTGTCTTTTGGTCTTTGCGTCTCTTCTCTGTGTTTGGCATCATGACCAATGGGCTCACTTTGAGCCTGTTTTCCCCTTCCTGCCACCTGAAGGCTGGCCCGGGAGACCCTGGAAGACCCAACCAAGATGCAGTTGAGTGGGCATAGTTCTTACTAGGTAGGGATCAACCCCTCGGGGTGAGAGAGGAGGAAACTGGGCTGGATGGATGACGTTGAATCATGATCCTGATTGGACAAAGCCTAGACTAGACCCCTGATAAACTGAGTCTGGGAACCTGAGATAGCTGTTCCAAAGTCAGTAGAAATGCTGACCCTTCATCTAGCCACAGCCCACAGTGCAGTGTGGGTTTCCCAGGAAGGTGTGTCCTTGGTGAATCTGTATCCTTCAGAGGCAGGACCTGATGTAGTCTACTGCCGTTAAGTACCCAGTTGGTCTTCTCCAGGAATAACGCCTCCCCAGCGCTGAGCCTCTGTTTCTGCCACTGGCAGGCTGGCATTTGCGGGAATATAGGAGCACACCATCCTTGGAAAGAGAATCCCACGATCTTGTGCCTACGTGTATCTTCCATCTCTCTCAGAGTGGCCCCGCCATAGAGGGGCTGCCGTACCATCTGACAGCTGTCAAGTTTCTGAGTCATCTGTGCACTTGGCTGCCTGGGGCCCTGATTGGAGTAGACTCCCTCTGGCTGCGGTCACCACCTGAGACAAAGGCCTTTACATTCGTGTCTGACCCACGCGTGCACCAAGCCGCATCTCTATGCATTGCTTCTTCTTTTCTCAGTCTTCCACTCCTCCTGCCCGGGGCCTGCATCTCCGGTGTCCCTGCTCGAGTTCTTGCCCATTGCTGGATCTGACTTTTGCCACCGTGGTCTTTTGAGGTCCCTCTGGAATGAGCCCCATTTGTAGACTGTACCCAATATCTGACCAACCAATCATTTCCTCCCTTCCTCCATCAGCTAAGCGTAGCAATCCCTCTGGCAGCCGCAGGTGTGAGCTGAGGGACAACACTGGGGAAGCGGTAGAAGCATGGGGGTCCTGAGTGGCTGACTTCTCCTCGCAGTGAGACGGTGAGCTGGGAGGGTGTCGTTAATGCCTTCTTTCACTCCTGGTTTTCCTGCTACCATCCACCTCTCAACTGTTGGATTCTCAGAAGTCAGATGTCGAGATGGTGCTGGGTGGGCAGGTTCCTAAATAAGGTCCAACCTGTGAGGACAATGGCCTCGCGTAGTGGGAAGTGAGTCTGGGATGGGAGGCAAACCCTTCAGAGCCATCTGGAGGGGATGTGCCTAGTCAGAGCTGTCCTGGGTTGGCCAGACTCTTGGGGCCAGTCTGTGCCTGCCACCAGCAGTCATTAGGTTTTCATGGGGATGAATATCTTGTTGGAAGAAACCATTAAGTGCGCATTACTGTCTCTGATCTTTGCTCATCAAGTTTGATTTAGGATTCAATGTTTGGGGAATTTTTAAAATGTGTTGATTTGTGTTTATTTTATTTTAAATCAATTTGGACTGATGACAATTTTCTTCTAAGTAGTTTTCCCTAGAATTTGTTGTGGAAACTATTTCTTGTTACAGAAACATGTCAGTCTTGAAGGCATGGGATAATTTAGTAGTAATTTCATAATAGCTATTGACCTGACTTTAGGTTTTCAGCATCTTCCTTATCTAGGACTCTTTGATGTTTGGAAGGAAAATAAACATAAGCCCTGTTTTTTGTAAATGAAAAAAGTGAGGACAAAAGAAAGAAGGAAGGAGGGAAAGAAAGAAAAAAGAGTGAGGGGCTAATGAAGGACCAAACCAAAAATCCAAACTTACTGGCACTGAGTCTTTCCTGACTCACAGAGACCCTCTAGGACAGGCTCGAACTGCCCTGGTGAGTTTCCAGGATGTGCCTCCTTACAGTAGAAAGCCCGTCTTTCTGCCATGGAGCAGCTGGTGGTTTAGAACTGCTGACGTTGCAGATGGAAACCCGATATGTCACCACGGAGAAGGAAGATGTGCTCGCTCTCACGTCTAAGTCTTTGGGGGAGCTGTTTTCATTCACCCCGACTCATTCTGACTTCATACTTAGCGCATGGCATCGTCTCCCTTGTCTTTGAGAGTTCAGGAGAGACAGTTTTCACATTGTTTTCCTACAGGACACTTTCGCTGTTTGGGAACGCTCTAGGGCTTACCCTGTGTTGTTGGCTTTGGCTGGCGGGAACCTCACAGCTGTCTCCAGAAGCAGGAGATCCAGAAGGAACATGGAGGTGACAGGCAGGCTTCATGTTGCTTGAGGCCCTCCCGGCCTTCCAGGGGATGGGGCAAGACACAGGTGGGATTCGAACACCTGCTCTTCCCTTTACCAGCTCTTTGCCTGGGACACAGAAATGTCCCGTCTCCTCCCGATTGTCGATGGATGGCTGCCTGCCTGTAGGGGTGGGAGCATCCCCCGAAGGAGTTCATGCGGAAGGGCTTCTGAAGTGATGAGGGTCTAACACCGTGTCCTCATGATCATGGGCTCATCTGAGAGACAGGAGTCCATGGGTAGCGCAATGGTCAAGCACTTGAATCGAAGCTGGAAGTTGGGTGCTTCAAATCCATCAGCTGTGCCTCAAAAGACAGAGTGCCGATCTGTTTCCGATGCCTCCCAGAGCCGCTGGAGCAATGCTGCTCTGCACATGTGGGGGTCATTCGGTGGATTTCAGGACTTCCGTAAGTGAAGGAAGGGTCCCTGGCTGGGGTAGAGCAGGGCTGGGTGGGGACGGTCACTGCTGCCCTGGTACAGAGCTCCCTTAGCCCGGAGGCCCCTTGAACTGCCACTGATTTCTTTCTTGCCTTCTCTACCAGGTTAGTGAGCATTCTATTTCCTGTTGCCATACCCCCTGCTTCCTTATCCCCGACTGTTTTAACCCTCAACCTCCCACCCCAACCCAGAAACAGCCTCCTGAAAGACACCGCTCTGTGGGCATTTCCAGAATCGGACTGTCCTACTGAGAACCATTGGTAGTGCTCTGAGGTAATCACTGAGCAGCTAACTGCCAGGTCCTGGGTTCAAACCCACGAGCTGCTCCTGAGGTCGTCTACACCCATCATGATTTGTGATCTCAGAAACATTACATAGGCTCAGTCTGAGTCAGTGAACAGGGCTGCAGTGGGTTTGGTTTTGGCTTGGGATACCTCGACGCTAACAAGTATAACCAACACAGACAGGATGTTGAGAGAAAACTCCCTTTCTCTGGAGGGAAGGTGAGTCACAGGCAGAGCCGGGGTGCTGGTCAAGGTTCTATGGAGGCTGAATTTGGCTGAAGGAAGGAAAGAAGATGCTCAGCATTTCGATGAAGGAATAAATGTCCATGAATATAATTCATAGATATTTCAGAAATGAGAATCACTCGGCCATTGAGGAACATCAGCATTTCCCAGAGAAGAGGGACTTTTACAAGGGTATGGGGTTGACTTTCTGGAAGAAGACCTCTGGCTCAGTGATCTGTTTTATTGGCTTGGTCTGTCTCTGGTGCATGCTGTCTCACACCCGGCTTCTCAGTCCAGGTAGGAGCTGGTTGCCCTACAGGGGTTGGGCTCATTCAATCTGATGTCAAATGTATTGTCTCTCCAGCCAGGAGGAGTCCCCACCCCAGAGTCAGCTCCCTTGCTCTGCCTGTGGGTTTGGAATGTCAGTGTTATTCTTGAGTCTGAGATGAAGTGAGAAAAGACCCCTCTGGAACCCCTCCCACACTGAGCTCACCTTTTCCGCCTCACTCCCGGCATCCTGTCTGCCCCTGACTTTCAAGAAGCCTACTGAATAAAGCAACAGATCAACACGGGACTGGTCAGTGCGTCAATGACCGTCAGCATGAGCTGACCAAGAATATAAATGAAAGCTTCTGTTATCAAAATCGTTGTCTAGTGTTCCCACTGCTTGGAATGGGTCACTCAGATTCACTGCCATCGAGTGGATTCTGACCCCGGGCAACCCTGTGACCCTATGGGACGGGCGGGGGGAGGGGGGGTCCTGTGGGTTTCTGAGACGCTGACTCTTGGTAGAAGTAGAAAACCTCATCGTTCTCCCAAGGAGTACCTGATGGCTTATTAACTGCTGACCTCGCAGCTTGCAGTTGAGTGCAAATTGGGCCAATGCTCTAAATCCACTTGGATTTCCACTTTTCACCCAACTGTACTTGAGGACTTTGTCTTCATTGGGCTCTCTTGGGGGCAGGGATGAGATTGGGGGCAAGTTGGGGAGATGGCACTGCCTGAAAATGGGATTTGTCCACGACCACAGGCTATGATCACAGGAGGGGAGCCCCTACTTACCATGGCATGGGGGTGTGCTACCCAGCACTGAGGACATTGTTCCTGGGGGCTCCAGAGAGTGGTAGCAACTGAGAATCTTGAAGGTTGGAGAGAAAGCGTGCACTTCTTCCTAAGCCACCAAGGTGTGGGTCGGGGGCCACCTGGGGAGGACAGAAGCGAGCAGTGGTGGGCAGAAGTAGGGGTAATGCTGTATGCATGTCCACAGCTCGGCCTTTCAGGAGGATGGGGTAATAAGCCAGCACACAGTGGGTGGGTACGTCAAGGGCTAGGTAGGAGGACTGTGTGTGTCTGCTTACTACACCCTGGAAAGCCCCTCTCACTTCTCCTCGCCCGCCCCCATAGCAGAAGGGAACAGACCAGGGTCCAAGGAGCCCTGGCAGTGTCCTGGGAAATGCACTGGGCTGCAAATGCAAGGTCTGCAGTTTGAAACCACCAGCCACTCTGAAGGAGACCCAGGAGGTTCTTGGCTCTTGTAAAGAGTGACTGTCTCAGAGACTCAAAGGGACAGTTCTTCCCTGTCCTTCAGGGCCACTGTGAGTCAGTGTCCACTGAACGGTGGGTTTTGCATTTTGTTTGGGATCACAGATGCCAACATGCTGGCATGATTGTCTCCCAGTGGACCCACATTTCCCCAGCCACTCCTGCAGGCCCGGTGAGGGAAGTGTGGCACCTGACCACCCCCCAACACCCCAGGAGAGCTCTAGCCTTCAGCCTCTCACCTCCTCGCCTTCCTCCCAGGACTCATCATGTTCCTAAGGAGTTCTGGGCCTTCCATCACGACCTTGCTTCCCAGACTCCCTGAAGGATGGTGCCAAGTGCTTGCTTGAATTTCGTGAGCCCTTGGGTCAGGAGCGTCTGCAGCCTCAGTCTCCTATATAGTCCAGGGTGGGGAAGGGGTCAGCCCTCCAGGGTCCAGCTGGAAACCACCCAGGAAGACAGCTCCCCGCAAGCTGTTCCCTGGGGCTCAGCTTCTAAGGGTCCTGGAGTCTGGTGCTGCCTCCTCAGTGCCCAGGGTCAGATACTCTGCTCCCCTGGGGTCCTGACTGTCCATGAACTCCTGCAGAAATCTCCACACAGCTTTGTGGTGGCTACCTTGGCGGCGGTCCCCAGGACCCGAGCCAGGACACGGAGTCCAGCCCACCACGCGCGCCGAAAACCGCAGCCTTAAAGGCCGTCCCAAAGAATGCGATCTAATTAAATGCAATGTGCTTGAAACCAGTTCAAATGAGTTTATCCATCTCCGCTGCATTTCCCACGCGAGCCTGCGTATTAACCATGCAGAATAGATGGACTGCTTAGCATCCTGGGATAAAATGTGTGCGCGCTCTTTGGGGTTTAACAGAAGCATAAATAAAATAAAATAAAATAAATGCCTGCCCTTCTGATTGGTAAACCAATTCCAGCCCCCCACCCCACCCCTACCCCCACCAGCACCCCCAGCCTTAAAAAGCCAGATGCCTTTGAACACACTTGTTTTTTATGAGAACACACAGCGAGGCTGCAGCCAAATATTATTGCGGGTGAGTAAAATGGAAATCCATGCATTTGTGCTCACCTGTAAGGCTTCCTGGAGCCCACTGATTGCATTGGAAACCTGCCGTTCTCAACAAAAAGAGGGGAGTCTCGCGCCTAGGGCTGGCTATTTGGGCGTCCCCGAGCAAACATTAAGGGGCCGAGGGAAGCACTGGCGTGCAATGAAGAACAATGCCGGGCACCGAGCCAAGCCCACAAACCCTGGCGCCTGGATCCCGGGGAGTTGCCCCCTGGTAACCAGAGCTGAGCAAGGCCCGGCACTTCTGTGAGGCCGGAAAAGGCATACTGGGAATCCTGAACGTAGCCAGAGGGATTTTCAGTGGCAGGATGAGCTGGCAGGCACAACCTGGCCCTCCTCACGCGTTCTGGAACCCAAGAGGGAAGCGGGGGGCGGGGGTGTAACTGCCGGTGACCCCCGTAAAGACCGAAGTGAAAACATTGAAGGGGGGGGGGGCTCTGGGGCAGCTGTCGTTCTGCTTATTGTTATTAGCCCCCCCCCCCCCCCCGCAGTATTTACTTCTATGCCCAAGCTCCTGGGGTGGGGGGCGCCACCTAGCACTCATAGCCATTAAGGCAGAAACTCGACTCCCAGCCTTTCTCAGAGCAGACAGGGCCCGATGGATGCTGCCTTATTGACAGGAGGACCAGGGAACGAAAGCCCGACAGCTGCAGAAAGTGTACGGGTGGGAGTTCAAGTTCCCGGAGCTGTGGGTGGGGGGCTGCGGTCCTGGTGGTATGAATTCTGTTTGGAATGGTTAAAATTGGAAAGGTGATGGACCTGGGGAAGTGGGGGGGGGGGGCTGCTTTCTCTCCTGTGAACAAAGGCAGCCCCGTGTCTTTCCTGGCGCCCTTGGACTGTCAGTTCCAACCTTTAGAAAGTGTATCTGATTATCCATGTGGCAATTAATCATAATTAAGCAGGTCTGAGGTTTGGAGTGCTGCAAAAGAGGTGGCCGGGCCCAGCGCTGGCTCAGGGCCTGGGCAGCCTCCTGTGCTGTTTGGTTTGGTTTGGTGTTTTGGTGATGGAGAATCTGACTCTGGAGGTGGGACCCAGGAGGCGAGGGTAGGAGAGGGACCCAGATGGGGGGAGGCAACGTGCCCCAAGTCCCCCTCCCTCTACTCCCTCGTTTTGGCGACCACAGGCCCCTAGCCCAGTTCCAATGTGCTTGGAAGCGGTTTGAGCCCAAGAGGAAGCCAGGTAACAAATTACCTTCCCTGTGCCAAGTGATTTGGGGCCATTTTTACCCACCAGATTTTTTCAATTTATTACAGGAAAACATTCAATCATTACGGAGCTGGCACTGCGTGGAAGCCGCCCCCGCCCCACCCCTCCTCCAGTGTGAGTTTTAAAAGCTTAGCAAGCCTAGAATGCCGGCTTATTAAAATGTTTTATACATTCATAATTAAAATCCAGGGCTGGCTTTGGAATGGTTTTCCCACTTGTAACCGGACACGCACGCAGGCTCCTGGTCGGCCCAGGTCAGGCCTGGAACAATGGCGGCTTTAAGTGCGGCCTGAGGCTCGAGTTTCTGTTTGCACATGGGCCCCATTGTTGCATTTATGATGAGGGTTAAGTGAGTGGATGTGCTATTTACCTAGGAGCTTTGCCATCACCAAGATTGCCCTGGCCCCTCTGGCAGGCCTGCCCGCCCGCCTGCCCGCCCCCAGGGCTGTCCCCCGAATAGAAGCAGCCACTTTTGGAAGGCCTGGCTGATATGTCCAGGCCCATCGGCTGGGCATCTATGTGGGGGGATCCCCGCTTCCCCAGGCCTCCAGTGGCAGTGTGCCGGGTCTTGTAGCACCGAGATGGGGGCTGTCCCTTTAGGGGCTCTAGGAAGGTGACCCCAGGCCAGAGGCAAGGTGATATGACCTCCCTTGTTCCCAAAGACCTTAGCAGCTCTGTCTCACCGGACTTCACTTAGGTGACAAAGCCAGTGCCCTTTCTCTTAGGCACTTTGAAGGAAAGGCCAAGAGACCTTTTAGCCTGGAGTGCCAGCCGATTTCCTGCCCTGTGGGCTCAGAGTCCCACCCTGTGGCTTTGTCCCCCCCCCCCACTTTCAGGCCCGGGGACCCCCCTTTGTAAGCGGCTCAGATTCTGGGGGAGTTCCTTCTTGCTCATAGCCTCAGCCCTACCCCAGTCCACTAGCTCAAAGATTTCCTTGGTGCCCCACCCTCTCCCACAGCCACAGACAACCCCTGGCCTCACAATCAAACCCCAAAGAGGGCCACCCGTGTGTGTCCGAGTGGTGGTGTACTCTGTGGGGCTTTTAGCAGGGATCGCCAGGGCTTGCCTCCACGGTGCCTCTGGCAATGGAGGGCCTGCATGCTGCTGTCCCTACCGGAGGGAGGGGGTTTCAGCATCACTATGTCTCCATCCCAAATTTTTCCCCTAGGTGCAGACCCCAGCCTGTTTCCCGTGCTGCCAGGAAGGAGGGTCCAAGGACACACACACACACTCCACTCCCCTCTTAGTTCTCCCGGGCAGAGAGGTGGCCCTCATATTTCCCCAGGTGATTTCTCAGGCAGGACAAGAGGGCGGGGAGCAGTGGGTCGAGCCATGTCCTGGACAGCCAGGACTGGACATTCGTGAGTCCCAGCCAGGTGCTGCAGCCCTCTCTCCAGCCAGCCCCCAGTGCAGTGGGAGCAGATCTCGGCCGCACGCACCCAGCCGCTGCTGCCCAGCTGCGTCCCTCGTGTGGCTGCAGCCCGTTTCCTGACCAGCCGTGGAAGGACTGCCTGGAGGCTCAGTGCCAGGGCTGGAGATATTAAAATCAGGCTTCCCCTTAAGAAAATGCCTGGCCCTCCTGGGCATGGGTCAGCAGCTAGACTCCATGTGTAGGTCAACAAATAAGTACATGCCCCAGCCCTGGGAGGAAGTGAGGACCCAGAAGGATGACTCATCATTTCAGGCCCCACAAACTTTCCGTTTCCCTATGAGGCTCCCTGCTCTAGGTTTGTCTTTGTACGCCAGGAGAACCGAGGAGAAGAGCTTTTGACAGCATCACATCTTTAAAAAGGGGGCTCAGGGCTCTGTTCTATTCCCATAGGACTGAGAGTCTCAGTTTTACTTCTTGGGGTGGAGACTTGTTGACACCTGTGTGGGCCAGTAGAGGTGGGGGCCTGAGTTCAACCCCGGCCAGGACACCTTATGCACACCCCGACCCCCACTCACCAGAGCTAGCAGGCTACTGGGGTGGGGCGGGGGCGGTGTTCGGCTGTCAGCTGAGCTTCCAGACTAAGCAGAACTAGGAAGAAAGGGCTGGTGACCAATTTCTGAAAATCGGTCAAGGGAAGTCCCTTGGATCACAGACACAAGTCCCTGGGCTGGTTGAGGACTGGGGCCCGGTTTGT